>NC_071286.1:50697572-51022244 GCF_943735745.2 Anopheles bellator
TCGATCTACGTCACGAAGAAATGGAGCATAACCGGGGGACACCCGTCTCCCGAGGGTAATCTGTCGCCTCGAGCTCAACGTCCGAATTCGTTTACACCACGTCGCCATAAACGTCGTATCGTGTTACGCTCCTTCGCCATTAATTATGCGCCAAATGACGATGATGGTGCTGATTGTGGCACTGATAGCGGTGATCCCCAAGTCCCAGGGTGTGTCTGTTGCTGTGTGGTGCTTGCGGTTAGTAAAATATGAGCCCACTTCCTGTAGGAGGATCCCCCGGTGGGTTGAAGTGGTACGCAAATGACGCCACATTTATAGGCCAGTGGTCACACCTGAAAAGTCCAACCTAGAGTAAGGGTTGTGAACCTTCCGGAAGTGTGGTGCTTGATGAAGAAAAAGGAAACATGTAATACCGTTCTGTTTACGGGCGGACTAACATACGCGCCAAACTAATGGCTAGTGAAGAGTAAGTTTTGGGTTTCGCCCCATAAATTCGGACTTAAGCTGTCAAGGCCAGGAAGAATGATTCTATTTGCGTGCAGAAGCAGAATTTGAGTCGAGGGAAGTTCCAGTCCGTGTTTACTGCGGTTGCAGCTAGCATATGTAATGGATTTTTAAAACTTTTTATTACAAGCAAGCAAAACCAAACAAATGTCTGAACGGTCGTTTTACAATATCTGTACTAGGTTGTTCAATAAGTTTGTATGGTTAGTAAGAAAACACATTTTTATGGTCCGTCAAAATATTGGTTGCCCTGCTCAATGAGATACTAAAGGCCTTATACTAAATCATTTTCAGTAATTCGACGATTTTCCAAAACGACATCCTGTATTTTTTCTACGATTTCAGGTGTTACGTCTGTTTTTTGACTTTTTTGACATGCATCGCTTTGAAGGCTAGTACGACCACGTTTAAACTCAGAAACCACCCTTCTAACCCCGTAATTTATGGCGAAGAGTCTCTATACACTTTCAACATTGGTTCATAAATTTCTTTTGCGTTTAAACCATCGAAAAATTCAATCACTACACGATACTTAATTTTTCCGTTGAAAAAGGCGACGTCGATACTAAATAGCTAAACAAAGAATGAATTGACAGATTGAAATGAAAATTCACATACATTCATATGAAGAGTGTACCAATGAAAAAAAAAACAGACTTGTAGTACCGCTCTCTGGTATCGACCCGCAAAACTTAATGAACACCCTAGTGTCTGTATAAACCGTACAAAACGTTGTCGAATATTCTAATATTCAAATATTCACATTCGACCAAACTATGCTCTTCGTCGTTCACATCTTCTCGGCCCTCTGAGAACATTTCAAACCACCGAAAAACGCTGCTTTGAGTCATAATAGGTTCACCATAAGCTACAATAAAAATTTCGAATACGTCCGTGCTCTTAATTTCATTTTTCACAAAAAATTTGAGAACGATTCTTTACCCTCCTTTTTCGGAAAAGAGCATAGTCGACAATGATCCAAAACTTGTCCAAGCAAAACAGGTGTCAAAAATTGACTGATTACTCAAAATGGCCGAACTTTTCACCATAAGTCACTGACATGTGTAGCAAACTAATGCTACATAAAAATCGAGAATCGGTAGCCTGCGTAAATTTAAATGTCGCGCTACTTTTTGAACACACCTCGTACGCCTCGATCGTTGCTACGTTTTTTTGAATGAAATTTCGCAACTTTCCATCGACAAGTACAGGTTTTAGACAAATTGGCGAGCCAGTTATTGAAGTAATGGAAGTACTCGTTTCTTTAAAAAGCAATGGGATTTTGGGGTTAAAGCACACTGATAATGAATACTCACTGAAATGGTAAATTCTATCTCACACTCGATGTGTGAGAATGGATCGATCGCATAAAATATCACAGCGGCGTACACGCAGCATTGAAGGGCCTCCTGTGGGACTCACTCCATTCGAACCGTGAAGCTCACCTTGCGCTTCCGTCCTGCAGAATCGAGTCGGCAAACGGATCACATTACGATGGCGGCCGATTCCCAGGCGTATGCTTCTCGGCGCTAGAAAATGGCTAGACAACGATCGTGACGATGTCACGGCATGCAGTTTTGCCCCATGTGGGAAACAGCTGTTAGGTGCAGAGTCTTAAGACACCCGCACCTGTCGAGGAGATGGCCCCGCAAGACATTCGAGAGAGAAACAATGGCTTCTGTGTCGTTCAGCTCACACGCATCCCTGAGATCCCGCTTCAGGTGGCGCGAAGCATAATCTGCGCGAAGCCATGTCAAGATGAGCGCAACAAAATCACGGAGAGACACCGGCAGATAAGCCTCGGGCCCCGGTCTCTGCGGCTTATGCTGCAATGGAGGCCACCGGACTGTTTTCATGTAATTCGAGCAAATGTTGCTCAATATTAATTTCATACCCATAACTCAGTTACCTGTTGCGGTCCCGTCCCGGCCCCGTGCAACGATTTGTAGGCGAAATTCCAGCAGACAGCTCATCTGGAACCTTAAGGCTGTGCGATGGGAAGCGTTTTAATGAATCGAAATGGTTCAGCTTTTCGTTTTGCAGAAGAAAAAAACCGAAGCCCCTGGGAACGATCCGGCGGCGCCGAGACGACAGATTCTGCGCATTTTCTTTGGCGCCGCGTCTTCTTCTTGGCCCCCCGACACCGATTGATGGCCGACGGTCCGTATGATTGATGATGATACCGTTTTTGGCCGAGCTCAGCAGCAGCGGGAAGCTTTCGGCTTTCGGCGCCGGTGATTTGGATAAATGGTTCGCCGGAGACAAATTCAGCCGACGGCCAACGGACAAATGGGCAGGCTGAACGAAATGCGCCGTCTTAGGACGGCAACGCTAATAGAATCATCAACTCGTTTGTGTCCGCAATCAGGCTGGGAATTGGTGTGCGATATTGGGCTGCTTTTGAATTATTTATATCGTCTGGGGCAGAGCTCTCGAATCTCGTTTCGGACGATAATGGGCCATTTCGGTTACCCTCGAGACAGTCTATTAAATTGCCAAGTAGCGAAATAACTAAACCGTTTAAAAGTTCAAATTAAAAGAGTCATTTCAGCATAACTTGTTTGGTGATGTCGGATGTTTTACAAATGGATAAAATGCTCGGTAAAACTGTTCTAGATCTAAAGTCAAAAATGTTTCGAATATCGTGTCTGAATAGTTCCTATTATTTCTGGTTGGAAAATGGGAAGCATTTCAATGTAAGCAACACTTAATTCAAACGAATGGAATTGTCCAGTATAATTTGTTTTGAAAGACATCCATGACTTCCATTTTAGAATGAAAGTAATGACGTTGTTTGCGTGGGAATTGGGGGCTTAACGAGGGAACCTTTCGTAGGTACTGAAGAGGGTATTCGACATCTCGGATAAGTACCGGGTAACAGCGAGAGATTCAGATCTGCCGACTAAAATCACTCCCTGTGTTTCTTTCGAACTGTTGAACCGAACCGAAATCGTTTAGAAAGTTATATGTAGTCATAGCTATTAATTGCAAATGTTGCTAAAATTGTATGTTTAAGTACTTTTGACCTACCGCACAACATAGGGCTTATTGTTAAATTTCAACACAACCACAAGGGTCGTTGCCGAAAAGTTACAGTTCTGATCTTCCACCTTTGACCGACCTGTGAAACGTGGACCTTCCGGCCCGGAAACCCTTTAATGAGTTTTTCATAGCATGAGGTACGGTTGGTTCGGCCGCTGCTTAATGGGAGTCTCTTCACGTGTCTTCCCTCACGCAACAAACCCGCCACGCGTACTGAAGGTGCGAAATGGATCATTTGTTAGGATCTGACCGAGGGTCGGCTCAGTGTGTCGAAGACACTTTCGAAGACACCAACAACATGCCTGCGGGTCTCGTTTGACATTTCCCACGTAATTAGTTTTCGATTTTGCAGATGGCCTCCAAAGCGACGTTTTTTTAGATGAAAAGCAGATCACTTTCATTTTCTCCGTCGGCGCCGATGTTGTGAAGACGGTCGCATCGATGGCATACCCCTTTTTTTGCGCTGATTATGTATCGATTTTCTCACGATGCCACTGCTGCGAGATTTGGCAGAAGCATCCGACCTTTTACGGTTCCACGTTACCCCACGCAGCAGGTATTCTTTGCCCGTCGGTGAGACTTGCCTCGAGAGTGCTCAAGTCACGGGAATATTATCGATGCGTGTGCCGAAGGTACGAAGGGGTTTCGTAATTGAGGTTACGATCATCTTGAGTTAGTTCCAGTTACGGCAGCATACGGTGAGCAGTGAGAACCGCTTGGTCAGTACGTACACTAATCGCATTGTTAGACAATCCCCTGTTTGCAGCCCCGTTCCGTGTAAAGTAATAGTCTTGTTTCGATATCAGGATTCTTGCCACATTCACGATCGTTCATAATCGTACAGACAAGATTGTGAATGTTGTAAACTTCAAATACTTATTAAACAAATTTATAGGCTGAAAAAGGCATACAAACATGATTACTTTGGGCAATCCATTTAGTTTAAGAAAAAAAAAGAAAGAGAGCCACACAGATGTTGGAAGGAAATAAACATGAAAAATTGACTACATTTTTTGGAGATTATTTTAAACTGTGGTCCAGCCGTTATTTCAGTTTTAGGAAATTGAGGTTTATATGTTGAAGCTTTGTAAAACAAGAATAACCTATCAATAATTAATAAATAGTAAATGAAAGTGAGTACAATAATCGAAATGAGAATGGCCATTTAGCAACATTAAAATTACTCGTTTAAATAAACTGTTAAAACTACGACTTTTTTGCTCCAAATTTCCGATGATTATTTGTTCTGTAATCTAACATTCAACATGACATAATAAAATATTTTATTGAAATTATGCTTTGTATTTAGTTAAGGGTTTTACGGACCACAAACGATGGAGAAATTATCGTTTGCTGCTGTGACTTCCGATGCAAAACCGCGCCATAGATTATCGTAAACAGGGTTCATATTCGCACTTCAAGCAACGCAATCGGTGCGAAAATGGTGAACGTCGAGAAACACTCCTCGTTTTGCGGAATCGCTCTGCCAAAACGTCTTCTTGGTTCCCACATCAGACCAAGACGAAGCTTCGAATGCGACACGCATCCTTACGCACGCAGCTCGACGTGAAAGGACCCCCGCCGAAGACACGTCACGCTCGGAGACGCCCCGGCAAGTGGTGTCGGTTAGTTACCTTTTCGGTCCCGTCGCTTCCAATTGATGTCGTTTCCTATCGAATCTATTCAATTTTCGGGACATCCTTCCCGGGGCGGACGATAAAGCGCCGGAAGTAGACACAATCGGAGTAAATTTTTACGATATTTTGGTTTCTTTTGGTTCTTCCGTGCGTGTTGGCAGCATCCTGTAAGAAGGCTGCTACCGGCGGCTGTGCCCGTTACTGACCCCGAAGACGACAGTAACGCCGACGGTATCTTATTCCCGACGGTGACCTAAACTCTAGATAAATATCGAGGAAGACGTGTTTGCGAAGGTGCACGAACTTAACGACGACAATCCGACGTATAGTTAGTAAGTGCGTAAAGATGACCGGACGAGCGCAGGTAGCATGTTGACCGCGCAAATGGAACCTCTGGACCGTACACTTGTAACTTCCGCCACACGGTCACACATGGGAAGGTTAGGGTTCCACGGTGCGAAATAGAACCTCTCGACGGTTACGACTCCTTGACGAGCACCGGCTTGCGTCAGACGAAGGTGCTACCTGGGTTGGCTGGCTGGTCAAATTCTCTGAAAGATCGGATCCCTTTTTATGTAGGCAGTAAAGCCAACATACGGAGGCGTGCGACGTAGGGTGCTCTCCACCGAACCTCGAAGTGTCCAAGAATTTCGCGTAGGTTTTGCGGTACATTAACTAGGGCACTGAATGAAATTAGAATGTAGCCGGGACTGACCCTAGACGGTGGAATGGTGATTGAGAGTACATTACGGTAACACCTCTTTCGGGAAAGGTCTGGTCTTATGACATCAAACCCAGAAGGGGGTGACAAACTCTACACGCCCAAGAACGACTCATTCATTAACCACTCATGTGCGAGTCGAGGCGCGTTTTGCGTTTGCTGGCCATTTTCTTCGCACGCAAACTCATGCTAAGATACGTTGATTTTTTTCCCAACGTCTATAATTCGTAATGACCCGACTGCCCAACAGTTTACGGTACACGGAACGGAGACGGGAAATTGGAGCAGTTGGTTGGGCGTTACGCAACGCGAAGGAAGTTCATTCGCATGGCCATTTAGGTTCCGTTAATGCAACTCGATACTCGTTAGACCTACGGGCTGGTGAGATTAAACTTGTTTGTGGCACGAAGGTAGGAGTGATTCAGTTTATCATAAAATCATAAGAAAGTCGGCGCCATTAACAGATTTAAGTTTCGGTGAGTAGAGGGACAAGGGACAGGGACAAGTTGTCACTTCTTTACAAATTTATGTACTTTCAAAGCTTCATCGATAATAGTAAAATTTTGAAACAGGGGAGGGCTTGAGTCGTGTGCATGATGAGTTTCTTTCAAAATTATCTACTTGAAAGTGTTTTACTTGCTTTGGTTGGTCAAAGAGTTTCTCTGACATCTCTGGCGTTAGTGCTCCGGCTGACCACTGTAAGCATTTTAACCATAGTTTATATTATTACGAACATTATCTAGTTACTAGCAAAACATATTCCATATAACTTATTGGGTTCTTATTTCCTTAGGCCCTGGCCGAGCGGACCTGTCCTTTTCTTGCAAAACGAAACATATCGGCAGAATAAATATTACATTTCGGCAGAATATTGTAAACAGATTTCAGTTGGTGTATTAGGTTTTCTATTTGTTAATTGGCATGATGCAGTTTCAAATACTCAAGAAAAAAATACTTATATATAATTCATAATTCGCTACGTTAGTCGTATTTTAATATTATAGGGTGGTCCATTAAAGATTTTTTTTTTCATTTGGTTATAAAAAAGGGGTTAGTATTTTTCGATGATTACACATTTTTTGCGAAAGGTTCATTCATTTATTTTTTATGTAAAACAATTGTAAAACAATTGTACCGTCCAAGTTCTCAGCTTCAATTTCGCCGATAAACCCAATCAGCCAAAATCCGCACCAAACAGTCAACCGCGTTTTGGTGCATTGGCTTTTCTTGCACGACGTGTGGGTTCTCTGAACCCCAAAAACTATAATACAATTATTCTTCTTAACATAGCCACCAAGGAGGAAATAAGCTTAAATGAAATGTGCTTTTCAAATATCGTATCGTATCCTTTGAGCTGAAGAACTACCACATGAACCTTTTGAAAGGATTTTCAAACATCGACAAAAATTAAGCCGTTTTTGTTTTATAACTAAATGAAATAAAATATCCTTAATGGACCACCCTGTACAAACGATAGGAAACTACAATACACTTGATGTTTTGTGTTTTTCATTGTTAAAGCTTTGACAACCTTCGCTTTTAGCTTTTTTTAAACTTGCTCCAATTCAAACTCGAACTAAGCAAAAATAAGAAATCATCGAGAAATCGATTTTCTAGTCGTATGCAAACTTTCGATCTCTCCATTCTTTGACGTCATCAGAAAAAGCCACACCAAATCGGATACAGGCCGTTATCAGTTTCCCAGAAGTCTCATATTGTTGCCCTTTGGATGGACCGCTCGAAACGATGATGGAAAAACATGCTTCACCTAACGACGAAAATAATCCTGTTTTTCACGACGATTGAACCGAGATAAAAGGAATCGAAGTCGTAGGAAGGGAGCAAACCAGTGCTTGTTGCCGAATTTCTAGCCTTGTGTCAGCAGCATTATGATTCTATTTATAGCATTACGAAGTCACATTGGCGGGCAAACGCCAACAAACTCGCATTGCTTTTTCCGCTCAATTGGCCTCGAATCTCCGTCCAGTAATTCCGCGACCGGTTGACTTCCGGAGTGTGCTGCCGTTATCTGCAGAGAACGCGACGATTGCGATTAAAGTCCGACTCGCACTTTCACCTGCACATGAAAAGCGAATGCGTTCGGTTTACTTTCCCCGACGAAACCCCGGCAAACCCTGAAAATATGTAGAACAAATGAAGCTGAGCCAGGGTTGTGGCATCCCCTTGGTTGGGGTTGGGATCTCGTTGGTGGCTGTGAAGCAGGTTGTGGCACGAGATCCAGTTCATGCTGCTGAGAATGAGGCGGCGTCAGGCGTCACTTCCACTTAAAGCGCATTGAAAACAGTCCTCGGAGACTTGTCTGTGAATCGCGGATATCGCTGATTTTGCAGTGCGCAAATGTGCGGAACCGGGGGTTTGGTGACAGAGCCAGGTTCTCAGGGGCTTGGGGCCATTTCCTTACAATGCGCACTTCGAAAAGAAGAGCCCGCTTGGAAGTGGAGGAGCAATTGGACTGAAACAGTGAAGCCGAGTGAAACTTGATGCTAATTACGGAGGTGTGAATGAACGGAAAATTGAAAGTGGCCGACTGGGGACTGGGGCTTCGGTTGCCATGTTTGGCCTCATTAACTTCTAAAGGCGAGCTTCACAGACCGAAGGTTGATTTCTATGCAATATCTGTTGTGAGCCGGCTCACATATGCTGGGAATGGGCTCACTTTCTACCACATCTAATGCTCGGGCCTTTTCGATGCTTCTTGCGCGAATCTATTACAAACAAAATTAATCCCTGACCGCGTGGAGCGCCGGCCATGGCATTCCGTCCGGTTGGAATGGTACAATTTTTCTATTCAAAATTACGGTTCGATCAAATGATTGATCGATTTTTGAGCACCAAACTAGCTTTGTATATGTCGTGTACAGGTTGGCTTTGTGTGGAATATACCTCCAATGAAAGAAAACCCCAGATGCATCCACAAAGCGCCGGAAATGACCTTTTCCTTCAAATGATCTCACACTGAGCGAAGATGCTGCTAGACCCGACGGCGGAAACGATGCTGACGGATCGCCGGACGGATGCACCGGAGAGGATTCCCCAGGGTGACACGGCACCCAGTCGGCCAGGACCGGATGTGTGGCATGATGTTTTTATGTGTGCCACTCTGCACGCAGGTTCGGGAGATGAGCCTAGGAACTGTTAGACAATTGAAGAGGATGCTGACCGGACTCGTGCGGCGAGTGGAAGTGGACCCAGAAGAGCACGTAAGATGGCACCCCGCCAGTCGGCTTAGCGCTTTGTCCTGAGTCCTTGTCGAGCGCGGGCCGTGCCGGAAGTGTTGTCTCAAAAAAGTGTGCCCATCAGAAGTGTCCTTCGGAAGCGATTTGAATGCATTTTGGGAGAGAAAGTCCCGAAAGAAACTTCCAACTTGAACTCGAACAGTGAGAGTTCGTAGGAAACTGTACTCGAGCCGTTGTGGAGTTGCGGATGCACCAAGACACGACTGCGGGGCTAATTGGTTGAAGATTAGGTTTAATTTTTGCATCCTGCCTCGGAAGAGTGCTCCCGAGCCGCGGCCAAGTGGCGCGATATTAGTGCATTAGCGGTGCATTTGGCTTGATAAGGCGTTTGCAGGTCTGGTGACTCAATGAAGCAGTGGTCTAACAGTCTATTGCCAACCGGATGAAGCACTTAGGATTTCTTTTTGTTTTTATCGTCACGCTTTCTTGGGCTCACTGAGCAACGTGCTTTGCGTCACGTAAATTGTGCGATGTTTGCGAGAACGGATGGCGTTAAACGGTGCGTTCTGGTTGGTGGTTATCATGTTTTGATCAATTTTTATGTAAAACTTAAAACATCACGACACCGACCGATAGGAGCTCCGATACGACAGCCCAACCAGAAAATCAGAATTGATGCACGGTCGCAATGAGCTGTCTGTCGTGCGTATAACAATTTCTCGTAATTTCGTGACTTCAATATGTCCCCTGATCAATGTTGTAATGTTTTCGCTTCCATGTCTTGTTAGTAACTGTTTGACTCATCTTATGTTATTAATTAATTCGTATATTCGAATGTCTATAAATATCGATTAAAAGCTTTTGCGTTCGTTTGGCGAGTTGTTATTATTGTAAATAAATTAATAAATGAATAAATAAAAAAATAAATAAAATAAATAAATAAATAAATAAAAACGGATAGGTACATCATACTAAGTAATAATCACCGTTTACCTCTGACAGGACACTTCCGAAGTCGCCCCCATGGTGGGCACCGGACATCTTTCGGTGATCGATTTTTCCGGTGATGTTCGTCAGGAATGGGCCGGGTTCAGTACGCGGAACTGCTCGAGCTTCGGCTGCGACGTGACTTTCGGCAGACACCGGAACGCAGAACATACGTTCGATGGCCGTTACACAGAAATGTGAGAAAATCAATCACCGGCCCGAATAAGCTCCGGAGATAATTTAGGTCCATTCCGTGGCGTCGTTAAGAGGCCTGTCAACCGGCTCCCACCCGGCTTCCGACATTTGGGCCTTTCCGGGATTCCCAATATTTTGACAGGGAAAGTGTGGCGTAGAATAACGATTATGATGGCAACGATGGGCAGTTAGGGTTGTGGGCTCTTTGGTGGGGAGAAAACATAACCCGGAAACTCGGGGCCTGGAAATGGGTGCCAACTTTTCCCGGGAGGTTTATTTTCAGCTGCGTCTGGCTGGAAATCTTCCTGGTTGATCGCTGGCGGCCGGATGTTGGTAACATCATTAGTAACAAGAGTCAAGTGCCGCCGACGATATGTCGCCCGGCCACCCGGAGAACGGAAAACAATCTCGAAATGGGGAAAAAAACCTCCCAGTGCGCCCGTTGATGAGTTTTACTGGATGATGTTATTTTTATCGTTTCCATTTTTTTCTGCTTGTGTGCTGTTTGCGTATGCGCGACCATCGTTGGAGTCATCTTGTGTCAACGCATTCGGTGTCCCCTTCTGGGAAAGATTATTTCTGTGACTGCCCTCTCTCGGTAGGGTTGTGTGTTTGGTTTCAACCCATGAGACCCGTGGGCCCGATAGCACTCCCAAAAAACGTGGTGGGAAATCGATAAAAAGGATTTGGGTTTTCCCTGCATTGCGATGAATACGTGGATTGGGATTTATCGGGGGAAGGAAAACTGGAAAGTCAACACAAGAACCGAACCAACACATTAGGTGAAACAAACATTGGCATTATTCGGTAACACTTTGGCCCTTCCCAGCCCAGGGATGACATTAGAATAGGGTGCTTCGGGGAAGAGAAAATCGAACCGCTTTATACATCGAACGGTGGATATTTTTATCATTCTTTCAGGAAAATGAAGAAACATTTTTGTGGCAACGAAAGAAGAGGAAAATCAGTCCGCAAAATCAGTGTCCTGCTTCGCATTTAAACGGAACCAAACGTATAATTCAATAGTACGTCACCATATCGATCAAATAATTGCGAACCATATGACAACGTAGAACGCAGAGGAATGCCATTCTTGGTAATACTGGCCACGTGAAGACAGAGACACTACTCTCTAAACTTATTTTCCATCCAAAGTATTGTCCTGTTTAAAGTTATATCCTATGTGTATTGGATAAGAACCTCTAAAAGGAAAACTCTTCTTAAAGCTCTATGAATCTCCAAACTTGTCCTGTGAGACAAATTCCGTCTGCCGTTTTATTAAAATGCAAACCACCATCCGATTCTCAACAAGAAAAGCAAGAGTTACAAACAACCCTGCCCCCGGTAATTTATAACCTTACTTTTTCGCTTCTAACTTATCATTCACAAATTATTATCTTTCGAAAGCAAGGGGAAAAAATATGGTTTCATTCTCAAGAGGCTCGCTGTAACCCCTGTTTTGTGGCCCCCCTTTTCGGAAGCCGTTCCGCCACATGTCATAAAACGTTGAGTCACATTCCTTACCAGCCAGACCAGAAGGCATTATTCAACAAGTTCACTAAGTCACCGGAGATTTGAGGCGCACCGGCGTTGCGCGTGCGGCAAACACCGAAATTGCTCCAGCTCCACGACCTGGAGGCTCCCCAAAGAGAAACGACGATACACTTCTTATTGCGGCCGACAAGATTCGGGTTCTTGCTGGAAGTTGGATTGGCGGGTTGTTTGCCTTCGGGAAGGTCAGAGTTGCTGAAGCAAGACGAACGCTGGCAAACAAAGTCGAATCGAAGCGAAATGAAGCCGCCCTTCGAGAGTGTACAACATTATGAGTGTATGGTACCACATTATGGATTCAGCGGATGAAGTTGCATGACGCGGCGGAACCAAGGATGTTGGGCGTTGGGAGAGTTTATTCTGACCTTCGGCCAGCAACCTTCGCGAATGGGTTCAATGAGTTCGTCCGGCATTTATTGGCCGACTTGCCAATATTAGTTGAAGAATTAGCCAAGCGCGTTGTTTCGCGAGAACACATGCAAGAACGATACACTGCCACACAAAACAGCTTCTTCTGGTCCATTGTGTTTTGGGTCTTTTTATTGAGCAGTGGCCCACATTGCCTGAACTTTATATCACAGAGTCTCCGGCGAGAGAGTCAGAGTTATGGCGATGTTACACGCAGTTGTTGGCTGGTTCTTATCGAAATTCCAGGAGTTTCAAAACTAAAACAAAGGCGAACTTGACGAAACGATTCACTTCGATGCCGCCATCGTCATGTTTTGGGGGGAGCAGCAGCACCATTCTTTCCGTCCGGACACCGGACTCTCGTCCTAGTTCGAGCATGACGGGGCGTTCGGGGTACGGCGAATACTTCTTACATGTTGCGAAGTGTAAAACTTCCCTGCCGGTGGTAAATTTAGCCAAACTTTAGCAGCGTGCGCTCTTGAGCCCCAGTTCTTGAAACTGAAGTAGCTAAGCTACTCCGTCGCTTTCCCTTCCACGGTAGCAATATGCTTTCGGACTTTGGCTTATCCAGCGACGACCTGGTAATCGTTTGGAAAGTGGAAAGCATAACTCCTGGTCCTGGAGCCCTGGTCCCTTGGTTTGGGCTAAACTTGGGCCGTGGTCAAATTATAGCGTGAAGGGCGAAGAGTGCCCGAGAATGTGGACCATCAAGAAGTTTGATCGCTCGGTTGATTCACTTCATTTCGCCTCCACCACCGACCTGGCTTAAGACCGATTGCATCTTCGGAAGCGCAACGGTTCAACGCACGTGTCCCGAAAGTTTTGCTGCGAAACTTTACGCTACGGCTCTTTCTTTTGCGGAATTGTGTCCAGAAATAGAACGTGCAAGATTTTCGCTACCCATCCACCCTGTTTGGTTGGCCATTCTTTTTGTGGGGCTTAGGATCGGATCAATCGATTCACAGAAAATCGCTCCTAATGAGAAGAGTGCTCCCATTTTAATTGGTAAAATAAATGGTTCGTGGTTCGTAGATCGACATTAATTACTCAAATGTTACTTGACCGTAATAGATTTTGTGAAGGAAAAGGCGTGTGTGAAGGGTTGATGCTTCCGTGTGCCAAGCAGGAAATATGGGGAAATCAGAAAAGAAACATTGTCGCTGCCTGATGAAGATGAGTTCCTTCATCCGGTACCAAGCCACAGGCGCCTCAGGGACCGTCACAAAAGAGGTAGGCTCTATTTTGATTGATGGCCACGCGTTCCGGCCCGCAAGCCGGAACTGGGCAGGCGTCAGGTTGTTTGATGCGACTTCAGAATGCGGATGGGCGTTCATGCCCACTGGAGCGCAGGGCAAAAGAAAACCAAAGACAGCGTCTAGCGTGAGCCCCGGCCGTCTTAGAACACATCCTTACCGAACGACAATGACTTCCGGATTATGCTTGGCGAAGGTGTCAGAGAAGCTGGAGGCACGGCGGGAAGTGTTTCATATTAATTAAACCAGGGCACCAAGAAAACCCTCCCCAGGAACGGGCGCGGCAGAGGGTCATGTAGCACGGCGAGCGAAAATTCTGAGCGACGAGTGATTAAAGTGCGCCCAATGCTTTGATGTGTCCTGGATACAGAGAGAGTGTCCAACGCGCGTCGTCTAACCTCAAGTATCGAGGTGATGGAAAAAAGGCGCACCACTCCGTCTATCTCGAGAGAGAAACGCCGCGGGTTATGACTTTCTAGCGGACTGCAGAGAGTGGTTGTTGTTGAGATGAGTGGAAAACAAGCGAGCACTGGAGGAGGGTACCACGTAAACACACAGCCCAGTGGCCCCGCAGGATGTGGAATAAAAATTAAAAAATGTAGACCTTTGAAGATCGTCAGCAACCTTGCGTTCCGTCGGGAGACAGTTTCGCCTGATGCCGGGACACGTCCCACTTCCTTATCGCGTGACACGTACGGGAGGAGATTGAATGAACGTTTACTTCGTGCCTCGCCGGACACCGGCACACTGATAAGAATCCCTTTTCGCGTCCAGGATGTCCACACTTCCGGATGCCACTGTGAATGGCGAAGGAAGGGACAGAGAGCTTCGGAAAATTGAAAATATCTACGAGGCGAAAATCTTGCGAATAAATTTTGAGCGTGCCGTGCCTAGTGGCCCAGCTAGCTAAGTGGTCGTTACCTTATCTTTTGAGGGTTCGGTTCATTCCGCCACGTACAGGACATGTCGTCGTCTCCAAACTTTTATGATGTAATGTTCTTCTCCCACAGCACAATCATCGCGGTGAGCATGTAAGTCTGTAAGTTGGAGAATAAAACTTGAGCGGTTCCTGAAAACGGGTTCGATTGAATGCTATGCTCGTATTCGGCCACCGAAACGTATTCATGGAAAAAGTTTCAATCGACTCAGTAAACGGTCTCGTTTCGCTAGGATGATGTGTGCAGATATTGTTTTCTGCAGACGCGAACACGACACTTGGAAACGTCCGTCGTCTGCTTTCGATGCTGTATTATGAAATCTCAAGGGTTGGACCGTTATCGGAATTCCAGATCATCGTATGATCAAAATTTATCATGTCCTTTTGAAGACCGCTCCAGTCGTTTGATTTGAACTTGCTGCAGGAGAAATACGATTAAGATTAGAATGCTCTTCTCTCTTCGATAGAATATTTATAGTAAGCAATGCCACTACATCCTATTGCTTCATATCCTACTCAGAACTTCCTTGAACCATGGTGAATCAAACACTTCGATCGTTACGGACGAGGTGTCTAGAATATTGAGCAGACTATTTGATTCTTTTACATTGTTTTTCGTTCGTTCATCGGCTATCTTTACGTTCCATTTAATCGTTATGTGTTCGAGGCGTTGCTTCCTCGTTTATGCTGAGCCGGTTCAAGCAACTAGCCGCAGTCAGAAACTTTCCTCTAAATCAATGCTCTCCCTGGAAACACTGACGGTCCGGGTCCGGAACGTTCTATTATTTTATTTTCAGGATGCACGGGGGTTTAACTTTTCTCCTGCATTCCTGGCCGAACGCCGTTTCAAAAGCGCCGCCTTCGAAGCGCGGCAAGACGTTCTCTGGCTTTCGGGTGTCGTCGCACAAGGATAGTTTCATACATATATCAGATTAAGCTTGTTGGCCCCCAAAGAACTTGTACCATCGAGAAGTGGGAAACAGCGAGTGTGGCAGGGAGAGAGAACTGTGCGGGGATAGTTCCTTACCATTCCGTTCCTAGCGATAAATCCTGTACAAAAAAGGAAGGTGTTTCGGTTTCTTTGTCCGGCCATTAACCGTTACGGATGCTGCTATGTGGCCGTTACTTTGTTTCGTTTTTTACGTTCTTTTTACACGAACCGCAACGATGGCGACGACCAACGACACCTCCGAGACATCTCCTTCTCTATGCCTTTTTTCATTTTTATGTAATTTAAAAGAAGGACGTGCACAAGTTCCAAATCGGAGGACCATAGTTTGTCCGGCGGTTGGTTTGTTTTTGGGATTTCACTTTTACATAGTTTGGCTGAATCCACTTCCGTAGAGATGCCGTTCTGGTTTTAAACTCATTTTAAATAGATGTTCTCAAACTCTTTTTTTTAAAGATTAAATTATTTAAAAGGATTTTCCAATTAAAGGAGAATCAATTTTGTTTCACATCGTGTAGATTTATAAAAACTAAGCATTATTTAATAATTAGAGAGATTTGAATTGAATTAGAGATTAGAAATTTTTATTGGAAAACCAAAACAATTTAAGGACAACCACTGATTTTGACCGATTGATATGAAACGATTTGTAGTAATAAAAATCAACCGGATGGTCGACGAGCAATACGGAACTTTATAGCTCATACCAATTCCTTTAAAATGATAGACAGCATGGATCTCAGTTCAAAGTTACTTACAGTGTACTTTATCAAAAACCCTCACTTCCATCTGTTGATTGGAAACCATCCTCGTTTAACCCGGTTCACATCATTCAGCTTAAGGGCCTTGACTGCTGCTACCTCAATCTGTTACTCGTCCGGGTTGTTAATCATAAATCGCCTCCACCAGATGCTAACCACAGAATATCCTTTTTGGCACCTTTCATGCCTCCGAAAATCCCACCGTTCCCATCCAGGATACTTCCCGTTTTGATTTGCCGTCTTTCCATCTTGCTTTCGTTGCTTCGTCCTCTCGCCTCGACATTCGTTGGCATTATTCGGTGCATGTTTCGTTGCACTTTGCGCGTCCATATCTCAAGTTGGGTTCTTTTTCTGATTCCCACGGGCGCCCTCGGCTACGGGGCATGCCGTGCCGATGAGAACGTTTTGAACACGAGGCTGGGAAAAAATTGGCCCTGCAACTAATAACGATGACGAAAAGTTAAAAACACTCCATGGCGGTGGCGTCGTGCCTACGGTTGCTGCGGCTCTCGAGAAGACGTCTCAGTCACCAGATGTACCAACGGCCTGGAGCGGCCATATGGAGTTCCGTGACTGGGAATTTCGCAGCGATACGCACGCCGGAACCCAAAAGTCTGGGAAATTTGGTTGACAAACCCCCGAGCAGACAATTGCTGTTTTCATGGCTTTAAGTCAAATCAACGAGCGATAGAAAAATAGAAACTATTCTACACGATATAGGAAATTCTTTTCAAAGCACTATTTGTGGAATTTTATAAAAATTTTGCCTACTCAAAATCACAATAAGCAAAATAACTTACAATCCCCAGTAATACAGAACCAGGAAATGCAACGGCACAAGTAGTGGGAAAAAAATATAATTCGAAAAAAGTCCTCATTTCCGAAAGGAAGTACTGTGTTCCGTTAGAAAAAAAGGGTATGTTCGGAACCCACGAGAAAACAAAACACATTAAAATCAATTTGAAGAAGCTCTAATGGCGAGGAGCTGGAGGATGAAATAATTGAACAAAAACTTATGGTTGAACTCGGGAAGAAAAACTCGACAAAATCCTTGTAAACGACCATATGTTTCACAGCTTCCGAGGCCCGGCATCGGTGCCGAGCGAATGAAATATGAGTTGTGGGATGGTGTGAGAAAACGGAAGCAAGGATATCCGCGGCAGGACCTCCGTAAGGCCCTATCCTGCTCGTGAGGGTGCCGGTTGCACGGCGCTATCTTTCGGTCATGCGTGAGCGAGGTTGTGAGAACGTTGAGATGAGTTTTATGCTTCAGCATCGGCCTGGCGCGGCACCAAATGGAAGGACATCTGGGGCAAGCGAAAATCAATGTGGAAGTGAGTTAGGTTTTCGGTGGCTTTCGAAAGTCGTTCATCTACAAAATGGCCAACGAGCCCATTCGATTCGGTCCACCGGGAGAAGGTTTGGCAAAGCCGAATCGAACACAGGGTCCGTGGAATGGAAGTTCGGTACTTAAAAAAACACTCCGGAAAATTGGTGAAAGTAAAAGAGGAACAAACTCTCATCTGGAAAAGTGTGTCCGTGTGGGTCCAATACGATCCAATAGAGTTTTCGGAATCACACTCGGACTTTTGATTTCGTGGCCGAAATGTGGTGACGGATCGCTTGTGGGACACACTGAACATGACACGATCCTTTGACGCGATGGTTCAAAAAGCGTTATGTTAAAGTATGGATAGAAGTATGGATAGAACATTTAACTACTGGTGCCCGTCGTAGCTGTCAGGACATCAAAAGAGTCTGACCCTTTTGCTTTTACACACATTCTATAATAAACTACGTTCCCTTCGTGGTTTGTTTGTGGACTCCACTTAACGGGCAATCTGTTTGAAAAGCGAAAGCCTCTCAGCCACGTCAACATCGTTTCGGTGGGTTCCTTGGTGTTGGACAAC
This sequence comes from Anopheles bellator, assembly GCF_943735745.2. Taxonomy (NCBI): domain Eukaryota; kingdom Metazoa; phylum Arthropoda; class Insecta; order Diptera; family Culicidae; genus Anopheles; species Anopheles bellator. Next base: position 50,715,625 of record NC_071286.1, read on the forward strand.
CGCACCGAACTGACCCACGGCGTAATTACATCGCAGAAGCGTGCACCGGAGGTTTCCGCGCTTTTCCTGTCTGGCTGGCTGTTGATGGCGAGCATCCTCACAGAGACTCCGAGCGTCCTCGGAGCCGTGCGTGGGCCGTGGCTTCTCATCCGCGGAGACACTTCATTCTCATTAGCCAGATCAAACATTTGCTGACCACCTGTTGCCGGGCCTTGGTTGCCCGTGAAGAGCAGCTCAGCGGTCAAATGATCGCCTGGTCGCGTGGTCGTGGCTCAGATCCATTAATTTGCCACTCTGTTTTCCGAAGATCCGACTACCGCAATGCCGTGTGGTGCAAGATTCACTCGCCGGTTTATCCGGTTGGTTCCGGGAGGTGATAAAAAGAGGCCCAACGAGAGTGCGGGGGAGCATTCCAAGGTCCAGGGTCCGTAGATTGCGATTGCGGAGCGTCCGACGACAGACGTCGCATGTGTCGCCTCGGTTAGTGGGATGATGTATACGAGTGGGTCCGCGCCATTTGTCGAGGGCAGCAGCGTGTGGCCCGACCAGCATAACGCCCGGCCCTGGAAGGGCTCTGGGGTGAACAAGAACAAGCAATTCACCGACTTCGCCACCGACGACCCCGAGCATACTTGAGGCAGTTAAAAAGCGGACACTAAAACCCAGGCAATCTCACACCGAATGAAACAGCATGCAGATGGGCGTATGATTAAGATGATGTCATACAACGGTCGTCGTCGTCGTCGTCGTCAGGGAACTGTTTATGTCTGCGATCGCACCACATTGCCAGCGAATCCCTCGGCGACGGACTAGCATTGAGGGAAAATAAACACAGACCAAGCCAGGCTGAATGAACAGTCTGCAAAACGGAGTAAGGTCAAAATAAAGATTTCTTATTCCTGTTTATTTTTATTTAAAATATCAACTTGCTAGTTCTTGGTTTTGTATCTTGAGAACCCGCTTTTCAAATTGAATCAAACTAGTTTTTTGTGGTTTTTATGTTCTTTTACGCATTTCTACCAAAATGTTGCAGAATTGAGAAACAGGCTGATTAAGCGTAATATGGCGAGCAGAAGAATTAAAGTAATTTTTGAAAGGTTTTAAATTGGATCTTCAATCGACATAAATGCTAGATTACTTCAGTAAAAATTAGGGATCATTTTGAGAATTTTGTTCAGTCTGATTTGTGTTGAGTGGAAGTTGTTGTAATTCGTAACAAAGTGAGAAAAATGAAAACATCCTGGCACAAGCAAACAGTGAACACTTACTTTTCCGCCCAATATACTTTAAATTTAAAATAGGCTCGGTAAACTATTTAAACCAGATTTATCAATTATTTACTTAGACAATGCTTGCCATGCTTTAAATTCTTTTTCGAAAAAAGTGACAGTCATCTGTGGTCCTTAAGTACTCAATTTTTCAAGATCATAAGCCTGTCCTAAGAACCGTCATAATTTCATTGTGCGTGGTCACCACAGTGGTCACCGAATCCTCATAAGAAACGCATACTTTCGTCCGTTGGTGTACATTTTGCAAACTTTGAATAAAGTCCCTCGTTAGCTTATCGGCTTAAATGCCCTTCCCGTGCCGTATCATCCAACCGGAATGCAGGCAACGCATTCCACACTTGCCATCAATCCTATCGCAGGGATCAATCCCATCCCGTTATGTAAAAGCATGGAAAATAAGAAACCAAATCTTTTCTGCCTCCATGTGGACAAGGATTTCCGCCCAGGAAATTCATTGATACGGTTCGGTATCATCGTTCGATTGTAAGGGATGTAATCTTGTCCCGCCTTTGCTGACCATGGCGAAAGGCTTCCCATGCTTGTTACATTGTTACTGATGGGGTTTGGGTAAGAAGCGCCCCTGGAAAGGTTACATCGATTCTGAGAATAGAAATATGGTCAGTTGAGAGTCGCAGTTTGCAGAACAAAATCTAGCTATGTCCTTGATGTCCAATTCAGGTTCCCGTATCCATCTGGTTATATAAATTTAATAATTCAACAACGACCTGTCTATATTTCCTCGATTTGAGTAAATCAACATGTTTATTGGCATCGGTAAAATCAAGTGTTGCTTCTAAAACATTGCACTGAGATTCATCCACAAGTCAGGGTCGAAGTCTATGCCGTTTGCCGGTTGCCCGGTTCCCCGGGATCGCGTCTGGAGTTGCAACATAGTTGGCTACCGTAGCAAATATGTCCACATACACTCTTTGGGATGCTTCTTCAAGCATTCGCTTCGCCTTCATCACAATGCGGAGCAATTTCGTTCGGCCGTCTGCGCCATCGTCATCTTCACGCGACGCATTACGCCATCTTCTGGCCGCCCAAGGCAACGGTCTTTCGAATCGGATGTGCCGCGGGCTCTGTTTGGTTGCTCTTACTTTCGGGTGCGGGTCGTGGGACCAAACCTATCGTTCTTCGTTATTACCTGCACCGTCCGTCCCGGGTGGGGAGTTCGAAACCCCAAATCGGAAGGCGGAACGGCGACGGGCTGGAGAAACAACGTTCGAATGCAATTTTCTGAACTTTCGAGCGGGTCACAGAGAGGGTTGCGAGCATTCCTCGGGTTGAAGACGCGCGTCAAAATATGGGTAATTCAGTCGCAATGCCCCGACGATGGCGATGATGTTGACGGCGATGGAGCAATCCACGCTCCAACGGCTAACGGTCGCCAAACTGTGGAAGGAATGGCCCAACGAAAGTGCCTGCCAGTTAATAGGCCGCGGGATGGAATGAATATTTCTTTGACGGCTGGCCGCCTGCCCCACAACATAAACGAGACGCGAAGAAGCAAGGAACACAGACAGAAAAAAAATAAACCATGCACTGAAATACACCAGTGTTGAGTGTTCCCGAAGTACTCCCGAGACGGGTTGGAAACCAAATGGCCAAATGGCCCTGGTTCAGAATCTTTCCCATTGCAGATCGGCTCCATTGCCGATGCCCGAAAATGGAAGTCGGACGGGCTTGATGGCGTCTTGAAGTCTTTAAAAAAAACGGTTCTACGACGATGCACCCGACGATGGCATTCCGGAACCTGTCTTCTCGCTGATTATTGCGTAATGTTCAGAGTGTGTGGCTCCAACACCGATCGATCAGCATAACTTCCATCAAGATCATTGGTCTTTTTGGCGTAGAAATTAAAACATACCCATAGCTCTTCTAAAGACAGCTTCTATCGAAGGTTAAAGTCCATTCCTCCGCATGCTGTCCTTTGTTTTCTTTCGCTCTTTCGGTCTCCTCTTACGACCTTCAACTGATAGATAAATTGTTAATAATAATAAAAATCATATTTTGCGACGTATTTGTCAGAACCGCCCCAAAAAGGACGACTTCGGACCGGATTTACTTCGTTTGTTGATGGGTGCGATGGATGCGGGACGAGCTCTACGGCCAAAATACTGTCCCCCATACATCTTGGAAATTGCCCTCGGAGACGCTCGGCTTGTCTATGGACTGTCAGGATTCGGATAGCGGCCGAATAGTAATCCCTGAAATATTGCATCAAGACAACACCAAGGCTGACTGTCCTTGGGGTGCCCTACGGACCCCCGAAGATGGTCTCACTAAATCAGGTGTCGAGAACACTGCCTCGCTTTCCGTGCGACTTGTCCCAGACGTGGCCCCAGACAGGGCCGGCGGTTTTATCAAGGACAATGTAGTGAGAGAGAACAGCAACCCACCGAACCATCCCGAATCCCGGTCTGGGTCTGGGAACCGCTTCTGAAGCCTGCTCCCTTCCAACCTGAGAGGCCTTCGATTGGCCTTCAGCCCCAGAAGTGGTTCATTTTTTCGGTTTTCGTACATTCTGCGGCTAACCGCAACCGCTCTTCCGTGGACTCTGCTGTTCGCGCATGGTTCCCAGCACGGACTCGAAGAAGACATCCGGCCGGTGGCTCCTTCTTCGTTTGTGGAGGGCACGAAATTAAGATATCACCTGAACAGGTTTTCCCGACCTGCTCGACCGAATGATTGGAGTTGGAGGGCTGTCAAGTGACTGCCGGCTAACGGCAAGTAATCCTACGACCGAACCTACATTTAACGTGCGGGATTTTCCTTTCCGGAGACCGAGTGACACGTGAGGGAGCTCCCGTTAGCTGTTCAATAACACACCGATCGATCGGTTCGGTTGGGTTTGACGGTGCTACCGGCCACAAAGATGTGCATCCTGGCCACACCTTCTGTGCTGTTCGATTGCCTGTTAACTCCCGAAACAAGCTTTTTGTTCGCTCTTTTCCCGTTACTAAATTAAGGCAGGGAAATCGAAGACGCAAACATCGATTAAGCGAAGAAAACTAGCGTGTAGTCTGGCACTCCCTTATGTGTCAACGGTACGAGGTGCTACTATTCCTGCGGGGGCAGTTTTTTAGGGCCAGATGCATTATCGCACACACCTATGCCGGCCGTAGATGTCGGCTCCCACACGCCGAACCCTTTTCACGTGGGCCTACGGTTCGACATTGTCACTCAACTGTGGCTTCCGTCGCCCACCGGAACCCGCCGGTCGGTGGGTGGTACAAGTCCGGCCTCCGCACGACATCGAGTCCGGCCCCCTCGAGTCCTTCAAAACTAGTTAGACACGCTGTAGCTATCGGTGCTATCGATTATGCTTCTGCCATCAACCATCACTTACGAGTTACGTGGTCGTCGTTGGCGTCGGTGGCGCTTCAAAGAGACGCCACCGACACACCACCAACCATACATGGTGCGGCCTCCGACATATGATGGCCAGCATGATGACGAGATGAAACATGAGCAACGACAAAAAAGAAGGTTTCGTATTAAAGGTTTGTTCAATAAGTTTTGCGGGTCGATAAGAAATACACATTTTTATGGTTTGAACATAAAACACTTGTTTCAAGGAGACTCCAACTTATAAATTCCATCCCTGAAATGAAAAACTGGAAAAGCTTCAAAATTCACTTCCGTAGCTGATATGACGTCATCGTTTGATAGAAAACGCTTTTCACGCACGATTTTTTGGTCTAAAAACAGATGCAAGTCGCTAGTGGACAAATCTGGTAAACCCAGTGAATACTCCAACAATTCGAACTAAAATTCATAGATTTTTGCCCTTTTCAAAATTCTCCCGTGACAAGGTGCATTGCTCTGATAAAACAGGATGTTTGTCTTCTTCAAACCGGGTCCTTTTTCCACGAATTATCTCTTCCAGCTGGTCTAAAATGTTGCAACAATAATCAAAATGTATTATTTTATCAATTTGCAAGTAATCCGCTAAAAACTCCATTCGCATCCCAAAAACTGAAGCTAACATCTTTCACCAGTCTTTAGCCACTTGCTTCATCCAAGTCTCATCCACAGTGATGATTCAATGCACATAATCCACTTTATCCTTTCGAAAAAGCTCAAAATGTTAAATCCCTCTTCGTGATTCGACGATTTCCCAATACAATATTGTGTATTTTTTTCTACGATTTCAGGTGCTGTATCTGTTTTTTGGTGTTTTTGACGTGGATCGTGTTGAAGGCTACGCACGACCACGTTTAAACTCAAAAACTCCCCTTTAAACCCCCCAAATTAAAGGTAAAGAGTCCTTATATACTTTCCACATTCGTTCATAAATCTCCTTTGCTTTTAAACCTTCCAAAAATAAAAATTAACTCACTGCACGATGCTTGCACATCGATACGAAATGGCTTGGAAAAAACATTAAGTGACCGATTGAACCAATTGGACCAAAGTGACCAATATAACAAAAAAAATGGACTCGTAGCAGCTATCTCTCTGCTATCGAACCGCACAGCTTTATGAACAACCCAATCTACGAAGAAAATTCGACCGTCTTCGTCTCCAAATCGCCTCGGCCGATCGAAACTCCAAAATTGATGACCAACCGAAAGGCGTATAAATTTGAAAATTGGCGACAACGAACCGCCGCCACTGAAGACAACATAATTACATCCATCATGGTGCAATGCTCCGGCGGAGGGGGGCCGCCTGCCAAGACGCCGACGCGTCGCCCTCAAAACCCGCCTTCGCAAACCGTGACATTGCACCCGGCATGTGGCGTCACGGAAAAAAGTGCCGCAAATGCACAGTCGCCGCCGAAAATGGTTTCCCACATCAGCACATCATGCCCCACACACACACGCCCACACACACCCACGAATAAGCCCCGTTGCGACGGATTCGATTTAATGTCAACAAAACTTTTTGCCAGAAAAGCATAGAACACTAAGCCTGGGACGAACGAAGTTGGGGACGGCCGGCTGACAAGCGCAGCATATTTGACACATATCGAATCCGGCTCCAAATCCGACCCGGTCCCGGCGGAGGTGGTTGCACCGATCGCCACTGCGAGTGGGTGTGTGCTGCGCTTCCCCCGTTCGCCCCGATTAGCATAACAGATGGGCTTCATAAGAAGTCCATTAGTCGCTAGTCTCCTGACGCTGGTGGCGTTCATCTCCCATTTTTTTTCACCGCGGCCAGCCTTACAACTTTATGGTGGGCTCTCCTGTCACACGTTCGACTTCGGGTGGTTCGAGATGAGCTTTTGGTGTCTGCCTGACACCTACGAGCACCCCCCAAGGAAGCACGGGCCGAATAATAAATCGCCTCCCATCCTTGGCCTTGGGATGGGATGGTTCCGTGATGAACTAAACGCTGACGATTATGAGATATTCGAAGTAGATTAAATTCGAATCGAGGTACCCCGACGAAAGGGGTGGACTTTGGGGACATTTTTTGGGCCACCTTCGGGGATATTTATCACCTGGCTGGTCGTGGGAGGAGCTCATCGGAAGCGACTCCATAACGTAGGTGATTTACCGGCTTCAATATATTATCACTAATACCGTTTCCAATAGACCGGAGGAATGTTCTGTCTGCCCGTTTTGGTTTCTTTTATCTTCCAGCTCTAATGGTTTAGTTTTCGAATGAAATCATCAAGAAATTTATCTACCCACTTTTATTACATCGTGGAATTGCGTGCTCCATTCTGGAGTTTTGGCCAATCGGTACCGGAGACAACCGAATACTTGAAATTACACGATCATCTCTTTAGTGTTAAATGGAACTGAACACAAATTTATGGAACAATTTCGTCGTCAGAAGACTGCTTCAAAACTAAAGTATTCATTGCCTACAAGAAGAAATTAGGGTTAAATTATACTGGCATTCAATCCATTAAATAGTGGACTAAGTTAAGACAAGGATTTGTTTTCACCGGGTTTATGTTAATAGTTTATTCTAATCTAAAAATTATTCCCCGACGAGCATATTTGAAGGAGTATATTCCTTTCGTAAACTACAGGATGTTCCATCACGACCCATACTATGTAAATGGTTAACAACTCCGCTATTTGTCAGTCGATTTTAGCAATTGAATAAGATTTATTTGTGGTATAGAATGCCGTTTATTAACACTTCACCCAAAATACAATATCGATCAAATAACGATTTTCATTAGACACACTAAAGCGGCCTGTTTTGGGCCGTTTTCATCGTATTTGACAACATTTCGGTAATAGACGAAGTAATAGCAGCAATTTTCAATGTGATTTTCTCTTTCAGTTCTTCAATGGTCTTCGGTTGGATGGCATAAACCTTACTCTCCGAAAAGTCCCACAGAAAGAAGTCAGAAAAAATTCGGCTTTAATAAGCACGCACAATTTTCAATTGCTACAATTTCTACCCGTTCTTTTGGTGCATATTGATCCATGACTAAAACGGAATAGATTAGCGTTTCGAAGTATGGCTGACTTGTTGAACAGAAAAATGACAGAGTTATTTAACATTTCAATAGTATGGGTTGTGATGGAACATCTTGTACATTTCGTGTATTCAAACAGTCATTGTTTGGCGGATAATTGTTGCGATCAACACGAAAAATGATTTGCGATTCTGAACCTGTCTAGGAAAAGGAGGAACTAGGAAGCATTCCATGATAGAAATTTCCTTTTCAGGATGCGACGAAACTATGAGCGACGAGGGAGAATCATCAAATGTTTGTACTTTAAACTAACGATTACTTGACTTATAAAATTCCGGAAGCGACAGGCAAAATCAATATTTTGAGCCCATCTCCCCAGACGGAATGCTAAATGGACAACCACAAGAAACACGACAACCTTTGGCATGTTTTGGAAGCAACATGAACATGGTATACCCTAAACGTCCCAAAAGTATCGTAATTATTACTCAACGGCGAACCCGGCCCGGAGAAACTTATACCCGTAGCGACCACGTGTCTTGCTCCGCCGTCATCAGTGTATCCTTCCGAACCCGCGAAGACGTAAACGGTGTTTAAAGATCCTGCGCGTTGAACCTCCAGCCGGAACAACGCCGGAACGCAATGCTTTCGCCAGTGGAGAACCCTCGTTCGTCCTTTAAGAGCTTACTCCCTTGGAGCACACGACGCACACATTTTGGGGCCGATCGACGAGTTTCTCAATCCTAGCACGAATGGACAAACAGACAGAGAAGCTTGTCCGCTGGGAGAAGAGTTGAGATCGGCTAGAACCGGTGGACACGAGATTTGGATAGGCGAACTTTTGCGTGGGCTTAATTACTTCATCCGCCAAACAGAAGGAGAGACTTTGGTGGTCGGTGCTTAAGAGACCGTTACGATGTTTGCGTTTTGTTGCTCCTAACCGCAGCTCCTGATTCAAACCCCGCACTCTAATGCATATTTCTGTTTGCAACGAAAAAAAAACCAACGTCATCCAACGGCGCTGGTGGAAGAAACAATAACATCGGCCTAATCGACGCCGGGACCTAACCGCAAGGTGCCCCCGATGGCACGTGAAGCGTGAAATTCGACGTGGGGCCGCGCCTCGTGTTTTGAATTTCGATCCCGAATCTCGAATTCCCGAAAATGGCCTACCGATTTCGGGACCGGCTGTGAAAGGGCCCCATCACCACAACGCGCCTTGCGGCCGGTATCGCTCCACCGAGCAGAGTCAACAAAATTAACAAAAGAACAACAACCGAGCGGGATGCCTGGGCCGGGGGCCGGTTATGTAAACAGTCCGCTCCCGGGTGGATCAGGAGCGTTTAAGGGCGGGATGAAATGTACTTAATTTTATTAATTGCATCACTAGACCAGGGCGAGGCCACCACGAAACCAACCCCGCCACAAACATGTCGTCTTCGCGACGAACGGTGTGGTGTTTTTGGTCGAAAGCAGATTAGAAAGAGTTTTCGGTAGATAAATCCCAATTTATTGTGCGTCCGCCCGCCATTGTGGGTGGTTTCGGAATAATTTTGTAACCGCGTTGTCGTGCAGATAATCCGACTTTGATTGTTATTGGACACCTTCGGGTGAGAAGGTTCCCAGTTTTTTGGTGGTTTTTGTTTTGAATGGTCCGGCACCGCCGATGGTTTTGATAAATAAACTCAAAACAAAACAAACTCGTTTCTAGAAGCACATTCGATCGTGGGGCCGTCTTCAGTCCATCCTCCGTTCGCATCTGTACGACATTCCCGTAACATTGACATAATATTTAAGCAATGGGTTTACACAGATAAGATTCTGTCCGTAGGTTTCATAACCGCCAACATTCACGCTCGACTTCAACTATCAAAACTCAGACAAATTTGTCCATGTCCAAGCCCAGCATAAAGTGGGACGCTCCTCATTCGTCAGTCCGTCTCGTCAAGCGCATCCGGGCGTCAAAGGCGAAGCTGCAAAACAAAAATTGGGCTACGATCTGGCGGAGAGTGGAATTATTTGCGGTTGTCGTGCACCATTAATCCCGCGGCAATCCAAAATTGGAGCATTATGTCAAGAGCGAGGAACATGATTTGTTGTTGTTTCTCGTCACCACCACCGGAAGCTGCGACTCGGCTGGCCATCCCGACTAGCGCCCGGTCTGCCTTTTTTAGACCAAAAGCGTGGAACAATGTGGAGTATCGGGCAAAACAATGGCTGGAACTATTTCGTATGATTTCTTAGCTGGTTTTGCGCAGTTCTATTTTAGATTCCGATGATCAAGAAATTTGGCTAAGAGATAAAGAAAGGCAAATTTTAATGAATCTTAATTCAATTTTAATGGCTTACACTTTTGCTAATATCAAATTTATTTCAAAGTTAGTCAGTACCCCGTTTTCACTCCGTTGTTTTGAAGCATTTTTGAAGAACCAAAGAAAATTATATAGATTCAGTCGCTCCATAAAATATTATGCCAATTATTCGTAACTTTCAGTACCTTCCCAGGACTGATATTGAGCAGCAAACTGTTTCTTTATTCGCAATTTTTTTTATTAATAGTTACAGTTTTGTAGCAATGGTCAGATTCTTCAACACCTTTCTTTCCTCAGGGTTGCAAAGAGTTTCTGCCCATCCTGGTTGTTCCACTAGGAAACAACGATTTTTTTAGATTCACATTTGAACATTAATTGCAGCAAGATCAAATGAACCAATTCCTTTCAAGAAGCCGGGTGAAATTGAAGCGTATACAACGAATTGCCTATTATTTTGGCCATGCCAAATCAAACTGCTGTCAAAATAGACGGTAACCCACCGATCACTTTTATGTAAAATATCACCAACATAGCTAAAAAATTACGTAAACTAGTGTATCTAAGTACAGTATAAGTATGGTGATCACTGGCTAATTAGTGGCTTAAGCACAGTTCAAATTGTACCAGTTTTACACAATTACAGTGTAGTTAAGCTTAATCCAGAAAATGAAAAGAATTAAAACGGAGGAGAAAATGGATCAAAAGCTGTTAAGTTATAAAAAAAGGAATATTATGCACACAAATATCAAAGTTAGTTGGAACCCTGGACATTATTTGGACACTTTCACACTGTTTTCTTCATCTTATTTAAGCTTTTAAGGCCTTTTCCTAATAATTTGTGATAACCTTACCTTAGTTCAGCTTCTGAAGAATAATAATTTAATGTTAATAATAATAATTATTATAATTTCAATAATAGGGTTTTCGACTAAAAAAGAAGCGTGCTCCGGTAGCTGGAATCGACGAACGAAACGGAAGAGCGCAGAGAAAATCGATCAAGAGAGCCAGAGGCTCAAAGAGCGCGAGCAAAAGAGCGCGACTCAACCCGCTAAGCCGCTGCTATCTCGCTCTAGCGTTGCATGCTCCTCATACGAGTGAAAGAGAGTGGAAACGCAGAAAAACAGAGAGAGTGCAGCAAAACAGAGAGAAGTGAGAAACTTGTCTCTCTCTCTGCGTTCCCAGTCTCTGTTGGCAAAACTGGTAGAAACGTGAAAAGAAATTTCCTGCCAAACCAACCAAACCAAGCGTGCGGACGGATGTGTAGATCGTGATCGCGTGATCGTGTTTGCGAAAGGATGTTTAGGAGGTGATCACTGCCATAAGATCGAAGTAATTTCGAAGTACGTACCGTCGAAGTTAATTTTGAAGTTCCCGAAAAGTGTTAAGTGGAAGTGCTTTAAGCCGTAGCCGCGCAACTTCGAAAGACCCAACAATGCAGGTCTCTGGCTGCCATTTCTTATCAGTGGCGCCGGTTTAGGTGTGTTGGCAAAGTGCACTCGCTGGAGCGGAAACTGCTGCATCGGCGCATTTGTGTTCTATAATTGGAAAAGCAACCTTCTGGTTAGTGCGACGATGCTCGCCTGTTATGCTGTGTAACAAAGTGCTTCGATCGCGTTATCAGTTGGCCGGGGTGCTGGGGTCTGCGCATAACTCTGAGTGTCCCTCGGTGCGTAAGTGATCGAATTCCGGTGATAACCTCCGCTGCCGCTCGTTGTTAAATTCCACTCCACCGTGAAGAAGAACGAAAGAGTACGGAAATCAGTGCAGGAAATCGGTACAGCGAATATTATCAAAACCAAAAAGCAAAAGAAAAGTCGAAGAGGTCAAACGAAGTGGATGCAAAACTAAAACCCACAACGCATCGATACCGGTGAAAAGCCTCCCAAATCTTGTGTATGTGAGTGTGTGCATTTTCGGTTCAGTTTGTGAAGAAAAACCCGGGAAACGAAAGGTTTGTGTTGCTGCAAAAACGTAAACAAGTGAGCAAAACGAAGTGAGAAGTGAGCTCGAAAAAAAGCATAATCCAAATTGCACACTTTCAATCGAGCATAGCAAACAACAAATAATCACCGTTTCGGGTGAAAAGTTGCGAAAGTGACCAAAACAACCGTGACGAGTGGAAGTGCCCAAAAAAAAAACGTACGGAAAATGAAGTGGATGGAAGCCAGCATCTAGCTTAAGCGGCGATCGACAGAGAGAGTGTCCAAATATTGTGACTTCTGATAAGAGCGTAATCATTGCGGACGGCTGAAGGTCTCACTCAGAAGTTTTCGCAGCGAGCAGAGATTTGAGGCATTACGAGTCACCACGAGTCACCAAGCAAAAGGTGAGTCACAGTCCCTGGCGAACGGAAGCTGCTAGCTCTGAATCATGCGGTGCTAGTTGCCTTCGGCGCCGATCACTACAATGGAACGTGCCAGGGGCACCTGATCATCGTCCGAGGCGGGTTATGACATCGCGCGCCGTTGCGGAATGTTAATGTTCCTGGTTAATGGGCTGCCGCGGTTTTTTTTTTACAACCCTCTTCCGATGGGTTGGAGTGGCGAACCCCGATTTTGGGGAACACGCGCGCTCTGGTTGGCTGGTCGGGCGTCCGGTGAAACAATGGCGCACCACCGGATCTTGAAAGAAGCCCCGTGGATCTAAGGAAAAAACTGCCCCCAAGACTCCGGAATGCAGGCACTGGGTAATTTATGGGTAATTTATGCGGGTCTCCATCGCTCACGGCCCGGTCCGGAGGGAATTCCGTCGCTCCGTGTAGAATGTGTTGCCACGGACACGGTCCACCTGACAGGGCGCGCGTCGGTGTCGGGGAAATCTGACGTAAAGGGGTTCTGTAACTCCGTGCCCCACCATATCCCACCGGATGTAACGCTCTCTCTAGCTCATCAACGACGAAACAACGACGTCGGCGGTTCCGATGTTTCTAGTCGGGCATATCGCACTCGGCGCTGTGTTATTTTTATGTCTTGTGGAGTCCGATAAAAGCCTGAATAAATTATCATTCTTTTTTTGCTACCTTCGTCGCTCGTAACGCTAGAACTTTTGAGGAATTTCCCATTTGGAAAATCGAACCATAGAGAATGATCCAGAATCTATTTTCGCGCCCCATTCATGCTCTGGGATCATCATGTGTGTGTTCTTCATGCCCTCAATCAGCCACAGTCGTTGATCTTTCACGGTTGAGCATCATTGCCGGGCCCATCAACTGGGCCCATCCATCACGCCAGCCCAGAAGATCTGTAGCGTGGAAGATGGCCGTCTCTCGGGCTCGTCTGGGAGCGCAACAAGAAGGAGTCTTGTGGCTGTCGCGCCACCGGGTCTTTAATCACATGCTACGCACGGTTTCGGGGGTAAATAAAGCCATGGTCCGCTCTAATTGATACACCCGGCCTGGCTGGGTGCTGAGTGGCGTGTAGCTTCTGGGATTCTCGGGAAAGTGCGTTCCCAAGACGGTCGGCGACGCACGCTTTGAAGAGCCCCTTTGATCGGCTCCACCAGGTGTTCCACATCTGGGGCTCTGCCAAAGAGCATCCACATCGTCCCTGGGAAAGACGCAATTTTGGGTACTTCGCCCGCTTACGCAACCTGCACGCGGTCCGACCTTCGACCTTCGGTCTCGAGCAGCTCCTCCGTCGAGTGCTTCACTTCAGTGGTGCAGCAAGCAGCCCAATCAAAACCGACCACCGCCGGAGATGCGCGCACAACACCCTTAGATGCAAATTGACCTCCGCCGAATCGGCCCCCAGAAGGTCGAGAGAGATTCGACGCAATTTGGAGCCCCCCTCAAATGGTGCTGCTGCTGCGGAATGTCGAAATTACTGCACACCCATCTCGCGAACACTACCGTAATTACGGCGCAGATGCCCACTCCGCGGCTCTTCCGCGTCTGCTAGCGAGTGATTTCTAATTTACATCCCTCAGCCTCACGTTTCGGGGGTCTCTGATCGCAAATGATCGTCCGAAGCCGAGTGGCGCCTCTGTGGCCGCACCAGCACCCCATTTGGGACTCTGCTTTCCGGTCATTTGTTTCAACTGCTGCTTTTGACCCCTGAGCCTTCGGACGACGGCGAAGCGGAGGCTGATGGGTCGAGAAGCTGCCAGAAGAAACGGCCGCCGCCATATTGGTTTCCTAGCCGCACACGCAGCTTCTCCGAATGCGCCCAGCATTTCGGGCGTTCTTTCCGGGGCCGCCACTCTTGGTGTTCAATTATCCATTCCGCATTCCGGGCCTTCGCGCCGGGGCCGCTTTTGGGAGAAAATCGAAGGTAATTATTAACAAATTCCTTTCCCTCCCGCTGAGCTGAGTGTGCCCCGTGACTTTTCTTCCGCCTGGGATGCGGAGCGATCCGACCAGAGGAGGATCGATTCGGCTCCGGCGGTGTTCTTGGTTTCTAGACATTTTCACTGGGCGCGCTCTTGGGCTGTCAAATCATCGTAAACGGAGCCTCGATTAGCCTCTAATGACAGACATATCTCGGCAAATCTCTCCAACGAAAGTTCTTGAATGAAATGGCCCTCCGTAATGGCTCTATTTTGGTGGCGTCGGTTCTCTCCGGCGTTTGCGCCGTCCGACGCCGATGTGTGTGATCTATGGGAACCGCCCAGGATTAGAAGACTCGACGCCAAGAATCTCCAGGAACTTGCACTGTAGTTCACCCGTTCTCCATTGGAGAGTTTAATCTGCACGTCCACGTCTAATCTGTCAACAAAAGTAAGAACTGGTTCCTGGAGACTTTCGCCCGATAATCGAGCCCCCTGGGTCACGGTAGTCTCGTCCGGTGTCCACTTCACCGGATGGTTCAATCACGGGACCACCGGCGAAGACACGAGTTTGGGAATTCCAAAAGAAAAAGTGCCACCGAGGGAACCCGTGGTGAGCCCGCGAGAAGAGTGTAGAAATGTAAATTATAAATTGGAACTTCCGCTCCCGGACCTTATTGTGATCGGCCCCCGGGACATGTCGTCCCAGCAGTGGTGCCAGAATTTCCATACGGGGTCTGGGACACTGGGTCTAGGGAGGAATTTCTCCCAATCGCATCCCTGCGAGTGGTGTGTCCGCGGACCGGAATCGAACCGTAAATTTATTGATTCCTGCGCGCCTCGCCTCGCATCGCTTTCGTTTCCAATTCGGATTGTGGAAGTCGGAGCATATTCCCGGTTCGGAATCCCTTCAACAACAGCGGTGGCCTCCTTGGGGGTGGACTGAGGTCCAATTTGATCCCAAGAACGGGCGGCACCAGCACCAGAGAGGTGGAAGGAAGAATTTTTATATTAAACATTTTTATGATGATACTTTTCTTTTCGGTTTCGTCGGTTGGTGTGTTCCTCTTTCGCTCTTCGGTGCGTTGGCCGGAAATCACCAACACACGCGGACACACCGCACACATGTAGGCGCTTCAAAGTAAACACGCGCCCGGAATGTCGAAGAGAGGTCGGAGACCGGAGGGACTGCGATGTTGGTCCAGCTGCGTGGCCTCGCTGCGAAGAGAGGAAGCGGACAATTCGGGTTGATTACGAAGATCGCGCCGGCGAGAGAAGCTGGTGGAAACAGATGTAGATGACGATAATAATGATTGCCCTCGATTGCCGTGGCCAACAATGAGCCGTCTTGCTCTGCGCGATCCTAGCTCTCGTCTCGGTCGGCCACTGGATGGATTTCACCGAGAATTATTGGAGCACCAGCGTTTTCGGGAGTGGCCTCAGCCTCAGCAGCAGTAGAAGGGCCCAACTATTCTAATGAACCCCACCACAGGGAGTTCGTACGTCGTCGCAGGTGAAGTCCCGTTTTTGGCAGCCGCCACATAACGCCAAATCCAGGTCCGATGGTCCAGTGGTCCACAATAATGGTCCAACTTGACCACGCTGCGAACTGCCGAGATTTACGCTTTGAATCCTTCACTTCCGTTCCGGCGAGTTCCGGTTTTGGGATTTCGCACTGGGGGACATTGGAAACCCAGCAAAAACGGTGTCTCATTAATGATTGCCATTTATCACGAGGTGGCCACTGGCTGGCCGCGATCTCCTTTCACTGACGCCACTGATGACTCCAGGTCCGACGTCCGACCACGTCGCCAATTCTTGTGCTGCGCGGGTGGTGCACTATTGTGAGGGTTGAGGTAGGCAGGCTTTTGTATGCTCTCCTGCTACCAATGCTGTATTATGCTGCTGCGGATAGAGTGAATGTGGCCAGAGCGCTCATTCCCTTTTTTCGGAGCACCGACACCGATTCTTCACATGCATTGTGGTGCCGGTGAAAAATAATAAACGATAATCAGCCACCATAAAAAGAATGGGAACATGGGACACATACACGCGGGCACACGCGGATGATGAGATTGGAAGAAGCCGAGCATAAAAACGAGACTCGGGAAAAGAAAAACGGAACCAGCTTCACATATTTGTGCCCGGGGAAGGGGAGTAATGCGCGCCGGAAATGGAGGAAAACTTGGGACTTGGAACAGACAGAAGGTATTTGAGCGAAACCTTGGAAAAAAAAGAAACAAATGGATGCCCGGGCCGAGCCGGAAGCTTAATGGTCTAAAGCCCGGACACATTTGTTTGCGACGCGACCGTGTGGCCTAGTCTCTCGGAGCTCCCGGAGCTCCTGGAACTCACATCCTGTCGGTGGTGTACCCCACCACACCGGGCAGGTGTTGGTAATGATCTTCAACCAACCATCATCCTCTGTCACGTGAGCTGCGAGCAAAAGGATATTCGGACGCGGGCGAAGAATTGGTAAGGAAGCGACCCGCAGCGTAGCGTAGGCCGATGGAGTATTACTTTCCGAACTACACTCCCTCTCTATCTCGATCTCTTCCCCAATTCTTCCCGTCGGTGTTGGAAAGGTTTTCCAGAACTCTCTAAACCCCCTTCGCGCGCCCGTATCATCGCCGCCCCGGATGTTGGTTTCTCGGAGGTGGTCTCCGGAAGTACGCCAATTTTTTTTTTGGGTGCAAGTGTTTGGTTTCACCTCAGCAGGCGGGAAGTGCGCTGCTCTCCTCGCTGGGAAGTAATCCTTGCCTTACCGTCCCCCCGGTGATTGACAGCTGACGACGATAAGAGGTGGAGTCGTCTCCAATGGAGCGTCTCCCCGGGTGACCACCGGGTGTCCTGGGATCGGCCCCGATAAGAGGCGCTAAACGGTGGTGGGTTTGCTGCCTGTCAGCCCAGGGACCAGATATTCCCGGGAGGTGCGAAACGTAATCCCAGCACCATTAACGGCCGCACTGGACCGGAAATGGAACGGTTTTCGGAAGTCGGCCTGTGGTCGGCCTTGAACTCTGTCTCTCTCTCTCCGATGACAGATCTTCGACAGACGCTAAAAGAAACTCGAAAAAACAAATGCTTTTGTTGGCGAGTCAACCGCGCACAATAGACACAATGATGTGCACGCAACGCAGAAGAAAGGCAGAGAAGCGAGCGGGACAGCAAGAGAGAGAGAGAGAGAGAGAGAGAGAGAGAGAGAGAGACCCCGGGGGGGTACGATGTTCGAGCTTTAACGAGCTGTTGATGTTGATCGATGTCATTTTCCGCACATTTTCCGCCCGAAATGGGAACGGAAAAAGGCATCACAGACAAAGCTCATTGGAAGGGAATTTGTAACGGTGAACTTTCGACAACATATTCGTCCAGAGGGGGGCTCTCGCGGGATGTTGCTGTTTGGTTGCCGGTCGAAAGTGAAAATGCGAAAATGTGGAACCAGACTGGGCTGCTGTTCCGTGTGTTTGATTAGAGAAACGGGTGGCCATCGTTCGTTCGTTTTTTTCTTCCATTTTTTGTCGCGTGCTAGAGCTTTATGTTAATCGAACTCACACGGGGCCGAGGAGAGCAGCGACTACTTTCACTACCGTCCGCTGGGTGCATTATGGGACCGTTTTCCATCGCGGCGAGCTATTGTTTCCGGACGAACCCAAGTTCTCACGGAACGCCACAAATCAGGCGCTTTCTACCAATCATTATCGTCCGCAACGACGGCCGGAAACGAGTTGGTAGTTGACGCACCGCACATGTCAAAACTCGCACTCTTCATTCGCCGCTTGGGAGTGGACCGGAGAGCAACCTGAGATGCCTCCCAACCAAGTGCTTTGATTGTATCTTGAACCAGTTTTGCGTTCTGCCCAGGTGATTTTCTGTCAAAGCATGGTTTAAATTGATCATTTGCTGTCGGTTAACCAGGCTTTTTGAGCTTTTGATAGACCACACCTTTCTGGTCCCATCAAACAAACAGCTTTGTGTTTTTGCCGAATCGATGTGAATTTTGCTGTTGAAGTTGATAGTTTTCACGGACCGACCCTTAATTTGTTTTTTTGATTCTCAAAATGAATCCACTTTCCAGAATTTCGAATCCACTGGCAAAATGAATCCAATGGCGAGCAGAATTTCACATTTGGTTTTTCGGTTTTCGAACTCTCTTTTTCCAATCTCCAAAAGTCGGCGTCCTCGAACTTGTTTTGAGTTCTCCAACACTCTTTGCTTGTCAAGTCAAAATCATCATATTTATAATTTTCAAACCAGTTAAAGTACTGCGATCTTCCAAAAGCATGATAACCGTGAGCTTCGACAATCATTTGATGGGATTCTCTAAAGGTAGCAGAAGAGCAATGATCACCGCAAAACGTTACTTTCAAGCACAAAAGTCGACATGATCTAATCTGTTCTAAGATAAGTAGCAACTCAAATTTCTTTTATTTTCGACCTAGAATCATTTTCACTTTCATAGGGTTTGACCAGAAATTTTAACGAACCTGTGCCAAGCTTGCCGGGTCTTGGTTTAACCTCTATTAGAATCATCTTTAAACAATTCGTACACCACCGCGATCGGCTCACTCGGAGGACTTACTCCATACTCCAACTTTGTGTTCGGCGTTTCGCGTTCTATTCCTGATCCATCTCTGTGTTCGTGCATCGAATGTTCAAGCATGCGTTATGCTAAGCCGGCCTAAGGGGGTGCGTATGTGTGCAAGTCGCATGTTGCACCAGCATGACCCCCCATCCATCCCCTGCCCAGGCCGACGAAGAACCGACGAACGCAACGAAGCGTTGAAATTACTTAAGCAACAATTCAATCGCGTATGAAGTCGAAGCGGAACACGCTACGAATGGCCACGGGAGAGAGAGAGAGAGACAAACGTCTGCGAGACGTGTGCATATGTTTAGCATGAATTTGCATAGACTCCACACGACATAACCCCACCAACGGGCGGCTGTGACATGCTGGAGAGGTCGTCGGTAGCAAAGTAAAACGTTTCTACCGCCACGCCGCGGCAGAAACTCCTGGAGGAGTCAGGTCCACAACAACTTCCGTGGAGCAGCATACCACACCGGCGGGCCGACCATAAATCAAATCAATCGCAACCGGAGCCCCACCGTGCATATGTTGCCGGCCATCGGTATGAGGCCAATAAAAAGGTATATTTGCACAATAGATCCACAACATCTGACCGCCAGTAGACAGAGAGAGAGCGAGAGAGAGCCACCGGGAGCGAAGGAGTAACTGTCTGGAGTTGGCCCGGAGGCGACGGTTTCTGCGGGCTCTTGAAGATTGCGTTGCGGTTTTACGATGTTTGCATTCGGAAATAGCCGCACGTTCTTGGCGCTGGTCCGCCGTTCTGGTCAGCAGCGCCCCGGGGTCTATGTTTGGGTTGGTCTTGTGCGACTTTGTGCTTGTTTATGCTCGGCGCTCGGCTTCTGGGGTTGCACCCGATTCTGGGAAGAAGGCAACACTTGGCCACAGCAAAAAAGGGTCCCCGCTTCGTTTCATTTTTTTTCTTCCGCTGGGCGGCATTCGCTTCCTGTCGCGCTTCAAAAACTGCCGACCGATTGAAGTTGATGGTAAAATATCAGTTTTCATCGTTGCGTCAAACTGTAACACCCGAAGCCTGTGCTCTGGACCTCTGGAACCCGGCCATTCGTGGTGTGTAAGTTGACTCCGAGGCGGGCCGCTACTGGGAAATCGAAGGCTGCGAGACCTAAGAAGTTGCGGAATCGGTGAGAACCGACCGAAATCGATGAATATTGGTTTCGTTCGCCCTACCAGGAACTACTAGCCCGTCTTTCGATTCGTTCGCCCAAACAACTCGAATCGAATTCTGGAGCGTATCGTGGGACGGTTCAAACCATTTACTCTAGTCTATTGAACTGTCGGACACTCACTTGGAGTACCTTTCGAGAGCTTGGTCCGGGTCCACCGGAATCCCAACTCTGGGGATCGTTGCCAGCAGAGAACAACTGGTGCACTTCTTGTGCAGGGCTCCGAGTGTTCCAAAACTGACTGCTGTCCAGACCCAGCGGGAGGGACGCTTCACTTTTCATTACTCCCGTTGACCACACCTGGAGGGCGCGAGCAAGGCAACACTTGCAATTGATGCAATTTGCACCTTCTGTTGCACCGACCGGAAAGCCGGTAAAACAGGGAACCGAATAAAAGCCTCCCCAAAAAGTGGGGTCCACCGACAGAACAACTGAAATAACAACCTTTTCGCACACATGTTTCCACCACATCCGGGTCCACGGCCGATGGGAATTGGCGAACATTCATTTTCGTCGTGTTCGTCTCCACCTTGCACTCCGCGGCCGGGCGTCGTATGCAGCTGGTGCAAGGACGACCAACGGCGGCGGCTGCTGACCCCATTCGCTTCGTGTGCATTTTCCCCTTCTTCGGTTTCGGTCCGGTCCGAATCCTGAATATTCAATATCTTTCCCCAGCGGTGAAGGGCCCGAAGACCAAGAGGCCTAGTTCGCCCCACAAAAAACCAAAACAATGATTCGTTGGGCTGCGCTCACCGAGGCCAGAGTTGGAATGTAATTTGAAATAGCTTTTCGGTTTGCCATCCACACGGCCCCCGGCTGGGGAGCTCTCGAGTCACTGACAGGACGGACAAATCCTTCCTGCAAACCAGACGACGACGTCGTGAACCCCGGCTCTCGTAGTGGAGTTTACGCGATTGGATATCGATTGCATTTTAATGTCATCATCCCCAATCCCACGTCCGTTCCGGAACTAGGAGTTGGCCCGGAATACCGAGACTTATTGGTTGGTGAGATGAGCGAGCGAGCCTCGGGTGGTCCGCGCCCGCTGTTCCCTCAAGCGTAAATCCTACGAATCCGTCCAACCGGAACACCCGAACCGCCCGAATCGTGCCCGTTACTTGCTTTCGGGCGACTTCCGCACTGCGCAACGCGTAATGCTCTCGGCCGCATATCGGATTCTCCGGCCGGGGCGGACGTAGAACATTATGGTTACGAGAGGGTGTGTACCTGAAACGGGCGTGTAAACATAAACAATGGGGGCCTCATCAAACGTGGCGTAGTGAGCGCCATTTTCGGACATCGGCTTCCGGGAGACTCCGGGCCGATACCGACTTCCCCCGGTCGAGTCGCCATGCGTTCCATTCTTGGGTGTGTTTGTTATTTTTGGGGTTTTGTTTTGTCCCGTAAATTTCATACAGGAATCTGTGGGGCCCCCGGAACACTGGGTCTGGGTGTTGCAGTATGCACGATGCGCGAGTGCACGGGAGCCCTGATGCTTCCGGTAGCGGAACATTACATTTTTATGTTAATTTAATTGTAAACAATCACGTTCCGTCGGTTGCGGCGTAAAAAGGGGTCCCAGAACTCCGGAAGTTCTGAAGCGCGAGCTCCTCCGACAGACACACCCTCGGCGGCATCGGAATTATGGTAGGGAAATTCATAATTTTCAGTACCGCATCCAGCAGCGGCGACAAGAAGAAGCGGGGTTCGCTGAACCGCTCAGTTCCGGTGTTTTATTCTCGGCGAACTGATGAGAAGGGGTCCGCCGCCGTTCCCCGGCCCTCGGAAGCGGAAACGCGTGAGCCGCACGCACTCAGCACTCACTCAGCTGTCACACGAGCCCCGCAGCCGGATGCGGCTCATTTCAATCGACGCCCATTCCCGGCTCTCGGCCGATCTCCCGAGAGCCATAAACTTCCCATCATAATCCGAATCATGTGAAGAGTGGGACCAGAATCTCGGCTGTGGTTTAATTGGGAAAGGAGCAGCAACTCGCCGGCCCAAAATCGGTGCACACATTCCTTTGTCGGGCTTCGTGGTGGAGAACCTCCAGAACCCGGGACACTGGGGACCTGTCAGACAACACTCCCCGGGAGCGGTTCTTGTGGTTGTCATTTTTATTGACGGCATGCTTCCGGTGGTGCGGTCGGTTGTGGTCAACGTTCCTGCGGGGCAGGATGTGCTGATTGCGAATGGGACCCAGCCCAGCGACCCAGTGGAATGTCTCCGCTTTTGGGGCTTTTTCTGACGATTTCGACGACTTGCGACACTCTGCGGTCGCCGCCGCAAGGTGTAGAGGAACGGCAGAGGCAGAGCGGATGCGGCAGATCGTTTGCATCCGTTCGCAATCTTCACGGCCCGGCGGCAGCGACGACCCTCTGGCTGGTCAGGTGCTTCTGGGAAGACGCTGCAGAGGGCGCTCGTTAGCGCAGGAATTCTATCGCCGATCAATCTCTCCGCCGCGGTGCGTCGGGGAACAGGTTTGCGTGGCAGTGACTCCCGCCACACCCGTGTTAGGTCGTCTGACATCTCGGTGGGTTCTGCGGCGGGACCCAAGAACGCATAATCGCAACCGAGTCGAGGGCGAAGCTCGGCGCAAGGGCCAAAGCCCCCCCGGGGGGGGCGAAAAGTGGGTTAAACTGCTTCCTGAGCACACGCACCAGAAGGGGCCCGCCGGCCGAGATTAGGCCTTCCGATGAGTTATGTATCCTCCTGGAGGCGTGCGCGACACTGCGCGAGGTGACGTTCATTAGAGGCGATCGCCGAGATTCATCCGACGCGGGTTCAAACTGTTTCTTGTTCCCATTTCTGAACCGGCACCACAAAACGTGAAGGTGCCAATGCATCTGCCAATTGTTCCCGGCGGGTCACATTTCCGGCGGGTTCCAAAGCCCAAAGGTTCCCGGTTGTCCCGAAAGAAAAGCGATCCGATCCAATTTGTCTCCGGACCAACCCGTAGCCTTTGGTAATTATTTTCGAACGACAAATTCTGTCAAATTCAATGACAATTATTCTTCCCAGCCTGGGGTGCTGCTGGTGGTGTCCTCTTTGTCCTCGGGGCTCGGAAGGAATGGAAAAAAACGGGACGAAAAAAAAGGTGGTTCCTTTCAATTGTCCCGCGCTTTGAGAGCGGGCTTTCGGCCGCCAGCGTTCACGCTTCCAATTACGGAACGGTAAACGGTCTGCGGACTGTCTGCCAGCAGCTGCTGGGCAGGAAGTAGAAGGTTATGAATCCTGCACCGGATGTGTTCTATGGGGTTCGATTGCTCGCTGACCTGACGCTGAACTTACGATTGGCCAAGCTGTGCAAACAACCGCTCGGACGAGAGCTGGACCGAGATTGGACTCGAGGAAGCTAATTTTTATTCTGGGCCATGGTCTCCGTCGCTGGTCTATATTTCGCCAATCTTTGTTGACCGCCCCGAAATTGATAGCAAATATTAAACCGTGGATGAAGTAAGGTGAAGAGAAACGCCTGGGCCGTGTGCAATCCGCATTGCACCGAAAGTGCTGCTCGCTCCATTCCATTTTTACGGTGATGGTTCCCTGTGAGATTTTACGAACGGGAAGGGGAAGGTGATGGGACGAAGGCCGAAGGGCGGCTACTGCATTATACAGCGCCACCGTGCAATGTCTTGCTTAATGGGCCCCCGGCTGCATTCGGAGCTGAGGAAGATGATGCACCATCATTAGCATCGAATGGATTCGAGAATCCGGGATCCACACACAATGGACAATGGTGGCCCCGACGGTCTGTATTTCGGGAGGGTGCTGCACATACTTTTGTTTTCTTCAGCGAGGTTGGCCCATCGATCGGGCCCCCAAGGTGCATTGTTTAATTAGCCGTTCATGAGTGATGTTGCCCCGCGGCGGCCGATCGACACAAAAGCTTGGCTCCCGTCTCTCGTCCATTTTTCTCACGAGAAAGCACACGCACAGGTCTCTGCTGCGGCGGTTTTCGTAACCCTCCGAAGGCAAAACCGTTGTCTGTGCAATTGCGCGGCAACCCAACTCCGGAGGCGCACTGCTTTAGCACATGGGCTGAAAAGTCCCAAGTCCCTAAGAAAGGAAACGAGATTTGTTTGATGAATTGAATAAAGCCAGCCATCAGCTTCAGCTAACATTTCAACACCACTTTTGTAGAACGATTTATTTTTTGCCACAAAATTGGTATCAGTTTCAGTGATAACCTCTTCATTCGAGTGAAATTTGTTATCGATGAGCCAGTGGGTCGCTTGTCTTGATGAAACACATTTGTTTCTTTGTCATTAAAATTGTCATTGTTTCTTTGGCGTTAAAAAATACTCATTTTTGATAATAGTACCCTTTTCAAGGCAGTTGAAGAATGTTACACAACGTACATCCCAAAATACTCAGGCCATATCCTTTCCTGCCGACTGTTGAGCTATCCGGCGCTTTGGACGAGGTTCACCAGTTGCGCCCTCCAATCAGATGACGATCGTTTGGAGTCCGAATTGAAGTGATGGATCCATGTTTGATCAATTGAAAAAATCAACAATTCGTTCTTTTTTTTTATTGACAGTGAGCAATCCCGTGGCAGCCACTTTGAACAGAATTTTCTCTTAGTCAAATCGTTCTTTGGATAGAATTCAATCATTCAAAACGATTTTGTGGATTTTTTAAATGTCTTCCGGTGATACCAACTCCTTGAAGTCAGCAAACCAACGTTTTATGATTGGAAGTAATGTTACATAAAAACACGAAATTGTATCTGATCCATTGTTTTGAAGATAACAATAGTAGTGTCACTCTTAGCAGTAGCCCTATTTTGACAGCTTTCTTTTGAAGGCTAGTCCTAACGGAAAAAGCGATGATTGCAATAAAGACCAGCGCTATTTCTGTGCTAGGCTCGAAACTTTAAAGCCCATGTGTTACGAAAACCAGCACTGGCTCTACCCACAATCGGTTCGATTGCCGTTTTCTAGGCGCCAACGCCAGGCGAGACAGCGTTCGGCGTTCGGATAAGGCGATGCATCTTCGGTGTTGCGTAAAGAAACTCATTCCCAGCCGGGAGAAACCGTCACCGAAAAGTGCGCGTTTTTTTTGCTAGCGATGATGATTCCGTTTTCACTTTCCCCTTTGGCCACCGGAAGTAGCAGCAGAGAGAGCGAGGGTGGGTGATAGAGCACGGAAATTGGACACTAATTCCACTTCATCATCGCAACGAGCCGAGGATGAAGTTATCCGAATGGGGAATGTTGTGCGCGGGCCACGCGAAGGGAAAAGATTGCTCACCTCAGAACCTCACCTCGAAACCTTACCTCTAGGGTGGTCAGGGGGGTGTGGGGGGTCAGGGTGGTTGACAGCGCGGGTGGAAACAATTGTGACCGTCCCGGGCCGCCCCCCGCCCTCGTGGAAAGAATAAAGCACACGAGGCAGCTCCGGGGTGCCGACGCCATTTTGCTGCCATCCGGCACGAGCTCTGCGAGTTCTCACGGAGGCAGCAATCAGACGGTAGTGCAGAGAGGCAACCGTCTCTCGGTCGTGAAACAATAGCGAACGTCGTCCGTTCGCTGACCTCGCGTCACTTGTGCTCCCGTGCGACTTCCCGGTGACGTTTGATGTGGTGGGACCATTGGCCAATGGACTGGAGGGGACCTCGAGTGACACTTCGGTATCTTCGCGTGGGGCCAACAACATCGAAGCTTACGATTGTTCGCCCACGGGGCAAGGTTAGGTTAGCTACCTTCGCGTCGGTACATTATCCGGCCATTGGTTGGATTTACCTCATCCATTTCTGGCCGTTCCCAGGGTGTTCGCTATTGTGTGTGCGCGCTTGGGAGCCAGCACGACGGACAACTCCATACTCCACGCGACCGCTGGGAACCGCCTTCGGCGCCCAACAAAGAGCTACCCCACGGAATGTGTGTGAGGCCACCCCGAGAACAACCCCTAGTCAAGAGTCCGTCATGGCTTTTATTAATAAACGAAAATAAATATGGCGCTTAAAGCGAAACCGTAATTCCCAGCGCGCAAGTTGCCCAAATAATGGTGGTCCACACACGGAGCGCAGTTTAACAAATAAACGCAATAATCACAATAAACACACACGGGTCGTTTCGAGTGAAGGTTTGTCGTTCTGGAGCCGGAGCTCCCAGAACACATCCAGAGCGCGATTTCCCTCTATATGGCGACAGTGTCACAAGCCAGTGTTCCATTGACCAACCATTTCGATGTGGATTCGCCAGAAAGAGCGAGAAAAAAAAGGAAGTTACAATTTAATGTACACGCGAAGTGCTAAGCTTCCAATGTCGTAGCCTCCAAAACACGCGCTGGCGCTTCCTTCTCCGTCATTCCGATTCCGGTGGGCTCCTTGGGCTCCGAGAGAGAGGGTTCGATGGGAACACGACAAGTGCGCTTCTCGGCGTGGCTCTCCAGCACCAGCGAACGAGAAGAAGAATGCCGGACCCGTGGCGCGGCGGGGACTTCACGTTCCCAAGAGGCCGCTCCACTCTAGCCGTGGAGTGGAGCCTCTAGAATGAATAATTATTACCTCTTTAACAAGTTCTCTTGAACACGGGCCAAAACTTGAAACTAAATGGCCGCCGCCCCCCGTTCTAAGTCCGTGCCGCCACACGAAACGGAATGCGTCAACAGAACACACAAAGAGAGAGAGAGAGATGGTGGATGGTGGCAAAGGTCCGGCAATGACCGTAAATTAATTTAATTAAGAGAGATGAGATGCGCGTCGAGCTCTGGTGCCGGGAGATCCGCCGGTCGGACCGTTTCTCTAGGTCCCGGTCCCGACGAGAATTGTTTTTTTCAACGCGACCCCAGCTCTCTTCTGCTGGAATTTCTACGAAAATCGATTCCTTTCCGCCGGGGGACCACGGGCCGTTTTCCCATGAACCGCCGACGACGACGACGTCTTCGTTCCGGATTCCATCTCCAGGCGCTGTTAATCAAGCGATAACGCATCCGGTGTTCTGTTGGAAAGGTTCACTCGTTTCCGCTCTCCTGGTTCCGGAACCAATCCCGAAAAACCGCACGGTGTTGTGGTCTCCGGATATCGAGGGTACATCGAGGTCGCATATTTACATATCCTGCAGCGGATGATTTGGGAAGGAAGTGGTGGTGGTGGTCAGCCTGATAAACGGGGCGACAGCAACTTGGGCAGGAACAGGAACACACACCCAGAGGTCAGGGAGGGACCACCACATTAAAGTAATTGAAACTTGTAACTTCCCCCGGGGATTCGATACTATACACACCTGCCACACGGGAATCTGGGCCAAACCCGTCGGTAGCAGCACGAATCGAATGATAAACAAATTGCTTCGATTCATGGGCACAAGATGGCGGCCATCCGTTCGCAAACTTTGTTGGGAAACTTTTCCTGCCCTGACGAGCGATACCCGATCGCCGGATGCGGCTCCTGCCCCACCAACAACACACCGGTCTGGTCCGGTCTCCTAATGTCCGGGCACGGTGGAAACCGAAAATCAAGCCACAAAACAGAAACACGAAGCAGCGGGGAATGCGTAGAAAACTGAAGCCGAATCAGATCGGGCAGATCGGGGTCGGCAAGAATGTCGTAATCGTGTGTAGCGTCAGAGACCTGAACGGACTTATTTTCCCGTGTCTCTCTCGCTAGGCTTTCCGAGATCTCTCGCGGGGAGCTGTGTTCTCCGTAGCGTTCTGGGCTTAATGGCGCATTCCAGGGACCGGGCGGCGGCATTCCTGCTAAGGTCGTTTGGGAACGTCGCATCCGGGGCGCTAAGGGGGGACGGCGGAAGTGTAGATCTCTCGAGGATCGAGATCTCGTCCGCCGTCGTGAATCTTCAAAGTTCATGTTATGCCCCGTCTTTTTTTTTCTCTGTCCCATCCCATCCGGTGGGCCAAATGGCGTCTTGTCGACACACTGGCGCTGGTGTCTCCCTTTTTGTGGCCTCTCGAGCCTTGTCTAATGTGGATGCCGATTTTCGGCCATCAACTACTGGCGACAATGCCCGAGAGAAGCATTTTAATTAACGTCAATCGTGGCGTAACAGGGCCGATAAAGAGTTGCGCAACAGAGAGAGAGAGAGAGCTCATAAAACGTAGACAGGAAGCGCCGACGAAGATCTGCGCATTTCGGCAATCTTGATCTTCTCGGCATCAGCATCGCTGGTGGAAGACCTACCACGTCGAGGCGAGGTGGTCGAGGAGGTGCCGCTTGGAGTGAGATTCCCGATCAACAAGATCTTCGGGTTCCAAGAGTTCGGATCAAGCGCTTCTTCGTCTGGCGTAACCCTCGATGTATTTGTTGAAGATACGTTCTCTCTAACGGCCCGGAATGCGGTACGCAACGGGATACCCGGCGTGGTATCGCCGTGTCTTGATCGCGGTTCTTGTGCACTCGCCGATCGCTTCATTCTTCGTTCGAATCTGGGCCACGCGGTTGCGTGCGTGAGGTGCTCACCACCACCAGGTCTACCAGTGACGTCCCATAATTGATCAATTAGCTCTCTGACCGCCGCGCTGTCAAACGGTGGTTGTGGTCGCGGCAGCCGGCAGCTGTGTCCGGTTTCATTCCACCGGTCCCCAGACCACCAAATGTCAGAAGCACCACGTCATCCGTCAGAAATTACCCATCATTACCCTGGCCGGTGGCCGCTTCTCGGTTGATGCTGTCTAGGTCTAATACACCTATCCACTCTCTCTCTCTCTCTCAGATGCTGAAACACGTGCAGATATCGCCGATGCGCAGCCGGTCGGATTCGCTGTCGATGCGCTCGTCCACATCGTGTGCCTCGTCGCTGTGCGGAAGCCCGGAACCACCGAGCGACCAGCTGCGGAGCCACTCGAGAGCCTCCAGCTACTCCAGCCTCAACGAAACCATTCCCCAGGTAAGTGTCGCCGACCAACCGTTCATGCAAATGAGCAGCGAAATTTTGCAATTACATTAATCACCTCCCCGGGCACGTGGTTAACGAATTTTGGGGTTCGCTTTCGGTAATCTGGTCCAATTTCCAACCGTTGCACAATTCGCCGACAACAATAGGCGCACTTGATTTGTCTGGCCACACCTGGGGAAGATCACGCGCGGCGGTCCGATCACTTCACAGTAGCGTTTGGTCCGCGGGTTGGCTAACTTTGGGTCTTTAATTTAATTTGTTGCGTGTTTTTCCTTCTTCGTTTGCCGAGCTGCTCATTAAATCCCCGAGTGGTTCGGAGGTTCAATTTTTGCCCGGCACTCGCGACAAGCGGCACACTAATTATTGTCATTACGCGCCTAGCAATTTAGGGGGAACGGACCTGCGCCAGCAAAAAGTTTGGGATTTTTCACGCCAATTCAATTTGGCGAAGCAAACGGTGACGGGACGGGGTTGGGAAATGTGGCCTGGCGCCTGGGGGGTGGTTAGCAAATCATCTTCATTTTAATGAAGTATTGTTTAGAGAGCGAGGGACCCACAGCTTTCGCCTGCCGCGTGAGCCTCCTCGAAGAGGGAGCGAGAGATAATGTGGGAAATTCCTCGACTCGGAACGTGTTTTGGAGCAAAGTTTCCACGGACAAAAAGGTTGCCACAGAGCTAGGGTTGAAGTGATGGCACTTTCGGCGAGAATCATAACCATAACTGCGGCCAAGTTTCAACACCCAACAGGACGAAGATATGAGTTCAGGGAGGTCCTCCGACTCACAGCCCAATTAAACGCTTAGGTCCACATGGGGGAAGACTATCCACCGAAACCACCGAAGAATTCGTCGAAAGTCACTCAACAAATCCGCTGACACATTGCGGCGCAGTTCCAGAGCGCTCCACTGGCAACTGTCAGAAAAGACCTCTGAGGTGGACCGTTCATGTGTGAGCGATTTTATCAACAAAACGCACGCTTCGGCAACGGGGCGGCCACTCGCTCTCGGCGGCTCTCTCTGTTCCAGATTCCCAGGGGTCCGGTGGAATTTTTCGCCGGAAAATGAAAGTCCGAGGTGGTATCCACCATTCCGCGCGCACCGACCGAAGATGGCCCCCAGATGCACGGGGTGCCGAGACAGCGGAAACCGCCCGAAGATTAGTTTTCGTTTAGAGAGAGAGAGAGTTTTTCCACAGGAAATTGGTTTCAGTGTATGCCGCCTCGCGGACCACAAATCTGTTTCAGCCGACTCAGCACTGGAATCTGGAGCACGCCGTCCGTTCGATCGCCCATCAACTGGATGATGCGAATCCCTGGCCTAGCGGTAAAAAATCGATCAATTGCTGGCAAAAAACCTACCGACCCAATCAAAAGGACCTCTCGCTCGGCGATCGGCGAATTCCGGAGGGCTGTTTTTGATGCTGGTCCCGCTGGTCGCGGTGATGAAAATCACCCTAATTCCCATTTATGGGAGTCCACGTTGGGTTTGCGCAGAACTTTGCCTTGCGCCGTCGTGTGTCCGTAATTGTTTGAAACGATTCCGTCGATGGTTTCGTGGTTTGCAAAAGTTGTCCCCTACTTTTGTGATGGTAATCTTGCCAAATGTGACTTTCCAACTACAACAAGTTGCATCCTAAATCAGCCTTTGCCTTTGGTCCGGTCCGGAAAGAGTATCGCAATGTTCTGGCGAACACGAAACTTTGTCCTTTCGCTGAGGATGCTTCACCACCGGAATGCTGTGCCAGGCTACGGTCGGTCGGGAGGTGCTTCTAGAGGGTCCTATATTTAGGTTAACCCTCGCTAGATACACGGGGCATGGCAGAGAAGAAAGAGAATACATTATTTGTGGTTCATCAATGTTTGGTCAGGCGTGCCGTGTGCTCCTCGCACGTGAAGGGTCTCCTAGTCTCGTACTTGCCAGTGTACATTGCGGCGAAACCGTGGAGCCCACGTCAGGGGCCGGGACCTAAGCAAATTAGGACCTCGGTTTGGGTCCTTGGTAGGATGTCGGACAGTGAGGGCTCTTTAATTGGTAGCCTCGATCCACACCTCACAAAACCGCATCCAGTCGAATGTCTGAAGATAAAAGTCCACGATTCGGCGGGAAGCTAGTTTTTAAAGCTCACGCCTTGGGCCATTGGCAACCAAACCGAGCAGAGGGTATCATCGCGAAGAGCTCTCGCACCTAATGAGCCCGCGTGGCCCGAGGCGGCACACACCGACCAGATGTGTTTAAATTTGGTCCCAAAAGGCACGCTTTTCCCAGCCCCGGCCGGAAGTGATCGTTCGGCTGGCTACGCACAGGGCGCGCGCTGCGTAAAATATGCCACCATCGCGCGCCCCGTCACCGGAAATCAAACTATTTTCTCTTCGCATTCGACCAAACGCAACACACTCTCACTATCATCCGGCACCGATGTGGTGGCCTTTCCCGAGATGTGGTGGCCTTTCACGTCGCTCGCGATGGGCGAAACAAAAAGCTGCTGCTTAAATTATTTTCATTTCCCGTTGCCGTGGTCGTTTGCGCGGACGCGCCATTTCCCCAGAGCCCCGTGTGCCTTGGCAAATAAATGTGTCAAAGTTTTGGGGGCCCAAACGTGCCCATTGTCGCGTTCGATTCCCCACCCAGCCAGCCAGCCAGCCAGACCCCCAGCGGTGGAAGAAAATTTGACAAAAGATTATGATTTCAGCTCATTGCGTTGCGCGCGAAGACGCGACACCGCGAACGAAACGAAAACATGTGAAAACCGAAAAAAATAAAATTGCAAACCTTAGCACTTTCGTGTCCGGGCTCGAAAGCATAAACTGCTGGCGGTGGACTGTTTTATAACCGCCGCCACCCGATGCCGTAACGCGTGGCTCGGCACTTTCGGCGCCACCACCAAAAGCTGTGAGAAAATGTACGCAACAAGAAACACTACGCAACGCGCCGGATGGGAGCGCCGGACTCGGATCGTTAAGGTTCGCTCGGGGTTCTGATTAGAAGAAAAATCCCAAGTCGGTGTTGGGTAAAATCAATAACAAGTAATAATGGCACACGCGAGAGAGGCAGTCCCGGTCGTCAGGTCTGGTTCGGATTTTTAAACGCCACCGAAATGGCTGTGATTGAATTGGGCTGATGCGGATGCGATTACGATAGGTTTGTGTTGTTGGTATTATTGCATTTTATGGTTCACCGCGTGTCGCAACCACCACCGAAGTTAGGATTTACGGGGTCTCCCCGGGAGGGAATAAAAATGCTAGGTTTTAAAGGATACGGCCGGTGAACGGGTCACCACCATCGGCAAACCCCGTAATATCGATTCTGCCTTCGAAGTTTAACGATTCATCGCGATTCATACACTGCTGGTCAATAAAATAGGTAACAGTATTTCAGCTGTATTATTTGCACATTTTTCAAAACTTGTTGCATTCACTGGTATTACGGTGATAGCACTAGATAGTAGGACTAAAAATAAGATAAAGATAATCTAAGAGAGGTGTAAACTTCTAGAAATTTGCTTACTACAATAGAAAGTAGTGAGAAGTACCTGGCTAGTGAAATAGGTAAATCTGCGTATACACGGTTTACACTTTTGCTAATATCAAAAGTCAATATTATATTTCAAAATTGGTCAGTATCCCGTGTATCCGCCATCGTTTTTAAGCACTTTTTAAGAACCAAATAAATTTATTGTGGTTTCGTCGCTCCATAAAATATTATGCCATTTTTTCGTAACCTTCAGTAGCTTCCCAGGACCGATGTTGAGCTCCGATAATCGGATCTGCTTTGTCCAAAAGTGATATGCGATGGCCTGTCGTTTGCTAGGTTTTTCTTGACTTACCTCGCGTTTCCTTTCTTGTTTCCCACAACAAAGCATTTCTCACAAAATTTGCTAATCTTCCTAGTACTCGTGTATCTAAGTACAGTATCAGTATGGTGATCACCAAATTTACCAGCTTTAAAACATTACCTACTTTATTGGCCACCAGTGTATTTCACTGTCTGGCCACAGCCTCCATTGGCGCACTCTAGGCGTAGGCGCTTCATGAGGGCACATCCTGTACGTGGGTTCGCATTTGTTGACGAAGCAGTCAAATGTAACAACATAAAAATGGATACCAAATTTGGCGCCTAAAATTGGTCCAAAAAGGCTAACAAAAAGTTTCACGGACCGGCAAAGGACATATTGGACTCGATTTGACGACGACCACCAGAGCAACTGGACTTCAATTTTGAAGCGTTACCCACAGATGGGCGTCTGGTACGCGGACACTCTCGGGGTGGTACACACGAGTTTCCCATTACGACTTTCAATCTCGACCCCAGACCCGGTGCACTGCGGCATCTCCGGAAGGGTGAAACATATTGGACCCTCCGTCTTGGTCCTCTAGAGCAAAGAAGCGGGCCACTCGATGGCCAGCAAGTGGCACACTGGCGCGCGCACTGGCCCGGAAAATGGAAATCATATCGAAAAGGATAAGACAGCCAGCTCTGCTTCGGCCGGCCGGTGGGGCCAATGTTTCCCGTTGATTTACACAAGTAACTGCACGCACGCCGAACGCCGTTGCGTGCGTGTTAACCACACCATCGTTCGCGTGTGTTGGCGCGCTTTGTTGTGGTTCGGGGCCTATCTTGGGCTGTGGTAAACAAACGGCGCCTTAAGCTAGCGAAAGACCCCCGTGGCAACGGCCGCCGTCAGGCGGATAATATGTTATCTCCACGACGACCGCGCGACGATGAGACTCTTGTTGTTGTGTTGTGGTTGGTGCAGACTCTGGCGGCGCCAGGTACGATTGGTGGTCGTCCTCCAAATGGGATTTCCAGCGTCTATCGCGCCGTCGACATCAAACAGCCATGTCGTCGACTTTATGGGATTGTAAATTGCAGCGCTCCGTGGGGGGGCGAAGGAACATATTCGGGGAGGATGCGATTTTTTCGATCACCTCCTTGCGCGTGACGTAGACCGGAAGTCTACGCGAACTTATCGGCGGACTACGTGTGTTTATTGATCCCAGTAAAATGGGCTGTTCAATAAGTTCTTTGCCTCGATATGAAAAACACATTTTTATGGTTTGAAATACATTTTACTATTCAGTGTAGGACTTCCTGAACATCAATGCACTTGTTCCAAGGAGAATCCAATTTAGGAATTCCGTCCCCGAAGTGAAAAACAGGAAAGGCTACAAAATACGTTTCCGCAGATCTCGTGACGTCATCATTTGATAAAAAAAACGCTTTTCACGAAAACAGATGGAAGTCGTTAGGGGCCAAATCTGCTAAATACGGTGGATGTTCCAATAATTCGATGGATTTTTGCCCTTTTCAAAATGCTTTTGTGACGTCTTGCATTGTCCTCAGGAAAAAGAATTTTCTTCTTCTGCAAACGGCGTGTTTTTTTCATGAATTTTCTTCTTAAGTTGGTCTAAAAGGTTACAAGAATATTCAGAATTGATTGTTTTATCAGTTTGTAAGCAGTCAACAAGCAGCATTCCTTTTCCAGTCCAAAAAACTGAACACTTGGACTATTTCTGAACTCCTTTCGGAGCCGAAGAATCAGGTTCACACCACTCTTTAGCCACTTGTTTTGATTGAAGATCATGGTGATAAAACCAAATCTCACCCACAGTGATGATTCATTGCACAACATCCATTTTATCCTTCTCAAAATGTTAAATCTCTCTTCGTGTTTCGACAGTTTCTCAATACGAAATTCTGTATTTTTTCTACGATTGGTGTTGTGTCTGTTTTTTGACTTTTTAGACGTGGATCGTCTTGAGGGCTAGTACGACCGAATTTAAACTCAGAAAACCCGAAGAGTCCTTATACACTTTCAACATTCGTTCACACTATTCCTTTGCTTTTAAACATTGTAAAAAAATTAAATCACTGCACGATGCTTGCACGTCGATACTAAATGGTTTGTAAAAAAGAATTGAAATGAATGAAACTTCACACCAATTGAAATGAAACTTCACATACGTTCATTTGAAGAGTTTATCAATATCACAAAAAATATTATACTCGCAGCAGCGCCCTCTGGTATCGAACCGCAAAACTCAGTATAGACCGTAGTATTTTGGGCCATTAAAGTGAGGCGCGTGCTGGAATGCTTGGCCTGTGGAAGAATATCTGCCCTCCACCTCCCCTTTCCTGGCCGGCCGCGTCCGGATTCTTGGAGTCCGGGGTTCTCATGACTTTCACATAACCCCCCCATTTGA
Organism: Anopheles bellator; assembly: GCF_943735745.2. NCBI lineage: Eukaryota > Metazoa > Arthropoda > Insecta > Diptera > Culicidae > Anopheles > Anopheles bellator. The sequence continues at coordinate 50,750,706 of NC_071286.1, forward strand.
GTGTTTTTGTTTATTGTTTACTATCTGGTGGCGTGGCGAAATTGAATGGAGGGACTCGCTGAGTGAGGCATTCAACACGCTGTGGCTTCTCACACGCCCGGCTGCGATTTCCCCGCAACCTGCCAAAGGGTGAAAGTTGTGGAGGTCGTTATCAGCACGGGGTCGATGTCGCCAAAGGGCGGGCACCCGCCGCCACCCCACAGAGTCAGTCAATCAACCACGCAACGCGCGCGCGCACAGCAACTGCGCGATTGACGCGCGATTATCTTCACGCTCGGCTCCCACCACCACCACCGGGCTGATGGCCGATTTTCCCGGCCCCGGTGAAATTTGTCTAATTAAAATAGTTTTCCCTCGGCGCGCGCGCGCGGGCTGCAGTAGCGCACCCTCCATTGTTTCGCCGGTCGGTCCCGGCCTAATCGCGGAATCTGGTTCCCAAAGGCGCTGTTGTTGCGACAATAAATTTCCGAATCGCCCGTCGAGTTACGCCTTCAAGCGAATTCTTAGTGCCCACGGCAGAGTAGTGGGAAACTTCGAGAGGTCCCGAGAAGAAGTCTCGCGCGAAGAGCGCACAATGCGCGCGCGGCGCACACGGAAACCGAACTCAAAACAAAACAACAATGCGCGGCGGCGGCGGCGGACGGGTGTGTTTGGCGCATTAAAATCACATTTGGAGTCACGCACCACACACCCCGGAGTTGGCCGTCGGCCGATTTTCCCATCGCTTTCTCTCGCGCAAAGGGGCGCACACCGCGTAAAGTGTTGAGATTTATGGTAACAACCATCTCGGCTCTAATCATTGAACCTTTTTTGCCGACCGCCGAGCCCATGGCCATTTTTTGCTTCTGCAAATCCTTTGGCTACCCCTGACAACACGACGGAGGCTTAACGTGCTTAACGGAGGTGTTCCGAACCCGAGTTATCCCCGGCCCCGGCCAGTTTGGGCTTTGATCTCGACGGTCGAAAACCCGTCCGATTGACCACACAGAGGCCCTGAACCCTGGGCCTCCGGTTGGCCCAGTTTCCTGAGCCGGCAGGTATTAAATTTGGCTTCCCCACAAATCCAGCGCTTAAATCCTCTCCTTAAAGACCTTTCGCTCCTTTGAAGGAAGAAGGGACCCATTCAAGCGTTCCAATATTGCTCCGGCCGGCTCCATCGGGGGGTTTGCTTGTTTTGTGGAATTATCGATCCGATGGGAGGCCACTACCACCCCGGTCGGGTTGGGATTATTTGCTCGGATTCCCTTAACCATGTCCGCTGTCATGAATTTATTGCTAACCGCGCTCTGTCCGCTTGTTCTCTCGTCCTACAGACCACAATTAAAATCTACACCGCGTGCCTGCGCCAGGACATCGAGTACAAGACGCTGGGCATCTCGTACGACGCGACGAGCAAGAGTGTGGTGCAGCAGGTTCTGCGAAGGTAAGCTCTCCGCGGTTTCGAGGCCTGTAAATGCCTTTTAACGTCTAACACTTTCCGTTCCCGGCTTCTCGCGATTTTTAGATGTAAAATGCGCCATCGGGATCCCCGGCTGTTCTACCTGACGATGGAGGTCACCGTTCGGCGGCCGGGCGTGAAATCGCTGCTCGAACTGGACGACGAAGCCCGCCCCGCCCTGCTCCAGGCCTGCCACCCGAAGGGGGACTCCAGGTAAGCGGCCCGGTTCAATCGAACTTAAATCGAAGCCCCCAAAGAGCCCTACTAATGAAGGCCGTCCTCTATCTGCCGACAGATTTTGCCTCCAACAAAAACCGGGCGGGTTGATCCGGGTCCACACGTCCGCCCTGCAGCCCAACTCGCAGTACAAGTCGCTGCTCATTTCCGAGGACACCACCTCAGACGAGCTGCTGTCGCTGCTGCTGTCCTGCTACAACTCGCTCGAGCCGGTCGAGCAGTTCTCGCTGTACGAGGTCTGCCCCGGCCAGGAGTACCAGCGGAAGCTGCACCCGGACGATCTGCCCCTCAAGACGCAGCTGCAGCGTCAGCAAAAGGGCGAAATCATGCACTTCCTGGTGCGCCGCAATCCCAACTATCCGCGGCGCCGTCAGCTGCTGGCCACCATCACCGAGTCGAAGCACTTCATCCTGAACGCCGCCGGACTCGTCGAGCCAACGCCGGCAGTGACCCACCACCACCACCGACTCTCGCTGCACGGCGGGAGCTTCTCGCTAGGGCCCACCACCACCGGAACCACCTCCTTCATCTCGGACATCGTGGACGGCCTGTCGTCGCTGAACGATCTGCCGGCGGAGACGAAAAGTTTGCGTCTCAAGGAAGCCTTCTATCGGCCGTCGCTGGACGACTCGATCGCATCAACCGGTTCGACCGATTCGGGCGATTCGGTCGATTCCACCGAATCGTCCTCCTCGTCCTCGTCATCGTCCTGTTCCTCGTTTTCGTCCCTCTCGTCCGATTCGTCCACCTCCTCGACGGCGTCCTCCTCGGCGTCCGACGATGGCAGAACTAATGAGCACCCGCCAGACGAGACTTGCGCTACGCTTCGCCGGCACCACCCGAACGGCGGAACCCTTACCCGGAGCACTGGCACCTTCAAACGCGACCAGCTGAACAACAACAACAACAACAACGAGGACTCCAGCCCCTGCCACCAGTGCCCGGCGTCGGTGTCGACTTCCGGCGTAGCGTGGCGCCATTCGGAACCGCCAGCAGCCAGTGCGGAACCGCCCGAAATCAAGTGTAAAAACAGCGCCCAAAGCCTGCTGCCACCACCGCGCCCGGCCAAGTCGTCCAGCATGCTGGCGGCCCTCAGCAAACCCTCGCTGCCCCTCTCGGTGCTGGCCGCCCCGTCGTACAGTCCGGTGTACAACATTCGCGAAATCCGAACCGTGAGCCAATCGTTCTCCTCGCTCGGCATCGACAAGAAGCTGGCGGACATCCGAGGTGCGCGTGGCGAGCAGCCCGCTGCCCCTCCGCTTCGCAGCCCGCTCGTGAAGGAAATGGTCAACACCGATCCGGCGAAAGGCGTTGGTAACTTCGTGTACATCTAAGCATGCGTGTTTTTTGGAGTACATTTTTATCGTCCTAGTCTTGGTAGAGTAATGAGGCGCAGGGGGGATGCCTTGAAGAAACGGCTATCTAAACCTATCGTAAAAACCTAAGAGACCTGAAAAGCCAGCTAAAGCTTTTCGAAGGACAACACGGCGTCTTTGGGCCGATAAGAGGCGGCCAGCAACACGCCGCCGCCGGGGACAGGGCTGGCTTTGGAAAGAGTTAGTCGACCAAGACCAAGGGGGATTGTACAGATTACCAGTTAGCGGAAAGCGTGGCGTTGTAAACAACCGCCACGGTGGACCGCCACGCGGTCCACCAATGCAAACAAACGGAGGCTTAGCGGACACAGAATGTTTGGTCGCAAAGAAGGATGAAAAATTGGATCCCAATGGCGGAGTGGCGGAGAGTTTTCAACGTGGGAACCAATCTGAGCGCGCGCCCGCGCGCTGTATGCCAAAGAGACATTTTTTTTATATTAAATAGCCGCTAGAGATTATCGTAAGAGCTGCCAGATCGGGGAGAGGAAGCGAGATAGGAGACCATTACGCCAAAGCCCACACAACAGCCCAGCCCCCCCGTTAGCCCAAAATATCCGGGACCATCCCGTGTCCCGTAAAGGAGCCGGACAGAGGGCGGTCCGGTGTACGCAGCAGAAATACCAAATGAACATTGAATTTTAACCAGAACCCCCAGAATGCGCTTCACGACTTTTTCCATACGCGTCTTTATGTTATTCTCACTATTGCTGCAATATTGTTCTTTTCCAAATATTCAATTTATCTTTGTTGTGTCAGTCACTCTCAGCGTAAATAATTATTCTCTCTTTCTAGATGTTTATGACACTTTTATTACATTTTAAGTAAGTTATGAAACAAATATAACGTCAAACTATGGAACATTTTTAACCCCTCGGTGTGTTTATTACATGATGTTACCCTCGATGACCCTGTCCGTCACTGCGAAACATCGAATTTTCTTCGAGAAAAATCACAAACCACTTGTCGAATGCCAACGCACGGGGCATCTCAAGAGTGTGGAGTGGACGAAAAACAGTTACAACACGCGTCCCGCGGTCCCAATTAGCCTCTAAACTGACAGCTTTGCGTTGCGTTTTATCATGCGATAAAATCCAGACGTAGGGCAAAAGGGTTCGCTCATTGATGAACCTTCAACAGATGAAGCGCATCCGTTTCCACTTGAACCAGGGTCGAAGCTCGAAGACGACGAATTTACACCATCGCGCTAAGATGGAACAAACATTATCCGGAGTGCAGTGTTTGAAGAGGATCGTGCGGTGCAGTTTATCGTTTGGTGATTAACAAACGCTGCACTGGCTCCGGACGAGGACACGCAAGAAAAGTCCTGGCTGCGGCGCGATTCTAGCTTGCCGTTCGTTCATTGTCTCGTGGTTACGTGTTGTGGTTACGGCTGCTGGGTGAATGTTTGGTGTGACTTCGGTCAGTCCGCCAGCATCCTTCCAGATGCTTATCCTTTTACGGGGCGAAGGATTTGGGGCACTGAGCAACTTTCTCCGGCTTACGACGCTGGCGGGGATGCCATTGCATTTGCATTAGCACCAAGCAGATGCTAAGAAATTCATCAAAGTTTCGAAGAATGCTCAACCAAGGAACTTCGCCTCCGCCAAACATAATTTACCCGTGCTCCGGGGCGGCACCGCGAGTTTCTCGACGCATTAAGCAAGATAGTGTGCACCGAAACTATGCTTCAAACTTTTCCTATTTTCCCAGATTTCGGAGGCCTCGAACGCTGCCAGTCGTTCGTGGTCGATTGCGCACGAATAGAGCCGTAATTTCAGTCCCCCAGCGCTGCGACAGAGAATCCCAAAGTTTGCGCCGTGTTTTGGTATTTTCTTCTTCGTCACTTCCAAATGTGTTTGTTCGTCCCGGCCCAAGATTTCTAATGCAGCGCGTCTGTTGCATTTCCATCCTGAAGGATGACTTTACGCCCACACAGGAGAAGGATCTTGAAATGAGGTTCTTGTTCCCTCGACGGGGTTTCCGGTGTTTGCGGGAGTTCGTAATGAAGGTAAATATTTATGAAAACATTCTACGAACGCACACAGCAACAGTTTTAAATAAACGGCGGTGTTTGAGTTTGGAGAAGGACAGCAAGAGCGATTAAGGGACCAAAATTATCTTTCGGATATCCCTTCACTTGGTGTCAAATGTGTCCAGTTTCTTACAGAACTTTGAGAAAGGGTATTTGAATGTCAGGATTTCGAAAGATTTTGAAATGAAGTTGAATTCCAACAAGCAGATGGTACTGACACAATACTCAGTCTTTTTTTACTCATAATTTTCATAACATTGTGAAATTTATTCATCCAGATGAGAGTTTATCATATGCTCAATATTGGGCGATATCGTCCAACGCATATGCGAAAGGAGCGGATATGCACGGAGAGGGAGCAGGCCAAGGAGGCATTTGTCGGACCCTGGTCGAGACGGAAACCTGAGCCGATCACTACTTCGTTCGATCTTGAAACCAGTACCGAAAAAATGAGCAATTTCTTAAAACATCTGAAACCCAAAAACTCTAAAACATATAAAAATATCAAAATCACCAGCTAGTAATGAATAAATTAAGACAGGATGTGTTTGTTGAGATTAATGTCTCGTCTCGTCCCTTGACATTGATGGATAGAATTAAGGGGTTGCGGAGCCCTTAACCCTGCACTTCAAGCAAACCAAGCCAATGTAACGCAACAAAAGCATATTACATAAGGACGAAGAGCTTTCGACGGTATCTAAAAACTAAAAGTCAGATAATCCAGCAGACATTTTTGTTTAATTGATTCTTCATAATTAATAAAATGCATTTGTGAAAAGGCATCGGCGAGATGGTAGCTGAGCTCGTAAAAAATGATTCTCAAATGCAGCGCACCGATGAATGCACCGATCCGTCAGCAGCGACTCAACCGCGCTGCTGGGCGTCCCGAAGGTCGGCGGTGCTGGCAGGACCCGCAGGACCTTCTAGCTCACTGGCGCGATCGCTCGCGACCTCTTCAAGGTGGACAAAATGAGGGGTCCAAATTTGCCATCATCGGCGACCTTTCCGTCGACTGCGTCCGCCAAGGCCAAGGATGTGATCGAGAACGAGCTCGTCGCGCGGAGCTTCGAAAAGGAGATCACTCCAGACCTTTATGGGCCGCTGCCTGATGGGGGTCGGCTGTTCATTGTGGTGCTTCTTCAAACGGCCTGTATTTGTTTCGAAAGAAATGGTGAAAGAAAGTAAGGTAAGACTCGTAGCAAAGAAACGAAACAAAATCAGTTTCCTTCGGAAGGTTCAGGGAAATCATTTGGGAAAACGCCTATCTCGCTTCTCTTCTCGACCTGACGCAGAGGTTTTCGCAAGCTGCGCCACCTCTTAGTCCATCCACTGTCTTGGGCGGTTCCGTTCCTTCTTCCGGTTTCCGTGGCATGCGAAAACCACAGCGCGAGTGGCGTTTTCCCAAATGTTTTCCCTGCTGCTTCCGACGGAAACTGATTTTCTTTCGTTTTCATTGTATTTATAGAAAATTGTGTACGATACAGCTTCAAAGGCATAATTAAACGATCCAACAACGATCCAATGTTGTTGTTGTTACAGTAGTTGCTCATGTTTAATTTATTTCTTTGATTGCTTGGAGCTTGACTAAATAAACTGCATTCTTTGTAGGTTATTTATATCCGAAATTTACATTTGCTTGATTTATCATGGATGCTATTCGAAATATACGACCAATGATACTATTAATACCATCGACCTCAACAATGCCACCCATTCTTTTTGTGTGCCTTTGCTAGTTTCAAACTTTTCGCTTTCCGCCTTGCAATTGATAGTTTGTACGTTTTGTCTAGTAATTGTTTTTGTCGAAATTCCGCTCACAAATTTATTCCCCTGAATAATCACGGAATGCATTTTATATAAGCAACGATGCCATCTTCGACTTCCATTTAAATTCATCACCACCGAATGACTCTTGTTTAAACATCGCTAAAATAAGCACCACGAACCGAAAACCGGCGCAGGAACTGCGACGGCGGTAAACAAACGGGGAACGGGGATAGGATATTTACTGCACTTCCGGCGTCGACGCCGCGAGTCGCCGTCGCCGGGGATGGGCCGCCGCCGGGCACTCTTTTAATAAACACGATTTATTCTAATAACAAAACCTTTTATTCCGCTCCAGTATCCGCGCCGAGTTGCAGCAATAAAACCAAGAGATGCAACATGGCGCGATGGGGCAATGAGGATTAAAAATGCATCCCTTTTTCCTGCGCCAGCGAACCGAGGCACCGGGGTCACTTCCCGTGCACCGTGTTTACAAACAAATGAAGAATTATGTAAATCGGGCCATAAAAATGAATATTTTTTACACTTCCCTGCCCTTGCCCAACGGTGTAGATTAGTTTTGTTCGAGTTCAGATTTGTCTGGCTCCAGGACCACCCCGGACGGTAAGTCGACGAAAGACGGGTTCCGGTCGATATCCGGTGCCGTCTTTGAGACCTTATGCTATGAAGCGACGGGGATAGCATAATTATAATTTCACAACATTATCGAATCGACCCCCGGGGGGGTCAATACGGAACTTGTTGGCGTGCCTCCAATTTCACAACATTGCCCATCACACCCGATAGATGCCCGAATATGGTAGCAATGACCTGGATACTTCCAAAATTTGGGTTGTCTCGAAGCGTCTCCGAGAAACGAAACAGTTTCTCATCGTATTCCGGTCGATAAGTAGGTCCTCTGCTTGTATTGAAGCGTGTTGCAATATTCCTTTCATTTTCGTACATTTTGACTCTATTTATTTACAGTTGTTTGTTTAAAGAACACTACAAAACGGACAGTATCAATAACCCAAACAATTTCTCGACCAACCCAACCGCCGGGGGAATTTCACAAAAACGCGTATTCGCGATTAGATAGGCCCCAACTTTATACGCATCTCGCGCAGTGTTTGTGCGCCACCAAAGCGCCACGCATACCAACCTCTCGATCGGCGATTTTGCGAGGGCAGAACAAATACTGTGACGAGTGGCCGGCGTATTTAAGGCCCCGTTCGACACCGCAACGTCGAAAACAGTCTGAAGTTGGTCAAGCAACAAGTTCACATCATTCGGTCACGATGCGGAAGATAACGCCCATGTTCAACGAGTATGTGTATGGAGCGATCCGCCGGATCGCGGAAGAGCACGGGTTCACGCCGGATCTGTTCTCGGTGGACTTTGACGAAGAGACGCGCCTGGAGTGTGACGGGTTCGTAAGCTTCGTGTTCAAGGCCATCATCAACGGGGACGACCGGGAGCTGACGTTGTGGTGTAAGGTGCCGCCGACGGAAGATGATCGCTCGCTGGAGCTGTTCAAACGGGAGTGCTTCTTCTACCGCGAGATTCTGCCGGCCTTCAACGACTTCCAGTGCGGGAAGGGTGTGCGGGAGGGCGGTTCGGCCGGCGGGTTCTTCGCCACACCCCGCTGCTACCTGGCGCACTGCGAAACCGACGGAACGGAGAAGCAGGCCCTCATCGTGCTGGAGTACAACGAGGCGTACGAGAAGTGGGACTGGGACAAGCTGGAACCGATCAATCTGGAACACACGAAGTTGGTCATGGAACAGTTGGGTTTCCTTCACGCGCTATCGTTCGCCATGAAGGAGCAACAGCCGGCGGCGTTCGAGCAGTACAAACGCGAAAGCGGAGTTCTGATCGAAGGGAACGAGCTGTTCACGCTGATGAAGGAGTCGTTCGATCGGGCCATCGTCACGATGAAGACTCGGTTCGAGTCGGAACAGGAGCGGATCCAGGCCGTGAAGGACGCGGTCTACGAGGGGCTGAAGAATAGCTGCCACCCGGTGACGGCGGACCCGTTCTGTGTCGTCACGCACGGGGACTGCTGGATCAATAATCTAATCTACTCGCACGATCAGGTAAGGAAAGGGCCTGAAGCATGGCCAGCACCATGACTGACGGGACTTATCGGTTTTATTCCTTCAGAACAACGTCGCCACCAGCGTCATTCTCACCGATTGGCAATCGTCGCGTTACGCTTCGCCCGTGCTGGACCTGTGCTATTTCTTCTTCATCTCCACCAGCGAGCAGTTCCGGCGGGAGCACATGGACGAATGTCTCCAGTACTACCACAGCGCTTTGGCCGGGCTCCTGGAGAAGCTGGGCGGGGATGCGTCGAAGCAGTTTCCTCTCACCACCTTGCTGCGGTTAATGAAACCCTTCCGCGAGCTGCTGGGGAGTTAGCGGCTGCAACAGTCCCTCGATCGGAGGAGCCATCAATCTTGAATCGCCGGAATCCTGTGCTGTAACGCCACTGCGCGTGAATTGATATGCCATCCATCCGATCGTGGGAAAATCGTTAAACACCGTTGGCGTCAACCCGGGACGTGTCAGCCCATCTCCCCAGAGGAGAATGAAACTGGGACCGTAGCCTTTCGATAGGCCATAAATACAAGCACAGATAAGATATGGGAAATGAAAGCACTGTGTTCAGACCAACCACACGTTCATGATGACTAGGCGAAGCCAATCGATTGAGGCAGCTCCTGAAGATGTGCAGTCCGTTCGTTCGTTTTGAATGCTTTATGCATGGCTTTTTATGAAACGATGCTCACCTAAGAAGTCGTTCTGAGGCCATCGTTCTGAGGGTTTCGTAGAAGATATGAATCTATGCAGACTACTAGCCTCTCAGTTGACGCTTCACCGAGTGCCTACAATGTTTTGTGAAATTCCTATTCAAATTAGCAATTTCCTGGTGCACGGACCGTTCGCCCTGTACGTTCCGTTCTTCCGAAGTTTAATTGATTCACTTCCACGCTCACATGAGTGCATCCTTGCACTGTGCGAAGGAAACGTGTGGAATGTGAGAATTCAGTAAGCACCATAAATAATGCCTACAACACGGCCCCTGAAAATATCCTTTTTTATGAAGGCGTAAATAGAAGCCGGCTTGCATTAACCGACATTCGATCCGTTGATCCTTACCCATTACAGCCAGATAGTGTCGAATGTGCAAAACGGACGATTAGGCAGCAAATTGTTGGCAACCGTTGGCAGCCGATATTTTACACCGACCCCAACATGTTCCTTCCGCTTTTTTATGCAATGCTCTTTTTTCAATAGTTGATGGAACTATTGAATGAATGTTGATGAAAGTTGATGGATTTTAAAAACAAATTAAAAACATCTCAGCATAATAAAAACTAAAAGAATTTAAAATACAAATTTTTCAAATATTATTGGCAGTATGTCATTTATGATATTATTTTTAAACTTTTTTCACTCTTATTGTCAATTCGAAGCTGTTTAATATCAATATTGCACCATTCCAGATACGTATCGGTGTTTGTTCGACAAGTGATCAATTCTTCAATAACTGCTATAATCAGCTTTAAGCTTTTATTATCCCTTTCAATGTGGGTCACAGTTTGCCGTGAAACCTGCACGGCTTTTTGTCATAGTTTTACTCCATTCAAGCAAATACGCTCCTCAGCTACCCATCGAAGGCTCACCATCTGGCAGAACTTTGGAACGGTTACATGTAAACGTCTTCGGTTGCGGCTATCTCTCTTTCTCTCTCTGACCTATGTAGGCTTGCCTGTACAACACTCCTGAACACGGCAGGGGACGCTGCCTTCCCCGAACCCGCCGGCGGGGATTGTGAAGCACAAATATGCAGATTAACTTTAGCTTTTTTCACTCCACACTTTCCATAATCGTCGATTAAGTGTCCTACCCGGATTGGAGACTTTTTCTGCTTTCTATCCAACAACCGAAAAAAAAGGTTATCCCAAGTCACTTCCAAGGATTCCGAGAACCTGGGCTCCGCGTGACGATGCAGTTCGGTTTGGTTGAGGTTTGGCTTCCATCCTGCATCCTTGTGTTCTGTTTCGCTCTATGTCTGCGGCACCTTCGGGTGCGACTCCAAGCAGCACGTGCACAACATAAGCCGGCACTTACGTACTTCCTGTGCAACGTTGTCATGTGTTTAATACAAAGATTCCGCTTTTTTCTTCAACGCTTCCGTTATTCAATCTTTAAAGTTCACTCGGCGGCAGAGAGTCCTCGGTTGTGCCAGTTTCTGGAAGATCTTTTTCTTTATTCAATTTCAGTCGCCCCGAACAGGATGATTGTTTACATCATGTGGTAGGGTTTCTTTGGCGACACGATGCACGGGACAAATCAAAATTTCCATACGGCTCCTCCTGACCGAAGGGTCAAACGAGAGCCCCTCAATGTAATTTGATTTGAAGCGTCACGGTGAAGGTAGCGAGAGGGTTTAGCTCTTATAACACAGCACATTCCGACCGGAAGCCACAAAACCAATAAAACCTATCTCGAAAACGTGTGATGAAATTTTGTAGTAAGTCGTCCTCAGGCGTTGGTTCTACTTCAGCTTCAACAAAATCCGAGCAGCGTGCTGCTAAAGTTTAAAATCTGTTTACTGGTTCGACTGTTTGGTTTTTAAAGAGCCATCGTTTGATGATTCTCTTCTAGAAATCCTTTCACTTCCGAATTTAAACGGCAGACCGTGTTAATTCAGAACAAAAGCTAAATTTCAAGATCATTGAATTCCGTGCCACTTGAAATTAATTTGTCTAACAAACCGGAGATTGAATTGTTCCGTCGATTCCCGGTTCGTTCATCGATTTGCTGTTGGTGTCAGACGGTTTGCCTACCGCCAGGCGCCTTCGGACGCTTTGGATCAAAAGCTGTCGAGAACGTGCGCTAAAAGCTCAAAGCATATCAATCATAGCGAGACGGGCGACGGACTATGGGCAAAAGGCGATTGTAAACCAACTTTGAAAACTAAGGGGTTTTAATTATATTAGCCCAAAATAGACAAGTTAGAATGTTTAACCTTGTTTTGTAGATTCCGAGAATTCATCTGTCAAAGTCGAAAGAGTGATGAAAAAAAATTCCCACAAACGCAATGGGATCCTTGATCATTTCATATCCTTTTTACACTCATAAGATATTCGATTTGCAGCAAAAATCAATATTTGCTTTTACGATTGTGCATTTAAACATTTTGGTGTAATGCAGATTGCATAGCTCAAGCGTTTCAAAACCTGAAAATAACGAAAAAAGCATATTTATCATACTTGAACGGTGTATTACACATAAAAAATTGAATTAAAAAAAGAATGAAAAAAGTTCATAGATTCTTCCTAAGAACAAATACGTTCGCCTTTCCCATACAAATTCCCCACTGTGGGCCCGTTTCTCCGGTGCGTTGATCAAATGGCAAGCAAATCACGTCTCCCGTCCATCGAAAAAACTAAATCTTCTGTTCCGGTTCGGCGCACCTTTTGCTGACAGTGGAAAAATAATCCAAAGGCGCGTCACAGGAGGCTGCGAATAATCATAGAAAAGCAAAACATCAGCCATGCTACTCACATGTTGCGAAAGCATGAATGGGGCTCATGCTGCGCGTATTATGCCAATTTGGTGTAGTATGGCGGTGTGCCAAAATACGTGCCGCATTACCGACCGGAGCAGTCAGGCGAATGATGGCCATTTCACCGTCGGCTAGGACAGCGAGGCGGGCCGGGACTAAATCGAGCAGAAGTTTGATTATTTTTAGAATGACAACGTACGCAAAAAGTGAACAATTTCATCTCACCGCGCCTTCGAAAGAAATTGGGCGCGAAGTGTTCGGAGGAGTTACGAAAACCCAAAACTGGGCGCGAGTCAGGGGTGCGTTCCAACTTTGATGAAAATCTCCCTGCGCCTTACAGGGGTTTCCCAGAGAGTCGCAATCGATCCCGAAAACAGAGCAGTGAGTTGGCGCGTTGGAGATCCGTGAAGCACGAAGAAAAGGTTCCAACGCAAAGGTGAGCTTTCGATGGCGGAAATTCGATAAATTATGGAAAAGTTGCTCCATGAAAGCCACAGAGGCACAGCGTAGCGAAACCCCCGGCAAATGTGGCATAACAAAGTTTGGAGCTTATTTTTGATTTCGAACTGGATCAAATTGTCGAGTCCCGATTTAATGCAATAAAAGTAAAGTGGTTACAGTGATTTGTATCTGGTTTTTACAAGAGGCGAAGCGCAACAAGCGACTCACTCAATGTTAGGAGTTGATGCAATCAACCAATAGAACTAGTTTTAGTCGTTGAAAAGCATTTATAACACTCTACACTCTTTGCCGTAAACTGCGGAAATCTGCAGTGTAGAAAATTTGAAAAGATTTCCGTAATCGTTGAATAGCCCATATCGAAACACGCCTTCAAATCAGATGGCAAAAGTCCAGACAGACCTGAAAATGGTGGCATTTTGAAAGCTCTTAAATCTCAACGAAGAGGGGAAAGTCTTCATAGAACATCGTAAATTCTCGCACGAGAGCTCTTTCCCTGCGTGAGATAAATGGCTAACCCAAAATAAGCAACTGAAGCATTCAGAGAAAAACATGAAACATACTAAAGAATAACGAACCGCCACAACGGAACGGAACGGAACGATGATAAAATATGTACGCTCAACACAGATAAAATTAACGTCCTAGATCTACGCAAACCGATGGATTAATCATTTATTATACCTAAGCCGTTTGCTGGGAACGGACATGTTCTGTTTCCGGAGAATAACCGACCAAAGCGATGCCATTCTAGTTTTAATCAGTTCCGAAACGGGCGTACGGTTTTTGCGGATGTGCAAGAAAGTAAGTTTTGATAGATTAGACCGCAAGCCGATGTGACGCGGGTGTGCCTCTTCAACATGCCTGCCGTAGTATCGGCATGATGGCAAGTGAGCATGAGATCCTTCGGCGTGATTTCCACACGGATGTTCGAACATTCGGATGCCTGTAACGTCCTTCTAAGAATCGAATAAACATTATGGGCAGAGAATAAACACCTTCCCGTATAAAATGAAAAAAATCTATTTCAAAACCAGCTTAAATAGGCCATCTCAACAATAAAGACAATTGTGCGTTTAAAGGTTTTGTTTCCTTTTCAAATTTGTAGCGATCTTGAAAGTATATGTCACAAAAGTGAATTGTTACTTAACCCGCCCAATTTGTGACTCCATCAGACAGTTATTTAGACTGTTCGATTTCATGCAAACGTGAAATGGATAAGGTTTCATTGCATCGAATAGCCGCCACCGAGACGTGTTTGGTAGCCTAAGCGATGGAGGACGGAAACGACCCAAGAACTTTATCGACATGGTTTCGTTTTATTTCTATCCAATTGGACCGGAAAACTGCCTCGGTAAGCCATTTCATGGATCATATCGATGCAAATTCCTTACCGGTGCCTCCCACAAAATGGGATGGCCACAGCTAAGCAGTTGCAACACAGTTACGGCCAAGTGCTTGGCTCGTTGAATGCTCACTTCTCCGATTTACGAGTCGTACGAGGTGCAAGCACACAAAAATAGAGACTCGCCAAGACCTCGTGCTCCGCGCGGAAGATCAAATACTTCACATAAGTTCACTTTTCAATAAAATCGGTACCGAGCGCATTCCATTTGCATGTGACTTCGTTATCTAGGACCCCAAAGGAGGGCTTGTGCAATACTTTACGACGACGACGATGGCGAGTAAGGGGTGAGGAGTTTGAAGTTGTGCCGTTTAGCACTCGGTTTGAAAATGGCGAAAGTTTGTAGCCGAGCGAGATCCATCCTGGGGCCTGATAAGATTTTTGTCATTTTTTTCTGCAGCACCACCGAGTGGGCCCATCGGGAGGGAGATCCGGAAACATTATTGCGATCACAGGCTCCCGGCTGCAAGTGCCGAGTGAAAAGGGAAATGAATGTTAACTGTTTTCCCCACGGCTCTCGAGCCTCTTGTTCTCGAGCATCGCGCAAGAGCAGAGTTTCAAAGAGTTCCACATATGAAAGAGGAAATAGTTGTGGGAGTTCATAATCTTTCAGGCGCTTACACATTCCACGTCATTCCATGGCTTTCATTTTTTCAATGCTGCAAGTATTTGCTAAACGCGCCGAGGTTCCAGATGGCGAACGGCGAGGCGTTGCGGCGAGCAATGCGGAAGGTCCTTTTTTGACACGGGACTGGAGGGCGGCTGAAACTAAAAGTATGAACCGTTACGTACAACAATTTATATGATAATTTCGACCATCCACAACGCGCCCCTCACTGGAACACGGGGCAGGCACTCGCGGGAAGAGAAAGCATTATTCAAGGTTAAGTATCCCTACCTTTTTATTTGATGAAAACCGGAAAATCCGCGCCGTACGATAGCCACCCGGCGCGCCCACCGTGGGCGTATTTCGAGGGTGAAACGAGATTTTAACAGTCACCCCACTCGGGATTCCGGACATGGGACGACGCCAAAATTTGCACATTTTTGACAATCATTCAACGAGTTATTATATTATAATATTCGAACGCAGAAGAAGTGAAAAAGTGAAAAAGACCTTGCCGACGCTGCACTCCACGCCAGTGAGACGGTAAATGAGCCGTTTTTCATTAGGAACCGTCGAAAAGGCATGGGTAGTGGTAAAAATAGATTCCGGTCACACAAGTTGATGGAGCAATAATGGGGATCCTTTTTTTTAATTTAAAAAAGAAGGGGTGTTGAAAAGCACAAAGTTATGCAGTTGTTCATCGAGATAGTCAGACAGATAGCAAACAGTAGCTTATCAGAAATTTATTTAAAAAACGGCCTCAAACAAAAAGTGTTATTTATTTTATTTTATTGTAAACGGTTAAGGTAATTGCATTCATTCAATAACATTTTTTGTAGTTTTTTCACTCCGATGAAGCATATTATTAAGACGGCAACCCCCTTTCTTTTCACCAACTTATGTTCAAATGTATACTTAACCGTGCTATTATTTTAATACGGACAAATTTAAGTACGGTGTAGTTAATAGGATAACAAATTATAGCTTTTTTTCTCCGAGAGCATCTCTGGATTCATAGCTGGTTTTAATGTACTACCTTTCAAATAAACATCTTTGGTTTTATGCTCCCCAACAAGAAACATGAAGGATAACCGCGTAAAAGTTTTATGCTAATGTAACATCGATTTTCAGGCCCTTCGTCGTATAAGTACGCTTTCGCAAAGCAGTAATTTAAGTAATATTCTTCGCTAGAAGCCACTTACCCAAATGAATAGCGCTTCAAGCACTTCCGAAACATCAACCTTCATCAGACAATAAGGAATCAATAACAGGCAGCATTGGACAAGCTTTCACTTACAGCAGCACAGACAAAGCTGAAGGTCGTTTCGTTACAACTAGAAGACTAATCGATATAAATTCTCCTGATATTCTTTATGTTTTAAGAAATGACCGTGAAGAAAGCTTCTTCGGCTCGTTCGTCGTTCGCTAGTCGTTCCCATCAATCGGTGTGGCATAGCAAAGCTCTACCGAGGTGGGCACATATAGTTGTGCATAAGAAAAAACTGGGAACGTAGTAAACGAACGAAACGCAAAACGAACACGAAAACGGAGTAATCTGATCCAATTGTCTGTCAGAATCTTATCTGTACGACAAGTATTGGCGGCTCCGTGAATCTGTCTCGTAGCGTTGGCGACATTTTTTCTCAGAAATCAGTCGCCATCGGCATCACCAGCGCACTGAGCGAGTTACTCTCCTAGGCCCTAGACTAGGTTTTGTGAACCCTTCATCCGCTTCAGCATTATCTCTATCCGACGTATGTTGTGGCTATCTCAAGTAAAACAAACAAAAACCAGGACAACGATACGGTAAATGCAATCAATCTCTATCGGCTCCGTTGGTTCTTGTCGTATCATCATCAATCGATGATGACCGCCGATTCTAGTCGTCGTGGCCAACGGCCAATCGAACAGAGAATAGGCAACCGAGGCCGAGTGAACCTGTTTCTAAGATGCTGCCTGCGCGTGAACCTGACCGCCACAACAAACTGCCATCAGCTGTTGGAAGCGCACGTTTCGACTTTCCGTTTCCGTTTCCGATTTGACACATGCAGCCCCCCTTCATTAGCATGCCCCAGCATTTGGCCGGCAAACAACAACCGAAACACGTTCCGATACGACTCTTTGCACGCTGGCTTAATACATCATGTTTGGTTAATTATTTGCTAATTGATTATTGTTTGGGTTATTTTTATGTTAGTAAGGTTTCTAACGATTTTGATTCTTTCTTAGAAACAAGCCTAAGCTTCTAAGGAACAAGGCCTCTGAATATTGGTAAATTGACAAGGTTGTCGATGAAAATTTCCATTTAATTTTTACATTGAATGTGAAGCGCGAAAATTTAAATTTCAATAGAAGGAAAATATATTTATTGAATGAAGCACTGCGACCATTCGAGTGTTTCATGAATGGCTTCATGCAACATGTTCATTCATTTGTGTTGCGCGTGCTCGCTACCGCACGATGGGTAAAATGATGGTCATAAGCCAACTTAGAAAGTGAGGATTTTACCTACATTTTCCCTAATCAGATAAATTAGCTTCTAGTGATCCCAATCTTTAACCTTTCATAGATCCCAAGAATTTTCCTGGGAGAAGAACCTTTGGAAGCGCGGCATAAACGTTTAAGACAAGATAGGGCAACACGGGCAAGAAAATCTTCCAGAGAGAACAGGTTAGAAGACACTTTCATTCGGTCAATACATAGCAGTGAACCAAAAATTAATATAGAATTGGGTCATTGGGTTATAGGCAGCGAAAAACCCATAAACCTATTTTTCCTTTTATAACTAAAGTTTTTTTTTGTTATGGAGGAAAACATTTATCATGTATTTAATAAGTAGATAATATCGATTTAAGATTGGATGAAGAAATATATTAATAAGTATTCTATCAACATAAGGCATTAGATTTTTATCAGAAATTTGATATTTGCAAACGATTATGCATTAAAACATGTTAGTGTCATGCGGATTGCATAGCTCAGGCGTTTAAGTACTAGAAAATATGGAGAAAAGGTTTATTTGTTAATCTTGAACCCACCCTAAAATCAAATATGTCCATCTGCCCGAATCAGATTCCCCATAGTGCGCCGGTTTGCGCCACGCGCGTTGGTTGGTTCGTTGGCGACTCGCGTTCGAAGTTTAGTTTCCGTTTGGCGCTCGGTTTCGGAGGGTCACAGATCCGCCGTGTTTTCCAAGTTTTTCCACCCAGGAAACCCTTGGATGCCAGAGTGAAGCCTCGCCGCCGAGTGCGACGAAATAGTGCCGTTAGTGGAAAGTGGAACGTGATTGAATGGTGGGTCCGTCCCTCCATTGAAGATTCGCCGCCCGTGAGGACGAGCCCAACGAGGCATCTCCTAAAAGGGGTTTCCAATTTCTTCGCCCTTGAAACGACGGTGGCTCCGGTGGTGAGAGCTTATCGGCCTGGAGTGCAGCGAATGCAAATAGTGTGAAGCAATTGGCACCCCGAGTGTTACAGTGTATCTTGAGTGAGCGTGAGAAAATGGGAAAAGCTAAATGAAGAGCTCTCGAGGGATCCACTCCGAAGACCGATGATGCATCGGTGTTTGCCAAAGTGCCAATTACATTAAATCAATTGGCCGGTGCAGCGGTGGCCCCCACAAACCCGGTGCACTTCCGGTGGTCCGTGAAACTGACGATTGAGTGCCGGAGTGGTAAGCAGATTGGCCGTCGGGCATCGCCGACGATCGTGGCGTAGAGTCGGGCCGTTTTCGCGTGTCAGTTGGTGATTTATTTGAAGAGCAAATTGATCCGTTCCCCAAAAAGTAAGTTCCGCGTGTGACGTGCGTTTCATAAATCAACAGTGTTCGAAACGTATCGGCCAACGGCAAGTGGCCGGTTTGGCCAAAAGACGGCGTTTCAATTGGGCCTCCGGAGCGGAGCCGTGGTTCAGCATTGATTGGATTAAACCGGTGTCTTCAGAGGCAGCAGCAGCAATGAGGCCGGATCGGCACTTTCGGGACTGTTGAGCGAAATCAATTTGTCCTGCGGAGAGGTAGGCCGTTAAGCTGCTGCATCGGATTGATGGATTAAGGCCCGGCTGCGGGTGACAGCAATTTGGAAGCGCGCCGCCCCAAAATACATTATCATTATCGTCGTCGTCGTCGTCAGCTCAGCATCCTCATCAGCGCGGCCAGGGACTCTTCGCGCGCGTTTGATCCGCCCTTCGGTGAGTGGTCAATTTGAAAAGACGTTCTTCAAAGCGGATTTGACGAGGGTACACCTTGAGGGAGGGACCTTGAAAAAAGGCAACACTGTTACGGCGGACCTTCGCTCGACGCTTCTCGACGCATTATCCTTGTTTCATTGACCACCACAAATGAAGAGAGGTCCATCGGTGCGCAACACCGTCGTTGTCTTTTGGGGGGGCTACTTTTGGCTTACCCTTACAGCTGATCAGGCCAATTCCGGCTGAGCACTGGACATCGACATAATTAAGACACGCTTCCAACGGTGGTGGCCCAGAACAATTGAGTGATCCTAATGATGTTCCTTGGACCCCATACACACACAAACGCACCTGTTCAATCTGTTTCTTCATTCGTGCCGAGATCCTTTCGGACTCGGCCCTTTGCTCCGTTTGGGAAGTAGTATCTACTGGTATTAAATGACTGTAATTTGTCTGGCATAATGTTGCCCAATTTGGTATTGGCCAAATCTATCAAGAACTAGTTTTGCTTTTTCCACTCAAAATTATTCATCGGTTGTAGTAGTTGACTATTGGAAAGAAATTTTCCTATCAAGACTTTTTGCTTTATATAGAGTTTCAACTTGGGGCACCGTTTAAACTTATAGTTCAGAACGGCATTGAGAATTTTCTATTCTGAAACGCGCCATTATCACTAATTCCCAATAATTAACTACAACACTTTAAATTTTTATGATTTTTATTTCTGTTTCAAACAAACAGCATTCATCAAAAAGCATTTGTTAAGTAATTAGGCTTTTTGTTTGATTTTGTTCTTGCAACAGATTATGTATTCTTTGGGGACACAGACTATGCTGGCTACTACACGGTTATTTTTAGCCTATTTTTGCAACTTGTTTGCTAAGCCCCTTCCAAATCCCACTTTTTAGGCCCATTTATGGGACCTGAAATGCCTTGCAAGACAAACTTTGCCCGAAGATCCTCGAGCCGTATGCATTATTTGCTGTTAGCAAATACTCTTTTTTGTTGACCTTTCCCGAATGTACCGCCCAAAACTAAGTAAAAAAGGCCGATTAAAAAGAGGTTTCATGGCACTGCGAAGGATAGGAAGGTACTAACAACGTTTAGCTACACGAGATGATCCCTAATCCCATTTTGACGCTGTACATTAAAACGGTTTAAAGGCATAAACATTTCGGATGTATCAAGAAAGTTCGCGAACAATATGGGATACTTTTAATTAGAGCAATTTATTAACAAACAATATTTATGCGATTGACAACTGATCTTAGCGAAACCTTTTCATAAGTTATTTAAAATTCAAAACATTGAGAAATTATGCATTATTTGCTTGTTTGGTTATATTGAGAGTCCGTTGCCAAGCCCATGCCGGCTTTTTGTTGCGAAATGTCAGATCTTTTCCGATATCTTCTAATACGTGTTCATCTTGTTTGTATTGTCCAATATGCCAAACTCTCATCAAACGGTGTTGATGATGCTGCGGATAAAATGGCAAATTTGCTTTTAATAATTTGACCAAACAAACGAAAAGATCATTGCGCCAGATTGTGCCACGCCGGATAAACTTCCGCCTCGCTCGCAATGACCGAAAAACACACCTGATGATCATCGGTAAGCTTCCAACGGGCGCCCTTTCGCGGCAAATGAACGGACAACTCGAATTGGTTCCTGACAGAGAAAAACTGTGCTGCCCCTGACTGACGGAAGCTATAAATTTCAACTTATATATTTCAGCCATAAATTTCCACCCTGCCGTCCCCATCCCAGGCAAGAAGTTGAGCAGTTTGCTCGGTAGATAAACATCCTAAAATCACAAAAGTTGCTTCCCGCCATGTGCCTGTAGAATATGTGCAAGATAAACAGAAAACGATGAACACGGCAGCGAAGGACGAGGCAGGGCGCTACGATCATATCCAATATTTCTCGCCCATAAACATCCACAACCTTTTTTCCGATAACAAACCTCGTTGAATTGTCGGGACATTGGTCCTCGGAAAGTTCATCAATGAGCCATATTCGTTCCGAACGAGATTTGCATCGAAGATGGAATTCTGTGCTTTCGGGAATTGTTACATCGGTCTGCCAAACGGTTTTGGAGTCGGATCGAAAGAAAGTCGAAAGAAAATCACAATAGTATCACTTTAGGGACACATCATAATTTCAATAGTTTAAATAGAACCATAATAAAACAAGCTTTAGTGTACCATAATCACAGTTCTAGTTCGAATAAACTACGACTACAACTCGGGACAACTTGACTAATAAACTAGCCAATATTTCCAACCTGCCCTTCATAAATTACAGTTTGATTGGCATGAACAACCCGGCAAACATGTTGCCCATTATGCCTGGTCCTTCTCAATCCGATACATCGGAGTGTGCGTGAAGTCCGGAACGCGTGTCCGGCCACCTCGTTTGTGGCATGTTTGCACAACATAATACAAAATCACCACACACGCAGAAACCGTAGGCAAAACTGAACAGCACATTGCTTGGCGTTACACGCTGTCAATTGTTGGCAAAATGCGAAACTACGCCGATAAATGTTTCCCGAGCGCAACTAAACTTTTTTCGCTAGCTTGCCATACGCCATACGTTCAACTGTATCCATCAACTTGGTCGGTCGGTGTTCCGGTTGGGAAAAAGGTTTAGATTGAAAAGAGTGTTTTACCGCATTGTCGGTAAGGAAACTTTGACTAGCGTAAGCCCAAGACAGACAGCTAGGTCCCCATTAGCATAGGCCGAAAGGATTCGAATCGGGCGAATGGCATGCTCGCGTGCCTCGCCTGTTCCCTAAAAAGTTATGCTGACAGGATGGCAAATTTTCAAAGCTAAGTCAGACAAATCGAAAACATGGGTAACAATTGTTTGCCCTTTGGGCATTCCTTTCATGATGTCATTATGTGCATGTCAGAAGACTCGAGATTTACACCATTTGTTCGCCGTTGTATCTTATTAAGTATAAATAAATTAAAAATAATTTAAACGGGATTGTGCTTGAGACTTGTTGGATTGACATGAGATATGTTGTTTATTCGTGTTTAATTTTTAGAAGTGTTTAGGAAAGTCAATTTTCACTAAAATATTTAATTTGCCATAAGCAACTGTTATTGCATAAGAATTCCTTTTAAAATCCTAATTATTACACTTCATTATGTTTGTTATGCTCTTATTTTACCAGGCGAACAGATTGCAACGCATTATCTATTTATCTTTTTTCCCTTGTTAAACCCTAAATATTTAACGACATTTCGTGTAACTCTGCGCTGACGAAAGTTGCAAACGGAAAGTTGTTCCCAATGACCGTCGTACTTTCTCCTTGAACCGTACATCTCGACATTCTCTATATTCTCGTAAATGCATTCTACCAGACATAAATCTTTTGGGAATTCTCTTGTAACAAAACTTTCAGTTTGTCGCAGAGATCTTTCCTCGGAGATATTTTTGGTCTCCTGAAGGATGTTGCTACTTTATTTTTTAATTTTCTTAGCAATGACGCAATCTTCGTAGAACGTCGGTTACTAAAATAACGAAATTCAAACAATGTGGCCAAATGATCAATGAATCAATGATAAGTTTTGTGAGCTACTTCTTGCAGTTTTACTGTAAAAACAGCATCGCTGATGCAGTGTACTGATTGACCATAGCAGCACTTCCTACGTAAGGTATCATATGTCCATACAGAACCTTACCCAGCTTGCCTGTCACACTGTCAGTAGGTTTCTAAATTGAGGCGATTTACATTTCATCTACTAGGCCAGTCCGCAACCGGGTGACGTGATTTATTGTCCATTAGTTTGTAAACGATCTCGGGCGCACTGACTACCGGCTGACACAGTCTATCATGCGATGGAATTGTTTTTCACGTGACAACACTTTACGTCGCATGTGCCACTGATAGCACCGCAAGGAAGCGGTGCTTTCCCCGGTGGTCGCAGGCGCTCCTATTTTTCTGTACAGAACAAACAAAACGACGTGTTCGATTGACGATGAATATCAATTCTAATCAAGCATTACGCTTCACCAGCGAAGAGCGAAGCAACGAACGGACAATTGATTTCAAACGAAAACGATTGGTACGTGCCTAATTGCCCAGGCGAATGATGTGTTTAACGAAACACTACACGGTTGCCAATGGTTAAGAGAAAAAAAACCCATCAAAATTGTAAAGTCATCGATTGCACACTGGGTGGTTAATAACCGCCCTGGGGACACTCGGCCGCGTTTCCACTCAGCTCGGATACAAAGTCATGATGCAAAAGATGAGTTCTCGCCGATGCCCTCCGATCCGATCCGGGGTTCCATTTTGCTGGGATCGGCTAATCACGAGAAGCGGATCGCGAGATGCAAATGACACCGGTCTTATCGCCGATGGGACGACGGATCGCCAAGATCATCGATTAGACGCACCGCTCCAAGATCACCCGATGGCCGACGTCAAAATGGGGCTCTACGTAGCGGTGTCGCAGTCAATCATCTGTGGAGCCAGCTCCAAGTACGTCTCTGTCAATTACTGTAATTTGCCAGTCTATAACGACAAGCAATCCGTTCGGCCTGCATGACGAAGGTTGGCACGTTCCGAGAAATAGCCCCCGTCTATAATGAATGATTAATTTCACACACTTTATGCCGCTCAAGTGCACGGGGCAAAGTTTTGGTTTCAATCTAATTATCTCATCAACAGCATTACACTCGGGCCGAGCGCCGCCATCTGCTTCCGGATCGCACAGCTGTGCGAGCTGAAGGTGGAATCGGGTGAAAATTATTCATTTCGCTGCTCACCAAAACACACCGAACGTCTGGTGTCTTCAGGGAACGGGCCGGCCCGCTGCCGGCAGGTTTCTCGTTTGGCGGAATTAATTAAATAAGCGATCGCAGGATCGTGCAGGATGGTGTAGCGAGGAAAATTAAAATTGTTCAATTTGCTAAACTCACCACGGGAGCATCACAATACACACTCTGCGAGCATGATTTCGCGGAAGCTCTATGATGCATCCTGCGGCGTATCCCGCAAACATAACACTTCTTAATTACTCTACACGGATAGAACACACGTGGAGGTCACCTTTTCATAACTCTCCAATATTGAGCACGTGTTATCGCGCTTTAACATAAACGGTTTACAAGGAGTTTGAAAAAGCACTCCAATTCACTGCGGCTACAGTATTTCTCGCTAAACAATCTCGATACTGAATCATGCATGTAACACCGAAACAATCACCGTAAATCCTTCGGCCAGTCGTGTGTTTCGGTCAGTCTTCACAAAACATCTCGCTCATTTCAACACCCATCCATAAGAAAATACCATAAATACCGGCTCGTACTATATACAATCGGACCTGGAACACCGATCCACACGCCGATGTGTTTATTGCGCTGTAAATTGACGGCAAGAGAACGATGGTCATAAAAATTCGGCATGTTGCAATGCAAGGCTACGTGTTTGATGTAACGGTTTGTTTTACATTTTTCACTGCTTAAATAAACGGATCACCCCATTCATAAACCCACATCCTTTAGCGCCAACGGTAGATGCCTTCGCTCTGCGATGTCTCCCCAGCACTCTTCATCAATTCGAAAGGCTGAGCTATCGCTTCGATATTCGTGTATCGACATTATTCATCATTCCATTGGATGAGTAATATTGTCGAACGTTGCGTGCACTCCAACCCTCCAAGGACATGGCGCATTGCCGAATCATGATCATGGCTGGACGTGATGATTGATTGCATTATCTCGGACGGAAAGGTCTGCCGGGGAAGTTTATCATTACCGATTGTGGACCATTCGTTAATAAAACTGAAATCTGTATTGTTCGTGTTACAAGTGGTTGCATTAGACTTAATGGTTCGAATAATGGAAGAAAATGCCCCCGTTGGAACCGCTGCAGCGAAACGAGTTCCTTCAATATTTCGTGTTTATCTTGCTACTTACAAACTAATTATAAGTATCAATACCCCGGCCATTAGAACAAAGTTAAACTTGAGTGGAGTGGATTAGAGGTGGATATTTCCCTGCCCTGACTCACTGCGTTCGAGCGGCCATTACACACGAAATGAATCTGTCCCCGGGGAGGAGATCAAAAGTTTGTGCCTTTCAAAGTTCCGAAAAGTAATTTTATTTTATGTAAATGTTCACGCCCGTACAAAACCATCCCAGCGAGAAGGGATCCGGCCAGTCAAATGCCAGTCATCGAGTTTTCCCGTTTTCCACACCTTCTCGGTGACGAGAGCGTCCTGCTCCTTGGGGTGAAATCAAATTTGCCGACCGGCGGTTTGCAAACGTCACACAATCCGTCAATCAACGGGGCCCCGTGAAGGTGTTTTTCGTTCCGTTTTTCGTTTTTGGGGTGCCGCCACCCAGCTCCTCAAATCTACAAACAGTCGAAACCCATTTTCGGGAACAGAAATATCTCATTTTCTCCGTTTTCACGCGCTCCCTTATTGCGGCCGCGGCAACCTCTCGGCAACAATGTAAGAGCGCTTCGCGGTGCTCTGTGTTTCTTGTCCTGTGGAAAAAATTAACGAAAACGTATTTTGTAACGGCAGCCGGCATTCCGAATGAAGGTTAGCTGCGTGATATATGATGATGGCCCGAGCCATTCGTTCTTTCGCGGCTCAGAAATCAATTTGTTAGCTCGCAGACTGGGGTGTGCAATTGGCCATAGTTCCTTACCGTGGCTCATGTGACTGATACTTGAGGATCGCGGAGGCCACAGCAATACGCAATTGAACAGAAAGCGAAAAACAGCCCTACTGCATCGGAGTTTGTGTTGGAACGTGATATGTGATATACCGACGACTTTGTCCTTAAACCATACAGCTTCACATTAAAACAGGGAGCCCTGGGG
The DNA here is from genome assembly GCF_943735745.2 of Anopheles bellator. NCBI lineage: Eukaryota > Metazoa > Arthropoda > Insecta > Diptera > Culicidae > Anopheles > Anopheles bellator. Next base: position 50,776,639 of record NC_071286.1, read on the forward strand.
ACTAAGGGGCTAGGACGACGTGCCCGGTCCACTATGCACCGTTGTCAAGGGTGGTGCACCGTGAAAGATTTTAATGTTAGTTTTGCAGTGTAAGTGGCTTGACCGGTCAAGTGCGGCGCTCCATGACGACATACGGGCGCGTAACTCGATCGGATGAAAGATATCTATTTTTACATTTTCAATTAGCCACCGAGGGATACGGTTACCATTATCAGGGCGATGCTGTTGGCGGGTGTTCTTGCCGAAGGCCCCCTGCTGGTCGCCCCGACTAATCCAACGCGAAGATGCAATTTATAAGATTGCACTCGAGCGGCATGATTAATGCAAACGGTGCCTGCAACGGTTTCTGATCAATCTAATTGAAAGTGTGCGTGACCCGGGTTGCAACCGGGGCCATACTTTGGATTAATGAAATTACTATACTTACGACTTGTTGGATCCGGATTCTGACGTTAGGGAGCACTAGCAATCGTCACTACAGATTCCAGAGCTATTGGACGTTATATAAACTATCTTAAGACACAATAACACACAAAATAAATAACAATTCTAAGTACAGAAAAGAACGAAATAAGCATTTACGTAAGCCATAAGCTCAAACCCTGCCAGTGAACCAGCTTCAAGGTGCTGCTTATACGAACGTTCCCGCTACGATGTAATAATAATACCAACTTATAATCAATATCCTCTCAATGCTAAGTGCCTGCCTTTCGAAAGCAGCAGGAAACGGAAATACGTAAAGCTTTAAGTGGGAATTCGGAGCACCTAATCTGAGGCAAAAAATAGCAAAGCGGTGGCACAGATGATAAGCATCATTTGTGCCAGCTATTCGGTCCCGAAGTATGGTCCTTGAACGAAAGAAATCATTTTAGGACGACGTTTGTGAACTCGATTCATCTATTTATTATTAATTCTTTTGTTGTTTTTTTTTAATATGAACAATATGCAATCAATATTGTTGTCTGCCAGTTATTTTTAAATATTATTATTCGAAAAATATAATACTATATTTAGTTATGCTAGTTATGTTTTGTACAATTTGTTCGTGAACATAACTTTATCGGATGGGCCAAACACTATGTGGCAATTGTGACGTTTCACTTCCTAACGAATTAGCCCGCCATTGGCCATTGGCTCAGTGTAGACGTTTTTCCTTCGGCAACCATCTATCAGTTGATTGGATTGGCATGCCGCCGGTAAACAGTCACCTACGGGCATATGGCCAAATGCGGCGTCAGCCTTTTCTCATCACCAACACCAAACGTGAAGTGCAAGCTGGCTTGTGTATATATTTAGACCCAGGAACCAGTTTTCCATGAGGCCAGACGGTCGCCGATTCTATCGGGAAGCATTTCATTCATCGATCGTGCAAAAATTCTCCATTCAGCGGCCAAAGCAGTAAACAGATCGCGGTGAACACATGTCAAATCCTGGCAGATGCCAGACTGCTCATGGCTATGTGGGGAGTATGTACACTTTCGTTTCATGGCCTAATGGTCGATGCTTAAATTTGGGCCACTTTTCGTGAAGAATATCTCTCGCCTGAGCCGTGCCGCGGGAGTTTGTTCGGCTACACCAATTTATGCGCTATTTCTTATTCACATTGCAGATGCTCTGGGAACGAAGAAACATGTCTTTCTCTGCAAAGCGACCCACGCTTCTCATTCAGCCATAAAATGTTAATGTTTTTGGCGTCTTCAATATTCACACTGACTCCCAACCGTTGGCACATGCAGTTCTTCCCATTGCTCTATGGCACTCTTACATTAGTTAGTCCTGCTTCGTTTTATTGTAACAAAACAATGCTGAAAATATGTTTCGATATACGAATTCAACAAAACTTTAAAAAAACTTTAATGTGTTGTTTTCGAATGCTGATGATAACCCATGTAGCTTAATTTACTTAAACTTAGGAAGATAACTTATATCTGTAGATAATTTATGAAGAAATTAATGAAGCAATTGTAAGAGAAGTCAATTGCTTGCAATTGGGGTAACCACACCAAAAGACCGTTCTTTTGGAATCAAATCTAACGAACAAGGTCAATCCTAAATGCACCAATTTTCTTATCCTATATATGAAAGTCAAGTCGCAATCAGTCACACGTATGCGAGCAGTAATTGGAGAACCCATCAACATATGACACATGAAACATGAACAGAACTGAATTTCGACAAAGATCTGCTCATCATACATCGTACATCAAGGCCACAATAATGGTTCTGACAACATTGTTAAACTAAGTAAATAAGTGATAGTTTGTTCAATAAAAGATAGTTTGATCTAGTTTTATTGTATAATCACACGAAACTGTGCGACGCGAACGCTATTATATTTCAATTACTTAATCGTCGATCAATCGCCTGTTTAATGTCTCAACGTTTTCGATTCCCAAAGTTCTCTTGTTCCACCTGATAGCTTACGCAACTTTTTCTACCTCTTAGGATTCGAACCTTTGCTTCTTCACATTTGTAATGAGAACTCAATAAAATCAATCGCTGTCTAAAAATAACGTACGTAGGACTTCCTTCCAATCAGGTTCATGGTCTTCCGCCGGGTTCATGGTCTTCGCTAAGCTAACACTCTCTCGCATCGAAACCGATACAGCACGTTACGTTTAACGCTTGCGCCAAGTTTAACGATCAATTTCCCAAACTTTTTCGCTTCGTTACGATGAGCTCCGGTCGGCGATAGCGGAATGCTCTTAAATGAAGGATGCAACGCCAGAGTCTCGGTGAACCACAGTACTCGAACAGATACTAAGCCCTAATTTGAAGCCGAAACGCGAGGATTGTTTACGTGCTGTCAGTTACTGCGCGGAAAATGGATGGCACTGTCAGTCAGCCCGGTTTCGGGATAGTTTTCCATCTCAAAGGAATCGGTTAGCCTGAATGTTATGTCGAAACGGACACTTATCAGCCAAGGTGCGGTGCCCGAGGACCAAAATGAAGCCAACACCTTGCCGAGCGTGATCCAAACGCAGCACGTGTCCTTATCGAAGCGTCCCTTAACATGAATAAAAGATAGAGCTTCTCGCTCGATAATGGCTGTTTGGAGTCCTGTCGCGTCCTGGCACCTTCAATGGTACTTTGATGAGCGCCGGAAGTGTTTTTTGGATGGCAAGCGAGCTTTCTAACAGACATTCAGTGTAGGAGCTTACCCTGAATGGAGACAAAACTCACGGATTGCGAAAGTTCCGTCATTTCATTCGCCGTACAAGCGCCTGGCCTTAGCCGATTATTTCATACGCAGCGACGCAAATTGAAATCAAGTGCCGGATGTCCTTTCCAAATGAGAGCGCTCTCCCGCAAGGACTCTTCGCTAAATTATGGCTCGTAATATTCATAACCCTCAAGAACACACATTAATTAATTGTCAGGCCCCTGGAAGTGGAAGACAGCTTCCCCGTGCCCCGTACTATCGTTCGTCGGCGAGTCATCCACAGCGACTGGGAAGTGGGATCAAACTAATTTCTTTCCACTTCCAAATCCCATGCGGAAGGCGCCAGTACGAAAGTGTTTCGAGTAAATAAGCCATCTAGGAACAATGCTAGGCAGCGCCATTACGAAAACCTCCGCCCAGTTCCGGGGCCTTCCGAAATCTGTCAGAAATCGTTATTCCAGCGTGGCAGGACGCCCTGTGGCTGGCGCTCTTCTGACAGTGCCGAAGGTCGCCTGGAAGGTTACGTTATGAAAGATAGATCCATACTTGCCACCGTCAGAAGACTCTTGGCGACTGTCACTGCTACTGAAACGTTCACCCGGCGCAGTCGGTGCTGGGGCTGGTTGCTTCTCTCGTATCCGCTTCCAAGATGGCCAAAAATAAATCATTCTCCTGTTTCCTGTTCCGGTCCGTGGTACGCATCTCTTGCGCTGACGTCGGGGTTCGGTGGCAGGAAACCGCTGTCGTAAGAGAGTAGCGACATGAGTAAGTTATTACACCATGGCCACCAACACGCACGCCACCGCATGTGGCACATTATTCGGTACTGTGCCTCCCCCCCCACAAAAGTATGTTGTTGTTCGCCATCGACCAACCCACAATGGCCAACCATTACCCACCCAGAACGCTGATGAGCGTGGTTCATGCCACCACCAACCGACCGCTCCGCTCAACAGGTTCCTCGCTGTAGGTATTTGCTTTCTGGTGACAACATTGGCGTTTTAATGATAAAGTTCAGTGAATGATAATAAATACTGCCATTTAGTCGGTATGGTGGCCCCCTTCTTTATACATCGTTAAGGAAAATAATTGATCAACTGTTGGCTAGACTACGTTTCCACGGGACTACGATCTTTTATGTTTCTAACCGGTGCGGCTTGATTTGACCAATGGCGTAGACAGTGGCCTTGAATGTCTATTTAACTGTTAAGCTCGATCTCTGCCTTTTTGTGAAAAAATTGCTTCATTGAAAATAAAACATTTCTTTAAGTTCAAATTTTCGATAACTTATTACTCAATATTTGGGTCAAAATATTGGTTTATTAATTATTAATATTGCTAATGTTATGAAATATTGGTCACTCGTCAATTCCTGTCCAATTCAAGTCCAATACGATATCCTGAACTTTCTCTACGATTTTAGGTACCGCTGCTGTTTTAGGAAGTCTTTGGCGTGGATCGTCTTCAAGGCTTTTACGAGCACGTTTAAATGTAGCAATCCATTTTTTCACTACACTAATTAAAGACGAGGAGTCCTTATATACTCTCAACATTCGTTCATAAGTTTCGGTTGCCAACCAAAACGTCCCAAATATAAAAATATTGTGACAAAAAAAATCGATACTAAATGGCTTGTAAAAAAAATTAAGTGACCGATTGAAGTGAAACTTCACATACGTTCATATGAAGAGTATATCAATGTAACCAAAAAAAAATTAGGCCAGTAGCAGTCCCCTCTGTTATTGAACCGCAAAACATATTGAACAACCCAGAGCCCATACTTAAGATCCCTTTTAGTTCTGACGCCTACCAATCACTCGTGATGAAGTATGTAGCATTCCCTGTCCAATATTTGAGACCGCGGAGAGTTATGGGTTTGCCAGTAACATTTTTATTATCTTTTCTCGTTCATCCCACGGGAATGCTGTGGGTGAAGTTATTTTGATTGCCTTTTTCCACCACAATTTATGCATACCTTTCGCCCAGTAAATACCTTGTGGTATGTTGAGGCAACACTTCCGTTTCGCTGAAAACCCGGCACAACTGTCGCAACTGCCCGGAGGCCCACAGCAGGAGCTACGCACAGCAGGAGCCGACGACCCCGGGGGCAGAAAATTCTGCCACCACCCCGAGGGTGGCAGTTTTCAGGCGCTGAAGTTTACGGCGGGCGTTTTCGTTTATATTCGTCGAATGATTTATTTCCAACCCAGACCGGGCTTCTTCGTCTGGCGTTCATGTTCAAAGTTCAAATGCACATTAAAAATACCAATCATTCCCAGACATTGCGTACGCTCTAGGCTGACGTTCGGTTTTTATGCGGTTCGAAAACAAAACCCGAGTGGTGGAATAATGAAATTAAATGTTCATTACCAGCCCCGGTGCCGTTATCACCGTCGCCGTTGCGTGCGCCACCCGTGGGGTACCATGCGCCTCCATCGCACCACGAGGGCCACCAGGCGCCTCCATCGATGATGGATTGATGCCGGGGGGCGGCGGTGTTCCTGTTTCTATGCCACTTGCAGGTAGTTGATAATTTTTACACCATTCTCTTCCCCCCCAACGCACCAGGTAATCGACTCACTTAACGGGCACGGCGAGAACGACGGCGACGACAGGGATCGTGGTGGTGAGGTGGCGTAATGACAGCCGTCTGCCGGAGGAACAACCGCTTCCCGCTCAATTACGGTGGCTGCCGGTGGACGGGTTGCAACGGGCCGCCAACTCACATCCGTTGGCGCTGCACATCGGGCACTCACCGATAGGAGCCCTCTACATTTACGGCCACATGCCAACGGTCGGCTGTAGGCTGAAGCTATTGTAAACACAGCCGAAGCATCTTGCCGAACCGCGCCACTCCGGATGACGTGAGTGAAAGTGGAAACACTCTGCGTACCAAGGAGCCGGGCGAGATTGCGTCGCCGACGACGACGACGACGCCGGAAGTGCTTGTCGCCGACGCAATGATAGACTTCCCGAACGGCACCTACACCCCGAACGGCACCGGTTCGCTCAATGTGATGAGTTTCTTCACCTCCAGTGGCTTCCTGAGTCAGCTCGGTACCGTCGGCGGACTGCTGGCGCTGCCCGTGGGAAACGGGACCGGGACTGCCAACATCTCCACGGCGCTGGCGCTCCCATCCTTCACCGACCCGGTAGCCACCGTTTCCTACGGGTTCGGGGTGGCCAACTACAGCGGCGCCACCAACAGCTCGGCGATTCCGCCACTAACGACCGCGCTGCTCAACGTCAACGGAACGCTCGAGTATGGGGCGGCCGGAAATGGGGCGCTCAATCTGACGCACCCATTTCCCAACTTCGTCCACAAGGAGTTCATCTTCGATCGGACCGACGTACGAGTGATATTCATCACCCTGTATTCGCTCGTATTTTGTTGCTGCTTCTTTGGTGAGTAATGGTTTTGGGACGAGCTTTCCACTGTTCCTTGAGACCCGCTTCACATTGTCGGCCTCTGGCCGAATGGCAAGCCACTGCCAGTCGTGTGTGGTGTACTTTTTTTCTATTTTCCTGTACTTTGGGACGTTTCTTTTCTATTCGGACCTCTATTTATTAAACCTTTTTTTTGAGTTATCTTGAAATGATCCTAAATTCTCATCATCATCATCAATTACGCGAAAGTATCATAAACGATGTCAGGTTCCTTTTTTGTTCAAGGCTTAGGTACTTCAATATTCACGTACACGTAAGTTGAAACATTACGTAACTGAGCTGAGAGCTAATCCAATGTACTGCACGTTGAAAATAAAAACACTGAAGCATCGTTATTGTACAGGACCCATACTATTTAAATGGTAAATATCTAGGGTATAGAATTCCGTTAATGGTTCGATTCTCTCAGAATACAATATCGATCAAATTACCGGATCTATTGGACAAACAAAAAAAGTGGTAATTTTTAGGGCATTTTTTATTGTATTTGACAGTTCTTCGGACGTAATAGCAGCAACTTTCGTTGTGATATTAGCCTTCAGTTCTTCAAAGGTCTGCGGTTGGCTGGCATACAATTTGTTCAAACTTTTTTAGATTTTTTGGGATACACTACTTTTTTTATTATCATGTGCAAAAAACAAACAACGCAGATTGTCTTCCGACCCGTGAACATGCCACATATAATTTTTTTTTGTCTTCGAAGAACGGGCCAGACCACGTATAATTGACCACGGGAAAACATTGATTTTCCAAATTCAGACCACAAACTTTCAAGGATTGGGCTTGTGATTTGTTAATGGTCATAGCGAAAGCCAGACGGATCGGAAATTGAAGTCTTTTAAACTCAAATAATTTGTGCAGTGGTAAGCCAGACACATCGAAAGAGTTTAGAAATTCAATTGGATAGCTGGTGGCTCAATTTTCATTAGTTACACAGTCAATAGATTTGAATGAATACATTGTTCAATGATCTTTTTCGGAATTATGTAGCTCAGGACATCTACATCTTTATCAGCCGAAAATATTGCTCACTCACTCAACCATTTACTATATTTGTAATTGGAAATGATTTATGAAGATAGTGTGTTGAGTTCGTCTTTCGATAAGACAATGTTACGGATATTCTGAGGAAACGAAATCAATCCGCTTAATTCGTCGACACTCGACCATTGCCGATGGTCAGCAATCGCTCAGAAAAATCTTCAGCAGATGTATTAAGCAATGCAACTAAAATTATTGTTGTAAGCTGAAGTTTCTTCCCATAGCGCCGCAGATTCGATGGTTTGAGGAAAGCGTTTATTTAGCCGTTGATCTTGGAATTACTGGCATTGTTTGGCGGAAATCACCAAACAGTAAAACCATTGCCCCTCCAAAACAAAACCCGTGAACATGCCACATATAATTCTTTTTTGGTCTTCGAAGAACGGGGTGGACCACAAATAATGCAACAAACATCTCCATTGAATGCGTCATTCATTTCTCGATTTGGTGCTGGCATCAACACTTCTAAGATAGAGTAAGATCAAGATTTCTGGAATTGACACGAATTTAACCCATCATAATGTATCCCAAACATTCGAACCCATCCCAACAGAAACACGGTACGGTACAATTTCACTATTCATAAGTAAATACTTACGGATAAATGTTTCTCTACGATTAAAATCACTTACCGAAATAAGCAAGTGCCTTAAATTAAGTATTCAATATTCTTTCCGCGCACTTTCTGGATATTGGTTTATTCATAAATATCTTTTTTGTCCCCTTCAAAATAATCCGAAGCACTTCAAAAACTATTTTTTGTGGTCTTATTCGATACTTTTTGGTCTTCCTTCGAAGCCGTCTGTATCTCCGAAATAGTAGCGTAGCGTCGTTCTTTCATGGCCCTCTGCAGTTTCCGGAACAAGGAAAAAAATCACCGTATTCAAATCTGTTAAATACGGTGGTTTTGGCATCATTAGTGTGTTGTTTCGGATAAAAATTCATATAGAACCAACGATGTGTGAGAAGAAGCGCAAGAGCCTATTTTTGTTTTCCCACAAATCCGCCCGTTTGTGGTGGATTGCTTCAGGCAAATGGCGAATAATTTGCACTAATATGCCTAACTGACCGCTCTACCTCTTGGCAAGAACTCATGATGTCCCACGACCCGAACTTTTTGCAATCGAAGAAAACTGTAAACAAAACCTTCACATTGGAACGAAAGTGGCCCTTCGTCATTCCTTTTTAACCCTCGGAGAACATTTTTCAAGATTTGATACAGATTCTTTGCCATTCTTTTTTTTTGTTGGAGTAGACCAAAATCGAAGATGAACCAAACCAATTCGCATTGGAACGAGGGTGCTGATTTGATCCGTTTGTCTAACTTTTGCCTCCCGTTTGATGACGTTGTGCTTCGACCAACTGCCATGCGCCTTTATCGCTATGTTTACTGAGAACGACTCACCCGCAACAGTTGGACGCAATCTGGCACACCGAAGAGCGCACTGTTTCCTCGGTTTGCTCTTGGATTTGGGGTCCTGGTGCGGTTCGACTCTCATCAGACACGGCCCACAGGGAGCCGTCCATTTTCTGTCCAATCACCCTCCGCATATCCGGTGTCCGGGGTCCGGGAAAAGTGATATCTTGATTTATGGCGAACCCGCGATTGTGGGTGTCATTAGAGCCGTCCCGGTCCAATTACTATGTGGTCATTCTCATTTCGGTTGCACGACTCCGATATCATCAGTCGGTTCATGAACACCGATTCGGTAAGCCAGTGGTTTGACGACGCGCTGGCCACATATGCTGCGGATACAGATTTATGACGGCTTGTGCCATAAAACTGGCACCGAAAAAAATGAACCGACGCGATGCCGATGCCGATGCCGTTTATCCACCCAAGCTGGATGCGAGGCTTACGTGATTGAATTAAAATCCGAATTGAAGCCAAATTAAATCACTTGTTGTTGTCATGTTCCCCGGTCGGATTAAATATGCCGCAGACCGGCAAGCCACGTAATTCGAGTCAAATCGTGCGGACGAGTTGTGACAGTGTGTCAAAATTAAGCGGCATGAAACGCGCAAGGGTAAGGGCGTGTACCGAACCCGGATCAAGGTGCGCCGAAGCCTCCGCCGCTTAATCACATCCTGTCGTCGGCAGAGTCGACTGGGATGACAAGATAACCGAAAGGGCATCTCACAATTAGTGAAACAGAACAGTCGCACGCATTAGTGACCGGAGCCGACGTTGATCACGGTCTCGTGTGATGTTTCGCCGTACAGCTTCCCGGTTCCCGGACCCCATCCGTTGCCCCTTTTTTTTGTTTTAACATGGCAGCCACGATTATCGACGTCAGCGAACCGGAACGACCCACGACAGTCGTTCGGTTCCACCATTCCGCAAATTACTTCAAGATGCGTTTTCATCTAAGAAATCAACGGGGAAAAAAGCTCTCACATCGTCGTTCCGACCCGTCTACGTCTTTCGCGTGCTTCAATTATCCTTTCGGGAAGATTATCGGGTTCTGGCAAGTCCCCTGGCCCCGGGCCATGAAATGTGTCCCATTGGACGGGCGAATGTGAACCCTTCTCAGATGGTGTTTCTTGATGGCTGGGCAACCCACTCGGGACGAGGATGTCGGATCAACCGACAGCTCCCGTCAGCTACGGCGTGTCATCCATCGATCGACGCCCGTCGGCCGTTCCGATCCTTTTCAAAGTCACTTTTCCACCTAATTCGTCGGCTCTCGGTTTGTTTTTGCATTTCGCAGGAAACCTTCTCGTGATCCTGGTCGTGACGCTCTCCAGACGGCTGCGCTCGATAACCAACTTCTTCCTCGCCAACCTGGCCGTGGCGGACCTCTGCGTGGGGGTGTTTTGTGTGATGCAAAACTTGACCATCTATTTGATCGAAAGGTAAGTTTCCACTGTGCCGGTGGCGAGAGGCGAACTATTTATTTCACCCCATCACCGAATGACCGGACCTGCCGTGGAAATGTCGTGTTTTCGGTGCTGCTGCTTTGCCCAAGGAATCGGACCATCGACGAACTCGTGGATTTCGGTTCGGAAATAATTGATTTCACAAAATCAGCTTCAACAGAGACAGAGAGAGAGAGAGCGAGAGAAAGTGTAAGGGAGTTGTTTCGCGTCTAAGTCGCTACTTCGCATCGAAATCTAATCGATAAAAATTAATGGAGCACACAAGGCTGCCCCAAATCCCGGTGTGTACTTTTCGCGCTCCTTTACGAGCCTTTTTACGACGACGCTATGGCGACGACGACGACGCTGGGCCACAATAATTACGTTTTCGCGACCAATGAATCTTTGCGCCCAGGGAACGACTTTTAATTATAAATAGAAGTCAAATCATCGATCGGAACGGCTGGAGACTCGATTTCAGGAAACCCGCTCGTTGATGTTTGGGGATTGCCTTCGTATTACTGTCACGGTTCGGTGCTGTCAAAGCTGTTGCGTCGTAGTTTGCGTTCGCAAATGCTTTATGTTACGTGCAGGGGGAGGGGGTTGGAAAGCATAAATATTTATCAAACAAGTTCCAAGGCTGCGGCTGCCAAGGACAAGACTATGCCAAGGTCAAGACATCGATGGTTTCCAGAAGAAACGACCAACCGAGCGACCGTTTTAAATTTGTTTAATTGCCTTGCATGTTGTTTGGTCAAACTCAACGTTTTATTTCTAATACACGCGTTCAGGAATACTACTGTTTTTTTTCAATATTTGAAGCTATTTTAACGCCCGAAGTTATGCAATCGGCATGACAACTGCTCAAACTTCAATCATATTTTTGCCTTTTTGATGGGACAATCTGATAACAATCTCATAACTTATGCAATTACTAACAAGTTAACGTGGCAAGTGCCTTAACAAGTTAGGCCTGCCTTCTTTTCACGCCACTTTCCTTGCCAATTCAATCACTTCTTCCAAACACCGAGAAAGCTCTTCCAAGGACATCCTTGCTCTTCTCGAACCCGGATCAAGGTTTTCAACCTTAGAACTGTCCTCATTCTCTTTGTTGCAAACACGTATGTTCAAGTCACAGTTCATGCATTCAGCTGTTTCTAGGCTCCTTCCTATATTTGTCAAGCATCCTGGGTCAATGTCCACTCGTATCGTACAGCTTCTTCCAAGGAGGGCCGACGCAAAAATACTTATGCGGTATCTCAACCTTTGCCTTTAATTTCCGTTCATCAAAGAAGGTTACATTCTCAGTCAACAGTTTAATCCTTTAGACCTCCTATTGAAAGTGGCCGCCCCTTTCGCCCTCGAAACTAATTCTAACTAATGAGTCCGGGGGTGGGTATGCTCCGATTTAGCCCCACCGCCAGCTGCCAAGGGACATGGGCGCCTTCTGGGAAGCGGATTCCCAAACGCATAGTTTGGAGAGCTGGAACCGAAAGCACTACTTCCGAGTGCGCTGGTAAGAAGGTACTTTAGAAAGAAAACTTCGGGGACCCCGCCGACCCCGTGTGAGTTTGCGAAAACATAATCCTCGTGCCTAATTAGCGAGCATAATTGAAGTGAGCGTAGCGAGCTCCTTAAGAAGCAGTGTATCAATCCGGGGGGCGCACAGATTGATGGTATCCAATTTTCTGCCCAACTGTCGCGCCGTCGTGTCCGTCTTCTTCAAACTTCAGCGTAATACGATCACCGCGCAACTCGATGCTCTTGACTTTCGGTGCTTTGCGGTCCTCGGCGGCGTTCGTATTTCGTCTTTCCCGCATCCTGAAGTTGCCCCTTGGGAGTGTCCTGAAAGCCCGGATCCGGACGACGGGGAATTGTTCACGCTCGCGGGTTGTTGGCGGAAACCAAACCAACAGAGGGAAAGTAAGGCTTCCCTGTTGGGAGACCAGGAACGGCAAGATAAAGTATGATGCCACTCGGTGCGGAAGGCGGAAAAAGAAAACGGATCCTCCGAAGACTTGCAGGTGGGGGAAATGGTGGTAAAGATAACATTTCGCGACCGGCGAACTCCGTCGATGGAACCGACACGCGCACCGGCCCGTGGGGTGAATTAAAGCGATTCGCGAACAATGATGTGGTTGTTTTTATTAGTTTCATAAATAATACGTTCCCTCTGGTCGGGGCGCGAGATACGTTCTGTTCGTTCATTAAAGTTCCCGGCGGCTCCCGTGGAAACGCGAAGTTGTTGTTGCGCCGCCACGCGTAATCAAAACATAAACATAGCGCCAGAGCATAGAGCCGAGCCTTGTGTGCGGTTTTTGAACGTTTGCCGGGAGCGTCAATTGTGGTCGTTATCAATGAAAACCCATTGAATAATTGTGTGCTTATTAGTATACAGAGGGGAAAAAACTAAGGTTTTTCACATCCAAAGCTAGCAAGGCAACGAGTAAACATACGGAGCCAAACGCAATGCCCGGGCCATTGCCCGGAGGCCTCCTTCCGAAACGACGATAAACAAACTCGAGAAAGCGGCGCCCGAAGTCGCTGAACACGCTGAAAGTTAAACAAATAAACCACACGCCGGGCGGTTGCTTATTATCGAGTGGGAAACGCAATGCAGAGACAGACCGGGACCCTTAGCATACCTTCTGGGTGTTCCTCACAATTTCGGATTCCGGCCGCCCCATCCCAAAAACGTGATGCACTTCCAACGTTCCGATCAATATGCGGATGTCCCGGGCAAGATGAGCTCCTCTTTGGCCCCGACATTGACACGCCATGTCAGGAACATAGCTGTTCCATTCCATTGGACTACGTACCGTCTTTCGCCGAACCGTTCCGCTCGTTGCGATCTGACTCTCTCCGTTTCCTTCGTTCCATTGCAGCTGGGTGTTTGGTGACTTTCTCTGTAAGATGTATCAGTTCGTGCACTCGCTCAGCTACACGGCATCGATATTCATCCTGGTCGTCATCTGCATGGAGCGCTACTTTGCCATCATCCATCCGATCACGTGCAAACAGATTCTCACATCCCGCCGGCTGAGGGTAGGTACAGTGTTCCTTCCCCGGTAAAACACGGTTTGTTACATGTCAAATATAGAAACATTCGTTCGTTCTCCTACGTTCTCTGTGCTATGAAATGTCCAGAGGGTGGTACAGCGACGTGTGCGCATATAAATATGCATCCGACACAAAAGTGCTCTTCAGTTTGATGCTCGCAACGATACGTTCATTATTCAATTCACTTCATCCGTCGATGTCTCGGAGCAATCAAGTGACAGCGGTGGGATTTCGAACAAACTGTACAATAAGATAGCCAAGGCTCAGGGTTATATGTTTTCAACCACATTGTAGGAAAATTAGTTTGACACACATTCCGAAGTATTTTTAGTTCACCTTGCGCCAGCACCAGCTAGCTATTTGCCGTTTGTTTGAACAAACAAGGGGCCCATCGACACAATGGGTTCCATTTTTATACCCTAAAAGCTACTTGTACGGCTTTTGGGGCCGCCACTCAACCCTCTTGGTGCCCGGCAAGAGAACAGACACCCACCGGTTCCATTGTTATCCCTCATGAGGCTGCGAAGAAAGGACATCGTCTTATTTTCAATTTGCTCCGCATTCACCATCCGCGCCGGCCGATCGATCGATAAGGAGCAGAGCAAACAGAATTACTCGTGGCCAACCCGAGGCCAACCCGAGGCCGATGCTGACAGGATGCCCCCCCCGGCTGCGCCCTAATCCTGGCGACAAACAGGGCGCTTTTCATGTTTTCGTCGAATGCGGCGCCTGCCAACTGCGGCGGGTAACTGCAATAATCAGCTTAGATGCACCGGCCAAAGGAGCAGCCTTTTCCGTTGATCGTGACGAGCGCGTGGCATGTTGGCTACGTGAAAGTTTCACCACGGCGCTCGGCGTCTGGGGCTCGTTAGCGCACACACGCCGCTTCGTAGCTCCTCCACAGGTCAGATAACAAAGATAAACGGTCATCGTGGAAACCCCCCATTTTCGCCGGCAGCTGGCGCTGGTAACTGGGTATCTGCTAAGCTGTTCCATAAACGCATGCCCCATCAGAAGATAATGGGGCAAATTTTCCGTAAACTCAATGGAAGCGTTTGGACGTTTCCATCCAGCCGTTTCGTAACTAGACCAATTGGGGGTGGACTTTTCAAATTAGTGTGTATCAGGATTTCGGCATCAACTTTTTATTATACGAAAACTCCGTTTTTTGCCAAATTGTTTTTTTCGTTGAACTATAAATACTAGGGTGTATACTAAGTTTTGACGTTCGATGACGTTTTGACACATTTTTATGGTTTGAAATTCACTGTATTATTTAGTATGGCCTTCCAGAACATCAATACACTTATTCCTAGGAGACTCGAATTTATAAATTCCATCCCAGAAGTGGAAAACAAGAAGGGCTTCAAAATACGCTTCCACGGCTGTTATGACGTAATTATTTGAGGAAAAGTGATTTCCGCACAGGGTTTTTAAGGACTTACAACAGATGGAAGTCGTTAGGGGCCAAATCAGATGAATACGGTGGATACTCCAACAATTCCAACTTAAATTCATGGATTTTTGCCATTTTCAAAATGCTCCCGAAAAAATCCATTCGAAATGCTCAAAAGAAATCCCGCAGGGATCCCAAAAACGGATGTTATCATCTTTTTGGGTGATTTCTGGACACGACCTCTTTTCGGAGCGGAAGAACCAGATCCACACCATAGTTTGTTTTGATCTTGTTTTTTTTAAGGATCATGGTGATAGACTCAACCCTCATCCATAGTGATAATTGAATGCGCAAAACCCACTTTATGCATTCGAAAAAGTTCAAAATGAGTACTTGAACTCAAAATGCGATTTGTAAAAAATGAACTTGCATTCGAATGCGTTTTGTTCCCTTTTTAACAAATTTGTATTTTGCAAACAGCTTTCTAGAACCAAATACTTTAGTCAAAATATTGGTTTTACTGCTCAATGAGATGGCTGGGCTTTATGCTAAATCCCTTTCAGTGATTTGACGATTTTCCAATACGACATCCTGTATTTTTTCTATGATTTTGGGTTTTCTATTTTTTGCCGTTTTTGACATGGATCGTCTTCAAGGATAGTACGAACACGTTTAAACTCAGAAACACCTCTTTTAACCCCCTAATTGAAAATGAAGAGTCCTTCAACACTTTCAAAATTCGTTCATAATTTTCCTTTGCTTGTAAACCTTTTAAAAATAAAAATTAAACCACTACACGATACTTGATTTTTTCAGTTGTAAAAAATACTGTGACATGTCGATACTAAAAGGTTTAAAAAAAAATTAAATGACCGATTGAAATGAAACTTCACATACGTTACATTCATACATGAAGAGTGTACCAACATAACAAAAACAAAATTAGGCTCGTAGCAGCGCCCTCTGGTATCGAACGTCAAAACGTAGCATACACCATAGTATTGTTTGTCAATTAAGGATGGATCTGAGTAGGCTGGAGCTTTACTCCATCACTAGCCAAACGCGTGATTTATTCGACAGTGATGGTTGATAGTATCAGGTGTAACATGCAACCCTTGAGGTAATTTATCAAAAATAAGTACTTTGCTGGCAAATATAAAACTATATGCAAAGTATTTAATAGTATTAAGACTAGTTCGAATCATATGAAACGAGCCTCATGAGTCTGGCTTTCCTTCAATGTTTCCGCAGGTTAGGATAGCAAATACCATTACTTATCAAAGGTCCGTTCGCTCTTGAAAAAATCAACCAAAAACCGCACGCTAATTGCCGAGATAATGGGCCGCTGTTAGGGAAAAACGGCGCGTGTGAAAAACTGTTATTACGCGATAAATGCTAACCCAAAAGCTGCGCCGATCCCGTAACGATTTGGCACGCCGTGTTTGCCGCGGCTTCTAATCCTGCTCGGGTTTTGCTCTTCCGCAGCTGGTGATAGTGGCCGTTTGGATCACTTCCGCCGTCTACTCCATACCGAAGTTCATCTTTGTGCGAACCATCACCAACAACCTGGGCGATGACCAGCTGGAGACGATTTGCATCGTCAACCGGAAGATGTTCAACTCGGAGCTGTTTGACATTATCAACTTTGCGCTGCTGTACGTGCTGCCGCTGCTGGTCATGACGGTAAGTGCTCATTACGATGGCCACCATTCGATTTTATCGAGCCCTGCAAAGTGTTCCGCGATTGTGAAAATAAAAAAAAACCGTATGTCCTTCGCCTAATCCTTTCCGTCTAAACCCGGGTGCAGGTGCTGTACAGCCGAATAGCGATCGCGCTGTGGAAGAGCTCCCGGGGACTCGAGCGGCACATTGCACTCCAGAACACGACCTCCTCGAGCTACTCGGGCAACTTCCACCGGAAACCGAGCAGCAAGTACGATAAGCGAACCGCCGGTGTCACCGAGAGCCAGGTACGGGTGCCGAGCAGAGAGGAGCAGAGTGCTTATCGCGCTAATGGCCGCACGCGCTTCCGGTAGTGCGAGCCGGAAGTGGCGCCTTTTTCCCGGAGTCATTTCTTTTGCATATCTCTCAACCGCAGGGTGCAGGGCTGAAGTGTGTTGATCAAGTGATATTTTGTCTAATTTTCCATTGCCCCCGCTGCTTGTCGTAAACTGATGTACTTCATGTCTCTTTCGTCCCGGCCGGCAGGTTTCGGTCGAATCAGATAAGGTGGTGGTGACGACGT
This sequence comes from Anopheles bellator, assembly GCF_943735745.2. Taxonomy (NCBI): domain Eukaryota; kingdom Metazoa; phylum Arthropoda; class Insecta; order Diptera; family Culicidae; genus Anopheles; species Anopheles bellator. The sequence goes on from NC_071286.1 coordinate 50,793,850, forward strand.
GGCCGGCCCAGAATAGCTTCCACCAGCGGCATGGCACCCAGCTGACCCAGGTGTCCCACTCGTCAAACAACGTGCTGCGAGCCCGACGGGGCGTCATCCGGATGCTCATGGTCGTGGTGCTTACCTTCGCCCTCTGCAACCTACCCTTTCACGCGCGCAAAATGTGGCAGTACTGGTAAGTAGCTCCGGAGTTCCCATCACAGCTGGGGATATTTTGCGGGGGGAGGTGCGAAGCGAACGCATAATTCATATTTTATCATCATCGATGACGGTGGCGTCCTCGTCGTCCTGTGGATCCTTTTTTTGCACTGTAAATCCATCCTAATCGAGGCCAGTACCCAGCTGCGCGAGGCCAATCAGCATAATTCAGGCAAAGTTTTCGTACCCCACGAAAAGCTCCCGGAGGATGCATACAATTAGGTAGCCCATCGATCGATCGATGTCCGGGGTCCGAAAAACCCAATCTGTCGATTAGCATAACCGCTAGGTAGACGGGGCAGACGGGTCTACCAGGCAGACCGAGGCAGTGGCCAACAAAAAACAATTGCAAGCGACTTTGGGCAAGTTTATGACTCTCAATGCTAGATGTGTTCTTCGTACATACTTCTATTACTGATTACGAGTTTGATACGGATACACATCTCAGTTACAACCAAAGCATCCAACGAACCGTGTAAGTCAAATGCCATTTGACTACGTTCCGACAATATGGTGAAAATCAAAGCTCCGGAAGAAACGAGTCTAACTTCTAAGTGTAGCAAACAAAGGATCATTAACTGCTCGGATAGCTACAATGAAGTCTAATTTCATTACCATGACAACGTCTCACACGTCTTCCGAAAGCTCATCTCAAGCCCATCTGTACGTCAACTCGAGACGGCTCTAGCTCAGGGTATCATATCGATCCAATTTATGTGTTCAGTTGTTCGTGTTAATTTCTTCGGAATGGCCTCAATTTGTTCGGTCCAGTAGGCTAGGGGACCATTATGATACGCTTCCGGTACACGAGATGAAGAATAGACGGACGAGAGTTGCAGTTAGAGTTAGAGATTCATACTCAGGGACTAGATACATCATTAAACACAGCACAGGAAAGGGTTTCACTAAAACCCCTAATATTTCTCACCAAGTGAGCGACTTGGAGTCAACAGTAATCAACAGCAGTAATGACGAGCGGCTTCTTGGGCCAATTCGTTAATCCGACCGTTGTTGTACCCCTATCGAGATGCGAGATGCGCTGTTCTCTAGCAGCTCCTCCATTATCCCGCCACACATACGAGGATGAAGTTCAGTCTGAGCGTCTTCCTCTCGGCCGCGGCCTATGAATTCTATGCTTCAAGTGAGAATCTGGAAGGGCTGCAAAATACGCTTCCTTAGCTGTTATGAACTCATCACGCTTTCGTCGCATGATTCTTTTACGTTCTGGAAACAGATGGGAATCCCTAGAGGCCACCCTATCTGATAAATACGGTGAATGCTCCAATAATTTGAAATCAATTCATGGATTTTAGCCATTGACAAATTGCTCTTCTGATAGGGTGTATTGTCCTGAAGAAAAAGGAGTGATGAGCCAATGCATGAAATCCATTTTATCCATTCAAAAACGCTCCAAATGTTTCCGAGAAAGTTGCATTTGAATGTGTTTTTGTTCCATTTGTAGTGATTGTGGCATCCGTTTTGCACACAGCTTTGTGACGTCAAAATATTGGATACCCATGGCCCAAGGCTTCTACTAATACTCTATCAATCATTCAACGATTTTCCAATACGCCTTTATTTTTTGTACAATTTGAGATGTTGTTGCTGTTTTGCACGTCCTTGACGTGGATCGTCTTCAAGGCTTTAACGACCACGTTTAAATTTAGCGATCCATCGTAATCCACCATCCTAACATAAATATTTAATTGTAAAAATATACTGTGACACGTCGATACTAATTGGCTGGTAAGCAAAGAATTAAGTGACCGAATGAAATGAAGCTTCGAATACGTTCATATGAACCTGTACTCTGTAGTTGAACCGGAAAACTTATTTACCATCCCGACAATCATTGTCCGCGACTACCAGATAGCTTTTGCATCCACTCTTGTTTCGGGAAGTCCTTAGTGAAATGAATCTTCGAAAGCATTTGCCCAACAAGCGTAAGCGTGCACAGCCTTACGGCTCTTCTCAGAGTACTTACGTTCCACGAACGTTACGACTCGTTTAGTACGTTTTATAGTCGTAGTCCTGTTATTAAATTCCTTCACATTTCCATATCGAGAGCGTTGTTAACCCCGCGTTATGGCCATTGTGACGGTAATAAATAAAATCCCCACTTGTTTTAGGATTGACCCTTGTAAGGACACGTTACCGAGACTCCCAGATCTCGAGCCCTCCATACTTAACCCTATTAACCATCCGTTCAACGGGTTTCTATTCCGTTACAGGAACAGGATATGTGCACACAGCTTCAGACTTACACGTAGAACACACTCCTTTCGTACGTTCCCTCTTCGATCCACATTTGTCAATTTGTTAGAGGGGTTTGTCAAAAGTCTTGAAGTGTCGCTTTGATGTGTTTTTTCGACTGTTTTAACCTCCACGAAGGCCCGGGAAGAAATGTCCTTTGGCGACACTAGGGGCAGCAGGACCAGGCAATTTTATCGCAAAGCAAAGGTCATTCAACAAGCACGGAAATTTTGGACACGCATTTACCAAGAAACCGCACCTCTTTAAAGAACGCTCCCGTTTATTTTTTTTATACATAATTGTTCATACTTCTGTGGACCCGTGCACTGTGTATACGAGGGTCTATAGGACAGGGCTATCACCTAAGCATCTTGCCTGATTAGGACACCATTTGGCACACGCTTTGGCCGCTCAAGTAAACACTCAGAAAAATGAAGATCGCAGATTGCTGCCGGGACGCTATCCGGGACGAGCTCTACTAGACACTTCAGTTTAGTTTAGCATTTTTGGCAAAGCCGGACCTTGGACCGTTCAAAGCCCAACCCGCTCTAAGGATCACCTCCGTAATCTCTAATCACTCTCCGCAGGTCCACGGACTACAAGGGTGATTCAAACTTCAACGCACTCTTCACGCCGCTCACGTTCCTAGTGACGTACTTCAACTCGGGCGTCAACCCGCTGCTGTACGCCTTCCTCAGCCGCAACTTCCGCAAGGGGATGCGCGAGCTGCTGCTGTGCTCCTTCAAGAAGAACAAAAACAAGTCGCTCAACCAGCGGATCCCGCTGCACGTAAGTACCCAGGCGGCCCGCGCGACCCTTTGGCGTTTCCGGTTTGCGTTGCGCTAGACAGAGAGAATGAGCGAGAGAGAGGGAGAGGGAGGGAGAGAGAGAGAGGGACAGAGTGCCGGTTTTGCATTTTTTTAGCATTTTGCGCATCCCTGTTTTCTGCATGTCGCTTTCCTTTCCGACCGATTCTCTCGCTTCGACGACGCTTAGCGGCCGCGCTCGATCGTCGTCCTGCTGAGGCACGCCCTGCTGTGCTGGGCCACGGACAAGCCGACCGTCTCGCTGGCCACCACCACGCAGTGTCCGTCTCCGACGACCCGTTCCCTGGACGGGATCGACGAGCGGATGCTGTGATTCGCGTGCGGCACCCGCATCGTTTCGGGCCGAGATCGCCCGCTAGGGCCTCTAGTAGTGCCTCTCGTTGCTTGAACGCTTGACGACACCGCCGCTCCCCCGCCGCTGGTCAGTGCTCTCTCTGAAAGGGGTGGACGGGTGAACCGGGTAAATTTAGATGTCACATTTTTCTAACTACTACTACATGCATGCGTTTTCCGCTGGCCTGAAAGCTTCGCCCTTCCCGACACTAATTGCTTGACTCTTTGTGGTAGCATTGCCAGTTGCAGATCCAACCGTTTACTGTTCCCAGCATCATTACACCCTATCACACGTAGTTACATACGGTACATTGTGTCAGATAAGTAACGGGATTTAACTTTATATTGCTACACATGTCAATCACTCATGTTTAAAAGTTCGGCCATTTTTAATGCTCAGTTAATGTTTGACAGCTGTTTTGCTTGAACGTGCTTTAGGTCGTAGTAGATTTTTCTTTGCTCCAAAAAATTGATCTTTGATTGAAAAATTGATTTGGCAAAGAATCTTTGTCAAATTTTGTGTGAAAAACAAAATTAGAAGCTCGAACGCAATCGAAATGATGACTTCTTGCCAGAGGTTAGCAGTCACCAAAAGTCGCAAAAATGTTGTCCAAAACCTACAAACTAATGATGCCATAGCCACCGTATTGCCCAGATCTGGCCCCTTGGGACATTTTCCTGTTTGCAAAATTACCGAACAATTAATTAAACTTAAATTTCGCTGTCAAATAATTTTGGAGAAGACAGAAATCGCCGATGAGCCAAATCACGTTCAAGCAAAATAGCTGTAAAAAATTAACTGAGCATTAAAAATAGCCGAAATTTTCAGCATAAGAGAGTGACATGTGTAACAACATAACGTCATAAAAAATTCGAAAATCGAATAAATAATTTTCTTTAAAATCACAAAATCCGTATTACGTATTTGACAGAAGATACAATCTAGCGTCTTCAGATGAATCGAACGGTGCAAAGATATCCGAGTATTATTGGCCTATAAATTGAACTGATTAATAACGTAGTTAAAGTTGATTAATGAACATCAAAACAATCAGTTACAGTTACAATAAACAGTTATTAAATTAAAACGAAAAAACAATCAAAACAAAGCATCCGTTTTCGCGAAGTAGCTAATTAGAACTCACACACCACACGTTCAATGCATCTTGGCACGGTTTTTGCACGGATTGATTGGCGGCTAAACGGACACGTGGCATAACCACGTGGTTGTGTTGCAAACTCGGCTGAGTGACAAAATTGAACCATTGTTGCAATGATTGTTGCGTTCTTTTTCCCTTCTTTCTTTGTTCTCCTTTCTTTTGGCTCGCTGTTTTACGATTGTGGCTGTTGCTCGGGATGTGTTATGCGCGTTGTGTGTTATCCGACGTCCGCGTGTTGCGGCCATCACGATGTTCACCACCACCACCTCCACCTGCTTGCCAACACCACCCCGCGATTTGCGACCAAATCGCGCGCCCCGTGCCCCGCCTCGTTCTCCGACGGCTCAGAACCATTCCTTACCGACCGATTCGACTCACGTAGGATTTCCCCAATGATGCCACGACCTGATCCAGTGCGGGTGCTGCGGTGGGAGCCGGCGCGCCGGGAGAGGGCCACCACGCTAGTAGTGCGCTCGGCTGCACCCCGGCGGCGGTCCGCTTCCGGGTGCCCCCCACGCGGCACCCGCTGTTCCGGCGGAACGATCTCTTCCGCATGAACCGGGCCCTCGCCCGGCACCCCGACAGCGACCTCGACGACGACACCGAGGACGACCCCAACGAGCCGGCGACCACCCTCTCCACGGCCACGATGGCCCCCGTCACGGTCAGCATCATCGAAACCGAATCCCGGCCGGACACGGCGCCCATTCCGAAGGCCTAGGGAAGTGCGAATGGTTCGAATAAACCGATCCCTCGCCACTGAACAGTATTTTTATGTTAAGTCATGTTGGGCGGCTGGACACGGAGCAACGCAAACAGCAACGGACCATTAGACACGGCTCGAGCTCGGGAGAAGTGCGTGAAGCAGAACCGCTCCGCCGATAGGAAATGCATAAATTGGTTCCACGATATTGATTTACGTCAATTGCTGCAGCGTCAAATGTTGCAAATGAACGAACACAACGAACTCGGTCTGTGTGATCTTTTCATCTGAAAGAGAACTAACACAAACAACTGTACACACGGAAACGGCCGGCACACCGATGATAGTTTCCTGCTTTTTCCGTTCCTGTTTTCAGCCGTTTAATCCGTGCCGCGTATGCACTTCTATATTCCGATTCCTCCCCGATTTTTGCTGATGGCCGCAAGCTCAAAACGCCCGTAATTGAATCGGACTTCAGGCACAGTGAGCAATGGATGGTTCGTACGTTTACGACCAATTGTTCTCGCGTTTAGTGCGCACATCCTTAGGCGGTCACTCCAGGCTGAATTGGGGCACTCAAATTAGGGGTTGGAAGCAGAAGATTAGCGGCTTACTTGGAACGGGCGGTATATTTGGTAGGAACCGTTTTATGCACAATATTGGTTGATACTTTGAATAGAATCGATTCCCGAAAAGCACAATTTGGGATCTCGCCCATTTTTATTCGCCTGAATTCGTTTAGTAATCATCGTTGTATTGAATTCTTTTTTGTTTAACTCGTGAAATCGAAGAATGGAACCTCAATGATAAGTATTCCCATCAAACAGCAAGTGCCAAAGATACACTTTTCTTCAAACAAATTATGTGAGCTTTTTTAATAATTTTCCTCAATCCACATTTTTGTTGGGACTTTATCAGATATTGAATAAATTGCTGATGCGAAACAGTTTTCCCCAGTACCGAATGGTTCGAATTGACAATTTGTTAACCGTTTTAAGAAGAACATTTCCTTCCATTGTTATGTTAAACTAATCCGCGATGACCAAAAGGTTTACCAAATCGTAGTTTCTGACAGCATGTGAATTGTAAAATTTCGTAAATAGTCATGTATAACGATTCTGTGATAATGAGAATAAATTTGATCGCTGGAATCGATCGATGGAAAATGATCAAAAGGACATGCTTCAAAATCAAGAGTTTAAACGACGAAACAAATTGAATCGCAGTTTTACCAACGTTTAAGGGTTCGCCCATAGATCACTAGTGTTAAAAGTTACAACTCAACCGGAAGAGCCAGGGCCAAGATGCAGTTTTGTATAATAATTGAAGTGTAGGCAAAAGTAGCCGAGCGTTCCAAGTATGGATTCGAGCGATTCCTTTTAGCCTAAACACGTATACACGGAAACAAAAGAGTAATACGTACTTATTTGTAAAAATCAAGGAAGGGAAGTAAAAACTGCAGTTACTAGGTTGAACACGATGTTACGGATTAACTACGCGGGTGGTAGGCAGAAGTGTAGAAAAATATATTTTTCCAGCTACACAAAATGATTTATTAATGAGGTTGCACGCCATAGGGTGGCACATAGATACTACTATCAACGATTTTGTCAAATTGTCTCATTGGAATGTTGGCCAGTAGCATCACAGGGAAGGATTTTTATGCATTGATAGCTGATAGGCGAGCATAGCGGCTGGGTTGGGCAAGATTAATGATTTTTTGATGTTTTAAATAAAACGTTTATTGAAAGTATTTACGAAAGAGTGAGACAAAGGAAAAGGGCGAAGAAGGAAATTCGAGACGCCAGGTCAATCCCATGCCATCTGAAAGCGAATAAATTATGTAACGGCAATAAAAAACCAATCATCTTTGTTGTTATTTCGAGAAAGAAAAATGTTCACACGGAACCATTACCGGAACGGAACCATGAGCCGCAAGTCCAAGTAAGTCTTTTTGAAGCAAATGAAAAATGTCTGCATGCTCTCCTACGTACACTGTCCCGACTGCTGTAAAAGCAATCTTAACTTTATGCCATATTTCAATTAATTTAATTTCTGAGACGTTTCACCAAAGTTTTCACCGATCTTGGAACGGGGAATTCGACCAGCACCTGAACGGAATGTCGAAGGTGCCGGTGTGTCTTTAATCGCTCAATTACGTAACCTTACGTAATAGCTAATCGCTTTGGCCGTAGTCAAGAAGTGGCCCGGATGCTGGCGACAAACGCAAACTCGAAAAGTTCGGCTTTGGTAGGAAACTTTTCTCGTGTTTTTTGCTCGTTGCACACCTAGTGGCTGGCATAAGAGAACAGAGCCTGGAATAAGTGGCCCCAGCTCAAGTGAGAAAAACAATATTGTGAACTGGGGTTGTGATACCCCTGTAACGCCAGTTGCAGGCTACGGGTTTTCATTTTGAAGCCATCTCATTGTTTTTAAGGCCAAACTATTGCTGTTTCCGTTTAAGATTAACATCTGTTTCGTTGCAATTACCCTTCCAAATATCTTATTACATCGATCTCCGCGAGGATGACGTTATTCGTTTGTGTCCTTTCTCATATCCTTTCATGTGCTTTTTCGGCCCCTTCGTAATAATATTGAAGTATCAGTTGAGGTTGAAGTTTTCCATCGGTTTTCCGAAGGGTTTTTATCAAGCAATGTTGTAGCACGAGTAAACATCTTAATACAAGAGCATCGCGCTGAAGTACACAGGTTTTATACTGGCTTATGATGCTTTCACTTTGCCTTGTATCAACCAAAAACAAACGATTCCATTTTTTCGAATATCGCTGAAAACGGCAAATGAAAAACTTGCATGAGTTACGATTGCATACATTTAGGCGATTTTACTGTTTGAATCGGTTCGATTCATACCGGTCTAGAAAACCATAACCGGTTTTGATGGCATTCCATTTGTTGCGAGTTTTTCCGAAAAATTTGAAGCTTCGCGAAACAAATCATAAGAACATAAGAACTGTGCGTTATGCTTAATTTAATTGGTGAAAATACAGCTCTGCTTATTATAAAGATTTGTTTATCATCATAACAATACTAACCTTGGCTGTGTTGTTTAACGTTCATTAGTAAAGTATTTCGTTTTATTGGAAAATTAAAAAAACCGTATCGATCATTTCCGTATTACAATAGAAACTCCAGCCACGTACTGTTTATTCTTCACGGGCATTCCGTTGTGTAACTTTCTACGGCCTCTCAAATAAATTACAACCGCAAACGCACAAATATATGCAACCATTTGGCGTCACTCACGTTCATACGCGCACGTCTCTGCGTGCCAGCCATTCATTCAATTGTCCTTTGGTTACGGCACGGATATCCGGTCCTGCCACACAGCACAGCACTGCTTCCCACTATGTTACCCTACCCTATCCCGGTTTCCTACTCGCTGAGACACTTGAAACCGAGCAGAGAAATATTTTCTCATAGCTTCGTTCGTTCGTTCGTTTCGCTCCACTGATCGGGACTTATGGCACAAGGATCCCAGAATAGTTTCACTGTCATTCTGCGCCTCTAGAATGCGTAAGCTCTTTTTGTGATGCTACGCAGCACGTAACTTGTTCATTTGGGTATCTGAGTTGAGCAATAATTCAATCGACAACCAGCACCCCTCTGACCGGCAACGCTTCGACCCGACGGGGTGGCCTGATCTGGTAACAAGGTTAGCATTACCTACCAATCGAGTTATCACCCCACATCAGCTTTAGACGTAGCTTTCCTGTCGGTTCTTATCCAGCGTAATGACCGCGGCACCGTTCGAGTCCCTCTGGATGGTGAGCCGGGTGATGTGGGGAGAAGGAACCTCAGCGGCCGCCGCCGCCGCTGCCGTCGTGGAATTCTTCGCTCCATCAACCGGAGGCGACGAGCTGGAGGTGATGGGCGGGCGTGAAGATAGACTTTCATTGAACCGCCGGCTGATGTACGAGATGTCACGGTAGTGCTCACTGGCACCGTCCAGCGTGCGCTCGATGCGCGCAAACACGGGCACGATGGTGGACTCGATGAGCTCGCAGGACGAGCTGGCGGACAGCGAACCGCCGCCCATCAGCCGCGACAGAACGTGCAGGATGTGTTTGATGACTTTGCGCTGTGCCTCGCACTCCGTTCGGTTCGGAAGCTTTTCGAAGAACTTCTGGTTGAACACCGACACTAGGAAGCCGACCAGAGCCCGGCTCGCCAGATGATGGTGGCACTTCCAGTTGGCGGACATGTTGTACAGGGTCGCCGTAAACTGCTCCTGTGTGTGACGAGAAGAGAAAACCGACCAGCGGCTGTTAGTGATGCTTCCTTCGAATGCAGTGCATTTTTTCCCCCCACGGCCTATTTGGTGCACGAACTTAGTTCGGATTTTTGGTCCACCAACCATCAGATTGATGCCATTCGATCAAACGCGAATCAATTCACGCCAACATATCATTCGCTGTCACGCTGGTGATGGTGATTTGCACACCGAAAAACGGAGAACCCCCCACGACCGAGATCCCGAGAGGAAGAAGCTGGTACGGCTGCAAACACGGATGCATATGGACACGCCGCGAATGGGTAATCCATCAATTGGTGTCCTCCCTTCTTCGCTACGCAATGGTGCACGTCGGATCATTTTTCACGGAACATTACAATGGCCCAATAATGGTAGGATGCTGATTCGATGTTTTTTGCTTTTTCTTCGCTCACAAATTGATTGCATCAATCAGCGGGAGATGCGCACCATGCTCTAAACGTTAATTTAATTTTCCAATGCAGCGCAGTGCATCGTCGAAAGATCGTTCCATACATCACGTCCGACGGCTAATCGAATGTCCTTTGCAGGGCGATCCGACCCCGGGTGATTAAATGGCAATTGATATCGCCACAGGACAGTGCGATAATTTACTTTCCGATGTACAAACACACGACACGGCCCACGTCTTGTGGTGCCAGAGCCTAACGATGATTACAGTGAGCGCCTCGGACTTTTCACGCTCGTTTGTCTTTTTCCGATTTTCCACACACTTACGTAGAGAAAGATGGACGTGCCCGGACCACGGCGCTCGGTGGCGGTTTGCAATTTGCTGACCGTGTCCTGGGACATCAGCGAGTAGACGGCCGTCGGTTCGATGCGCGTCATGTTGTTCAGGCAGGCGGCACAGAGCAGCAGCGTCTGACAGCAGGTCGTCCTCTCGATTATCTCTGCGCTCCCCCCGGTGCAGGTTGCATCGGTGCAGCAGTTTGCAGTTTTTCATGTTTTTCAATCGAATCATTATTATTGCAATTTCCGTAGCACACCGAACGTAAGCCACCGGAGGGAATGTAGTCGGTAGTCAGCACACGGGAGGCACGGATGATAGCATGGCGTGAAATGTGAAGAGAAGAAAAGGCACACAATGAGATCACAATGAAATTAATATCGTCGCAGAAAGCAATTTATAGCCGACCAAGGCCGGCGAGTACTCGGTGGCCCCAGCTGCCCACCACCACACGGTTCTTGTTACTACCTCCGGCTAGCAGCTTAGAAAAATTAATGTTCGCAATTATGAATACACACATCTTCGCCCTGGTGGTTCGCATGCTGCGAAAGAACTTATCCGGCGGATGGCCGTGGTCATCAATTTTATGTTTCAAAGCGCTAATGATGCCGTAACGGATCTCTGCAATAAACCACCGACCAATCAAATTGATCGTAAAGTTGAAGGCTACCAATAAGTAATGGTAACTGAGAGGAGCTGAGCCATTAAAATGTTCGTTCATGCTGCTCAGAAATAAATCTTTCCAAATCTTTTCTCAAGTATACACTAATCGGGCAATTGGAATATAAACTTATGCGCTAAAGCTAAGAATTCTACGTTTCTCGTTTCTGATGCTTCAGTTCACAAATTCTTCATCGACCGTTACGCTGCTTACCGGTGATGGCTTCGACGATCGAATGGACATGCTGCTTTAACGCCTCCAACCGATGCTCTTCACCATGCCAGGGTGCAGTGATCTGGGTCAGCACGGAAACCGCTTCCCGCAGTTCGGGTTCACTCCGCTCGTTGTTGGTGCGGCCCTGCCGTTGGTCCGTTACCAGAATGTCCTTCAGTACCTCCAACCCATCGGCCCGCTCCAGTTGGCGAATCGTTTCCGTCGTCGAACAGACGGTGGCTAGCGCTCGCAACGACAGTGCCCGGATGGAGGAGAACTTTGACTCAACGCACACCAGCAGCAACGCCCGGACCGTGTAGTTGGAGATGAACGCGTCGTTCAGCGAGGCCAACCCACTGTAGTCGACGTTCGAGAGCGTGGCCACGTAGCTGAGGTTCGAGCGCAGGATCAGATCACACTTGGTACTCTCAATCGTGTCCACGATCACCTTGACCAAGTGTTTGAATATCAGCCGCACGGTGATGAGGAAATACCGCTTCACGATCTGCACCTCCTCCTCGACCGAGCGATAGTCAAAGTCGTCCGCGTTAGCGGCCGCTATCCGCAGATCGGTCGTCATGTCCACCAGCGACTGACTGTTTTCCACGAACTTCCTCCGATCGTCCTTGTCGGCCGGCTCGCGGCCAATGTAGTCGTTTGACTTCTGCTTCGCGACAAACTCGTATATATCACTGGCCAGACCGTGCACGAATGGGGCCACTTTTTGGTAGATTTCCTTCTCGTCGTCGTCGTCCTCGTAATCGGCTTTCCCATCACCAGCGGAGGCTTCCTGCTGCGATTGGTACCTCTGGATGGCCGCAAACAGCTTCTCCACCCGTTCGAACGCACCCTGCAGGGTGGTAACTTTCGCTTGCAGATGCCGAATGATCTTCACCGCCACGCCCGAAGTCATCCGCATCGTACGGCCCGCTTCCACGGCGATCGACTTGGTTTGCAGGATCGACATAACTTCACTTTGGCACCCGAACCGGAGTGCATCGAGCCAGCCCTGAACGGCCGGCATGTGTCCATTCAGCAGCGGGTTATCGTAGATGGTGTAGCTGAGGGCATGCTCGCTGCTAGCACCGGAGTGGTCCGGCTCTTCATAGTAGCTTTCTATCGCACTGCCGGCCGGAGCGCCTACTCGAACGGGCTGCCCACGGACGACGGGTGATCGGTGCGTCGGAGAAATGGGCAGCGATCGGTACAGCTTCGACTGATGCTTGATCGGTGTCGACGTTCCCGCCGGATACAGCTGCGAATAGGTCGGTAGCTCCCGGCCTTCTCGCCGGAAGTTGTTGTTCGCATCGCCTGCAGATCTCGTTCGTTCGTCCAACGTTCGTGTGGTGTCCAGTATCTTCTTTGATCCGCCGGACCCACTCTCGAGGGATTCCGGTTCCGCCACCGTTTCGCCGAGAATGTTCGACAGTTCGCTACTATCGAGAGATATCATCTCCTCGCTCGAGCTGCTGAGCTGATCGTTGAGGTTACGCTTTACCCGACTGTTTCGCGTGATCACTCGACCACGCTTCAGCGAGATGCTGCCACCACTGCGGGGACTTTCGGAGCCGGTCTGACTAGGTCCTGCCGCGATGGTATCGGTCGTTACCGCATCGTACGACAGCCGACGCCCTCCAGGAGCGGAGTCGGGTTTGTCGTCCCTGCGGATCGGAGCCGGTCGCCGGATGACCGTCGGTGGTGTCGGTGCTTCACTGTTCAGCGATGCCGGTGAACGCTGGAATAGCTCGTCGTTGATGCTTCTCTTTGGTGTAAGCTTGTCGGGGGATGCCTGTGACTCGTTGGCACTACTGACACTCGCGGGACCACCACCGGGCGGTGACGTTTCCGTATCGGAGAATCCTGAGTCCTGTGGAGAAAATGCACAATGGTTAGCCGATGGTCTGCAACGAAGTGCCGTTGATGTCGTACCTGACTTTTGTGACTCGCTGGACTTCCCTGGCGGTTAGCTTCGGCCCAAACATTGGAGCCACTGCCCGGGTCCGCTCGCTGCTGCTGCTCTTCGATCAGCTCGTCTTCCTCCTCCAGATCGTGAAACGCGGGATAGTGAGAGCGGGCCGTGATCCCTGCGAGGTGTGAGTACGCCATCGCCGGAGGACCGTACGTTCGAAAGCGATCCCCGCTCGTCATCATTCCACCGATCGCACCGGACGGCTCATTACCGAACCAAACTTTACTCTGGGAACGCTGAAAGTTGGATCGTGACATCTGCGAAGAAACAAGAGTTTGGAAGAGTGATTTATTTAAGTAGCAATGAGTTCGCGGAGTTTTACTGTATGAAGATTGAACATTCCAAGAGTTTCACCGTTTCCATTAGCAGGGTCACAAACCTAACGCTTCCAGGCTAAAGGCACCAATCAGCTGTCCACCGCAGTGTGAACAGTGTTTGATGATCAACTTAAAATGCACAACGTCTCCTGCTAAATAACTGCTCCAGAGTGGCCCCCTTGCTACGCCGCTGCTGCTTGTTATATTGAGTTAAATTAATTCTAATTTCACTCCTGTTCCACTCCTGCTGTGGCTGGCTGGCTGGCTGGGTGTGCAAACATTAGCTTCAACCCCCACAGGCCCCCCCATTGAACACAACACAGTCCTCGGAGCCCACCCAGCACAATCCGCGGCGCGTCGGAAGCAAGGAAAACAAGCACTTTTTCCGAACACTGCGTGCGCGCCATGTTTGCGTTACACTTTGTGAGAAATCTACACTCAGCCAGCGGCGGTTCTGGAGGCTGGCCGCGGGACGAAGCGATGAACGGTGTGCTTTAGTGTAATGTAAATTCGCGTCCGCCTCCGCCGAGCAGTTCCCGAGGCCCGTCTGCGATTATGGAAAGCACTCGAGCCGATTTTAGCGCAGAAAAGCGCTGTAGTAGCGGTAATAGCAATAATTTATCCATCCCACCAGACACGTACCACCCAGTGGCGGCGATTGCGGCCAGCGATGTCGCACAACTCCCGAAACTTTCGGGCACGAATTTTCCCTCAACGAACGGTCAACCCGTGGCTGGGACCACTAAATCAACGGCGGATGCCCCCCAAGTGCTCCATCAGCAGCTTTTGGTGCTATTTTTATCCTTCCTTCGAATGCCCTGGGCCCGGGAGCCATTTTTGCTACTTTTGTCGCTGGCGTGGCGGCGTGGACGCACAATTTGTTTTATGCTCGTTTTATGCAAACGGTGACAACGTGTGGCAAATAAAACACTCTCTACACACTTACGCCGTTCCGGGACCGTCGTCGGTTCATATTAGCTTTTATGTGGCCACCGCTTCACCTTCCAGTCTCGAACTGCTTCCACCACGCAGACCTATCGCGATTTGAGGCAAAAACGTAAGTGAAGCTGCCACCGAATGGTGTAACTTCCTTCCGCACACACCGGGAGTTTTTGAAAAAATCCTGTCCAGGCCAACGGTCACACCGAGAGCGCGCGTCAGCATAATGCTCGGCCGTCTCGATCGGCCGGCGCATAAGGAGCAGATGTTCCGATTCGCTGTTCCCTCCCCTGGTTGATGCAGCATGCAATCGGGAGAACCGTTCGCTTCCCTGTCCTTACTTGCACACAGGACAATGTGGTGCGCATGTGAGCGTAGCGATCATAGGACGCGATTGTAGGGTGCCTCATTCACGCGTAGGGTCTCTGTACGGCCGCGATTTAATTACGGAACCAACGACCCTCCGGCGGCCAAGTACGAGCGGCGGTTGCGTACGGGGACCCTCCTCCTGTGGCAGCATTTGGATGGATGTATTAGTGGGAAGTCGCTTCTCAGGGTCCTGGGCAACACCGGCGCGGCGGACCGGCGTTGTGTTGGCAGATTTGGCCCACAGTCCTTTTTTTCTGCCGCCTGAAATCGAAAACCAGGGGAGGTGCTCTAGCCAACGACTTTCAATCCCATCGCCAGGTGGGCCGCTGCTTAACCTGGGAGCGCCGGAGAGCACCGGAAACGAAGCCAGCAAGTCAGTCAGGACGGGATTTTTCTTACTCTTTCCATCTTCTCTTGTGGCATAAACTGGAATTTTAAAGCCCTCTATGTCATTGCAATTTGATGCATTAATTTGATGCATTGCGATGTTTATAATTCAATGTCATCCCGTAGGAGCAAAAATTTTTGTTATTTTCGTCGGTTTCGTCGATAACCCGGCTAACTTTCTATTCTAATTCGCAATTAATTAGACTTCAATGAATTATTAGATTTATTAGATTTATTAGAATTCACAGTCAAAAATCGAAGTTGGTACTTGATTAGCCTCTGTTCGTTGTACATCATGAATGAAATACAGAGTGGTCCATTAAATCAAAAACGGCTTAATATTTTTCGATGATTGAACATTCATTCGAAAGGTTCATTCATTACATTTATGTATAAAATACAATTTTGGTTGCAGAAAATGTGGAAATATGAAAAACTTATTTCCAAAGAGGTAGGTCATCAACTTAAACGATACGACATTTAAAAAGCACATTTCGTTTAAGTTTAATTCAATAAGCATAATTGTCGTTTTTGGGGTCAGAAAACCAATACGACGTGCAAGAGAAGCCAATACACCCAAAACGAGTGACTGTTGTGGATATTGCTTGATTGGATTTTTCGGGGAAACTTGAAGCTGAGGACTTGGACGGCATTTGGTTGAACCAGCAACTATTGAAGACCTACAAACAGAAATTCAAATTTCCATTACCGAGATAAGACCACAGTCTTCCAATTCCTTGTGATGTATTTTAACAAATTTTAATTAAATTTTAGCAACACGGAAATTCAACCAACATCGTTCTACAACGTGACTTAGCGTCGTGTATCTTCTGGCTATTAGCTAAACTAAACTATTTCCAAAAAGACCTTTCGAGCCGTTTCGAAAATAGGAGCAAATTTAGACATAGATGTAGGGATTATTTTAGTTGCGCTGACATAGATGTACAAGAAAAACCCACAGAATTGTTGAGTTATAAGGGAATTTCCGACATTGTTTGGCCACAATAGTAAAGTATTTATCAAGTGGTCCGCTTCGTTTGAAACATATACCCTTCGATAGATGCTGCTACGAACACTGATTTCCGAACACACCGCGGCGAATAATTAATATAATTTGTTGTTGCCCTTCTACGGCCATGATTAGCAACTCCACGCAACTCATTTCATAGTACAAATTGACCGAATATGCCACTCACTTTCACAGTGGCATTCACGTTACATCCTCTCAACCGTGGCCGAACTTTCTCGTCTTGAACGGACGTAGTTTATCCGCTCAGCGATCACTAGAACTATCTCGGTATTAACTTCCATCACAAAGGTTCCATCGGACAGGGTAAAGCACGGATCGTGGACAACAGAGTACGATGCCAGCCAGGAAGCTGTGGAATTCTTCGGAATTAGATGCACTTATGTCGCGTAACGATCGAGCAACAATTTAGCAACAGCGCTCAAGGCGACATTCCCCCACATGAGTCATGAGTCAGCGTGAGTCGCGCATGACACACTCTGAAGGGCTACCCCGTGGGGCTGCTACCGTTGTCTATTGGTTCTCGTTAAACAGCCGAGAGAGGATTGCATTCGCGCACCCGGACCCGACTGCCCGTTGGGGCTTTTGCTGTATCTCGAACGTTCTGATGTTGGTTTGAAGGCGCCACGGTAGCCAGCACCGGGTACGGAAGTCGTTCGAATGTTTCTACAATGAATCGATTAATGGCAGCCTCGGCTGACCGTTTCCAGTATGGAGTGCAGTGTCAGGGAGGCAAACGACGGAGTCCTCTCCATTGGACCAACGGACTTCCAACGGAGCGCCTGCTGGCCTTATCAGGAACATACTGTGAAGTGCTGCACAATAAAACCACCACTGGCTTGGCCAGCGGACAAAGACTTAACAGCGACCCAGTCCCAGGTCCCGGTGGCGAGCTGCTGCTGAAGCAAAACTGAACCCTTCCGCCCAAAAATCGCCGGTTGTTCCCCACCCGGGAGAGTTCTACGATTCGACCACTGGTCCGAAAAGTTTCTTTCGGAACTGTCGGAACAATCACACCGTGTGCCCAATATGAGGCCACTGCAAACGCATCCGACAGAAACTCGTTAACTTTCGCCCTTCAGTGGAGAGCATCTGTGGACCAGGAAAAAAGCACCTTCCACCAAAGTCCGAACCGCCAAACCAATAAACCGATTCCGGATGAAGCGTGAACCGTCGTATGCGAGCCAAGGTTTGGAAGTCTAAGGAGCCAGAATATGGTGCGTGCTTTCTTTCGGAACACTTGCCCCTGCAATTCCGACATGAGCCCTGAAGTCAACCATACTCCAAGAATTCCGTGTTCCGGTGCTGTAATGTGATCCATATTTTGCCATACGACGACGACGAGCGAATGGCGTTCTGTGGCATCATTATCGCGCTACACATCGCGGTTTGTTTGCCCCACAGAGTATTGCCAATCAGCCCACGTCCTGACAGCAGCCCCCGTAATTATGTTTGAGAATCGAGTTCGCGCTTCGAACGCGCATCATTATGGCACTCATTAGTGTAATAGAGCGAAAAGTGAATCAAATTTTCGGAGGCTCAATCTCGGAACTTGTGCCGATTCGCGGTACATGCGCTGCGCTCATCAGGCATTAGGACGTAACTAAAACTTTTTCCCCCGAGGGCCCAAGGGCCGCAGCCACAGCCAGACTTTCCGGAAGCGGGTACGGTACCGGTTCCACGACCAAACCGAGCTGGCGGGATTTCGGGAACAAATTTCGTGTTCAGTCGAGTGCGCCTTGAAACTCGACGGCTTTATCCCGGCACTGGCATCGGCCCTGTCGGCCTTGATAATTAGAAATTCGGTTATCACGATTACCGAACCTTTGGGCACTGTCTTTCGGGCGATAACGCAGTTCCAACGCCCCGCGTAAGGCGCCCAATTAACAGCTTCAAGAATCGAAACCGCTGCTTTAAACGATGGCGGTCCCAGGTCCCCCCCAAAAAGCACAGCAGAAACTCCGACAAGTATAGAATTTGCAATCTGCAGTACGTGCCAGGCATCGGAAATGTGCCCCCCAAACACACACAATAAATCCGTACTCGACTTGCCGGACGCCCATTTCGGGACTTCTCGGCCACCGTCGTCGAATATGAATTATCGACCATTTATGAGGTACAAATCCTCGGGTTCCCGGGTTCGCTACAACGTGCTGGACGTGGTGCATCGCGCGCTACTTCGCAATTGCGCGCTGTTACGAATCGAAACGGAATAAAATAAATATTAATTCCCTGCGGGCCACCTCGCCGATCGGGACGGGACCGGCGATTCTGAGAATCGCGAAGGTGAAATATGAATAATGATGATGACGGCCCCCGTGGCTAATGCGCCCGATGACGTCCCGAGAAGCCGTTACGTCACCCGGTGCCGGCCCGGTGCCAAAACCGGCAATCGGTGTTCCGCGATTCCGGTATGTCCGGAGCATTGGGCCGCTGGATCTCGATTGAGTGGCCGTCGAAGGGCGCGCACCGAACCGGGGCTTAATTGCTGCACCGCGGACCTGTGGAAGTCGCCTCGCACCAGCTGATGCGGTCAGGTGGCAACTATTCCGGTTTCAGTCCCGGTGGCCCTGGCCCCTTGGTGAAAGTGTTGGAGCCGGTATCTGGAGCGCCAGGCATTGCAGCGTTGATGTTCCTTTTGCGCTACGTACGCGGCGGGCTCTACACGCTGGTCTCTGCAGCAACCACCAATCATTTTCATCGCGCGTGGCGGGTTATGAATATTTATCGCCCCGGCCCGGACGGGAAGTGCTGGTCCACGGTCCGGTATCGCAGGAGCACAACCAGGACCACCGTGGACCACATACTTTTGCCCGGCCACAAACTGGCCACTGGAGTGGACTGGAGGCTGTAATCGGTGAAAGTAACGAATGGCGTGCGAGCGCGGACCTCGAAAGTGAATTAGAACATTCCGGTCGGTCCGGTAGTTCCTGGCGTTGGGTTTGCGTGGCCCCCCAAAAACCAATTCGCTGACCGGTCCCGTCCGTGCATTGCTGGAACAAGCGGTGTTTGGTACACTGCATCATCATAATGATCTCATGTCTTTTAATGAATTAAGTGGTGGCTGATCTGATTTTATTACGAACACCATGGCGGCTGTTCCTCGAGAGCTCAGCGAATGATTAATGCACCGAACCTGTCGTCGCTTCAATGAAGTCAAATATGCACATGTCAAATGGTAGCATTAATCCCGCAGGTTAGTGAGCCTTTGATCAGGTCCGACCGGGCTGGGGGGTCAATCTAGCGTCGATCCAATGGACGTGAAGTTAAGGACCGAACTCAATTACCGAAAACACCAAACAAACTCTCGCCCCGTCGAGTGATTTCGTAAACATTGGCATCGCATGAATGTTGAATGGCGGCTTCCGGAGAAGAACGCCACACGAACGCAGGTGACTTTGATCTTCTGGCCATTAATTACAGACAGACATTGGTCACATGGGTTCTACTGGGCTTGAGGCTGGTGTTGGTCCCAATTGAAGATAGCGTCCTGGGGCGATTCCAAAAAAATCGGGCGCGTTTTATCTGCCACGAACTTTAAAGACCTCGTCACCTCTCGATGACGCACACAGAACAAGATTCCCGCGCACTTCGATACCGGCGTCTTTGGCACTACAGGGTGAGATGAAAAAACTGCAACCAACTTCAGACTGCTGTCATTTCAAAACCTCTCGTCCGACAGCTGACAGATTGATTCCAGTGACAGCTCATTATATTGTTTACAAGCGCATTTTGGTGGGAATTTTCCGAAAAAAAGTTATTCGTGATGGAATTCAAGCGTAACAGTGTGATTGAATTATATTTGGCTGGAAAACCACAAGGGGCTATCACTAGAGTCCTGCAGTATTTGTTAATGTTAATAAATCGTTAGCGTAGCCTGACGTCAAAGAAGTGGACGGAAAAAACAGCAACATCACCAGGAATCCGTGTCGCAGTGGCCGAAAAATGCCTCGTGAGCTGAACGCAACGTGCCATTCGGCAAATAGTGAAAAATGAGCTCGGACTAAAGCCATTGAAATTCCCAGAAAAGTGCAAGATCTTAACGATGCACAAAAAAGTTAGACTCAAAAGAGCCAAAGACTTGCTTGTCCGAAAGTGGTGAACTGCCGAATTTGGTTTTCTCCGATGAGAAACCATTCGTTATCCAGCAGTTTGTAAACAAACAAAATGATCGTGTTTTACTTGCCAGAGAGGTCAGCTAAAAATTTACACCTTCGGTTGGCCACCGGAACTCAAGCGCCGGCCATGGTCGCTGGTCGCGCTCCGTGGCGATCGTGGTCTCTAAAATGCGTGGTCTAATAAATGCCGAATATTATCGCGAAAACATTCTGGAGGGTGTATTGAAGCCTTGGGCACCGAAACATTTCGGTCGCAGACTTTGACCATTCCAACAGGACTCAGAACTCAATGGTTAAAAAATGGGGTTTCTCGCTTCATTTCAAAATCTCCGGATGCCGATCCGTTGGACCATTGTGCCTGGGGTATTTTGGAAAGCAATGTTGGCACTGAAAAATAACAAACTGTCGATCACCTCAAGCAAACGCTTCGCCGAGAATGGAACAAAATACCGTAGAGCCACTTTCGGGCAGCGTGTGACGGTTTCATTGGCCGTTTGAAGGGCATAATTCGTGCCATTCGTTTTAAAATTTTATGTTATTTCTTACATTTTTAGCTTTCATTCAATAGAATTTAAACAAAAATGAAACTTGACACCCTGTAGAGACTCATCCCCATTTTAGAACTCCGGAAGACCTGGGCGGCGAAGCACGCCCTCTGGCGGTGGTTTTCTTGGATGTTCACGGCCCCGGCGTGCCTGGGGATCGTGCTCCAGCTTTCACTCGCTGAAGCTCTACGACACGCCGATGGTCCCGTCTTCGATCCCCTGTACCAGGAAAGCGGAGCGGTACACGCGCGGTGTTATATCATTAGGCACTATCACTCATCCAGAACCGTGGGGTCCCGCGGGAAGGGGGGCCAAGCTTACCCGCCGAGCCATCGAAAACCATTATCGCGGAACGGTACCACCACGAGGCGGCGGCGGACGATGCTAAACTACTTTTAATTCTCTCACTCAACCTCAAGACTTAAGACTGGAGGGACTTAAAGAGAGGGCGGCCGCGGCCGCAAAGCGCAAGTGCCGTTAGGGAATTTTGCGCACTAAACATGCCACTTCATCTTGACGAACGGCGGCCGCCCCGCTTCCCGTGCCCAACTTCCTGCTCTCTCTCGACCCGGAGAGACTCTCGGTTCTCGGCCGCTGGGCGCGCAGGAACTTGTACCGCTGGCGGGCGGCACTTCAGTCATTCAGCCAATGGAGCAGCCCCAACCAATGGAGTCCAATTTCCCCTCCCGCCCTCTCCCCGCACTGGCATCTCCACAATCCCAGCAAATGCCGGGACTCCGATCGATTTGGGGCTCCGCACACATTTCGCATCCACCGCCATAGGCCACGGTTTCACAGTCGACCGGCGTTGGTCGTGTCGTGTTTTGGTTTGACGAAAGCGGCCCAGAGTCCCCCCCAACCCCACGGTTTAAGATCGCCCGGGTGGTGTTTGTTGTTCGACGGAACAGTGCCGGGTCCTCGCCGAATTCGGCTCCACGATTGGCAGCGCTTCGACCACCGGTTCGAAACAGTTATCCATCATCGGGTCGGGCACCGTGTGGCTGGTGTCGGATTCTGAACGGTTCCGCGGCTCCGTTTGCCTGGGCCACAACAACAACATCGGGGCCCCCCAGGAGGAGAATGCTGGCAACGCGAGGCAACAGAACCCGGGTTTGGAAGGCAACCATAACCTCACTGGCGACTGGCTGCTGTGGGAGGAAAAATGCGATCAGGATAAGAACCGAGGGCTTCGCATAATCGTTTCGACGTTCCAAGCCAATTGCAACATCACACTCGGGAAGAGTGGCTGTAATGCCGCTGCCACCACATTATATGCTGCAGCGCATCATCGAGAGCCGGGAGATTCTGTTCCTCCTTCCGGTCGAATGCATATCCGGCGGGGGGCCAAGGCGCCAGCAAGAACGAAGCCATCAGAGTGTCGGCCATTCCGTATCCGTATTGCCAGGGGCTGAGCTCAGAGCTCCGCCACATTCATAACGTGCACCGAATATCGCGTTGGAAGCTGAGGTCCCTAAACTAGAAGGTCCTCGAAGGAACGCTCTACACAACCACAATCAGAGCACCAAATGTTCCGCAAGAACAATTTGATTTGTGTGAATTTTGGGGGGCAAAAATCCATTGTTTTCTTGGTAGATCGATATTTCGTAAAGTATCGATCAAACCGTTTCAAGTTTATGGTTGTCGTCGAGCAAACGAACGACCATAAAACAATTTTAAAACATGATGGATCAAATTTCCAAAAGAAAAACGGAGGCAAACGGAATGAAATCGACGGAATGTGTATTTGGTGAGACTTGAAAAGCGTTATTTATTATGAGTTGCTTCCAAACACTATATTCTGATCCCTATCCCTACTGATTGACCAGAAACGTCCAGAGTTGGCCTACTGAAGGAGTCTTGGGCTCCATAAGGTCAACGCAAGACCACACGCGCCCGTAGTGACTCGCCAGAAATATGATCATATAAATTCAATATTTGTTTTAATGGCCGTTATGTATACTGCTGTTGGTGATATTTTACTTAAAAGTGACCAGTGTATTACCGCCTTTTTTGACAGCAGTTTCATTTGGCATGGCCAAATTAATAGGTACTCCGTTGTATACGCTGCAATTTTACCCGACTTCTTGAAAAGAATTGGTTTATTTGATCTTGCTGCAATCAATTTTCAATTGTGAATCTAAAAAATCGTTTCCTAATAGAACATCGAAAATGAACAGAAGCACTCTTTGCAACCCTGGAAAACTTTTGAAGAATCTGAGAATTGCTAGAAAAGTGTAACTATTAATAAAAAAAAAACTGCAAATAAAGAAACAGTTTGCTGCTCAATATTGGTCCTGGGAAGGTACTGAAAGTTACGAAAAATTGGCATAATATTTGATGGAGCGACAAAATCTTCATAAATTTGTTTGGTTTTTTAAAAGTGCTTCAAAACAACGGAGTGTATACGGGGTACTGATTAATTTTGAAATAAAATATTGACTTTTGTTATTAGCAAAAGTGTAAACCATCAAAATTAAATTAAAATTCATTAAAATTTGCCTTATTCACAGGTTTACCTTATTTTTGGTCAAGTATATTTAACTGCCTTCTATGGTAATAAGCGAATTCCTAGAATGTTTCACCTTTTTAAGATTATCTTTATCTTATTTTTAGGTCTACTATCTAGTGCTATCATTGTTGATAGCGTTTGAAAATTGATCAAATAATGCCGCTTAAACACTGTTAGCTATTTTGGCTGTAAACGCTTGAGCAAAACGTTTCTAGGTTCTGGATGTTTCCATCGACCAATAAAAATAAACCACGACGGAGCGTAATAAAGATTGAATTGAAATTTAACTGAAGCTAACAATGAGCTCTCATATTGAATAAAAGTACCTTTACGACTTAGCTGGGGCTTAGTGGGGCAGAAGTTTCCTTCGCGTGCCTTACCCAACCCAAAGCATAGCCCCGGTCCGCCCGGTTGGCTCGCTAACAAAAAGGATTGGAAGGCTTCTGTCTGCCGTCTGCTGCAGCGTGTGCGTTACAGTTAGCTCACCTCGGCGCGCTCTCGGCCCTAATGGGGGAGGGCCACAGAACATAACAACAAAATAGCGACACGTTAATTGCGGGCCATCGTGCGGGACCTCTGGAGCCGCCCGGACTGAGGCTAGAAGAAGGCCAGGCCCCACAGGCCCCAATATCGCCCACACCGCCCCAGACCACGGCAAGGATTATTAACGCTACGTCGTGCACGCCATCGGTAGGGGTATTTAAAATTCTAAACATAGTTATAGTTGTTGAAATTGCCTCCACGGCGTGCCCAAGTATGGTGTACGTGATCGGATTTCTAGAGTACACCCTGTAGAGTGCCGGGAGTCTGCCGTTCGATTGACAGACTGCGATGGAGCTGAGCTGGATGGTGTGGCAGGACCGCTGAGCTCCTCGTTCCGCGGTCCCCCCAAAACCTCTCCATTGAACGCACGCAGCGTGGGGTGTGTCGCGGAATGTGGCCCGCCGAGCGGATCGGGCACCAACGGGAACGATCAACTAATTTCAATTCTTCACCGACAGATTATTCAAATTTCAAATCACACAACCCCGTGGCCGGTACTCGGGAGGGGGGTCACCGCTCTCTTCACCCGGGGAACGTCACGTCACGAAACTCGAACATGGAATAGGTACCCAGAGTTCAACAGTTTCTTAGCCGCAGGGCCAAAGTCAAGGTGCTGTCGTGGGTCTTCGCTCTTGTGGGTCCGTAATCGGTCTCGTAACTACGGTCACGGACGTAAGGAAGATAACAATGAACTGAGGGTAATTCACGGTAAGAAAACAACAAGGTTCTTGATGGAGCTGTCCGTTGAAAGCTCCCGACACACGGGGGGAGACACTTCTGATAGGCACGGCACTAGCGCGTCTCGAGCGCTCTCTAAAGAGAATATTAAAAAATTAAAATTTTACAGTTAACAACCACCAATCAAATCGTAAAAACCTTGACATCGTCCCCAACAAACAGTCGTTAAAAAGTGTCGCTTCCAAGACTCCAGTCAATGACCAACCTGCCCGTGTGTCTGGAGCCGGACGACATTCCCTCTGACGGACTGGTTTTTATGCGCTCTATGCGGGATATCGGGGGTATCGGTCGCGTCCCATCATATAATGGGTAGCCACCGGTAATGGGGAACCTCGTCACGTTGTGCATGGCGTTTCGCGGTTTGCCTTCCCGAACCTTTTCCGTTCCACATCACATGGGGTCCACTTGAGGTTTCGTTCCACAGAGACCAAGACCCGAGCGGACTCACAGTTGATCGGCGTCTTAACGAGCGTCCTCGCTGACCACCTACGGGAACGCTGTATCGGAAATTAAGAATTATGCAACCCAGCCACAGGCTTCGATTAAGAGCGAAGAGTGCATTTGGAGCTTCGAAGCGCTTCCATGCTTACGCCGGGCGCACGCAGGTGATAGCGATCGAATGGGCCACAGACCCGGCCCATATCAGCACTCTGGATAGTCGTCGAAATGCAGAGTATAAGATAACGAACGAAGCAAACTCGAACCACGGGCACCATTTACATACGAATGGCTCCTAATGAATTACGGGCTGTACACAAAAACTGTACAAAAAGGAACAAAAAGGTCCCGGTATACACCGAAAGCACCGCTAATCGGAAGTTTGGTCGAGAAGCTCGAGATCACGGCACACGGAGAGAAAGGGCTCTTGACTTTTGATTGCCCGCCCTGTCAGCCTTTCGCTCGGCTCCTTCACATTAGAGGCCGAGCAGATACATTTTACAAATTTTATCACGCCATTATTGCGGTGCCTGTCATCGAGGGGAAGAGAAAAAACGCTTGCCCAATTCATTAATGTGCTGTGAGGCTGTGATGCTAATTTTAAGACCCCAGAAGGAACACAGTTTCAACCGCCTTTAAGACCGGGTCTCCACTGGTTTCACTGTGAATAGATATTTTTCAGTCAACCAACTCTGCCAAAAGCACGCACGCTCTGCAAGCTTTCGTATCGGTTCGCATCAATCGGAATTGTCACTGAACGCATCTCGTTGGTAAACATAAAACGTAACCGAGGATACTGAGGGAAACTTTGCCTTTTTTCTTGTGTGAACGCTGGGGACCGAAAGGAAGCTAGCGATTGCATTATGCATAACTAATTAGGAACGAATGTCTACCAATTTGACAAAATTGATTGCATAATCAAGCGAACCAAGTACGGCACACGGTCGCAGAGCGCAAACGTGAAATGTAAATTTCGCAGCGAAGCTAATCATCGGATCGATTGGAGTCAGCGAATGAGCAGTCATTTTTCAACGGACCCGCCGCCGAAAGCGTTCAATATTTTACCTTTATTTATTGGCCGGGGAGGGCCATCGATAAAGAAATGAACGTCTTCCACCTTGACACCGTTTTGCGCCGTTGCGCGAGACCCGCAGAAAATATGACATCCGCGCGTTGCATTCCGACGTTCCGTACGGCCGCGGGGCCCGCGCTGCCAACTGCTATGATTTCTTATCGCCATCCCTCCAATAAACGCGATGTTCGTGCGATGTGCGCTCCTTGAAGCGTTTGAAACGACATTTTTAACGCACCGCCAACATCAGACAGTCGAGCACGACGCCGAAAGCCCGACCCGACGACAGCTGCAAACCCAAACCGGAGACCTCAGAGACTGGAGAAGGATGCACCGCGAACACAATGAGCGACGCGCGCCGGCCGCATTTGTAACTGTCGAAAAGGGACCCTCATTCCCGGGAAAACCCCATTTTCTCGCATAAGCACCCACATGCATGTGTACACAGTGCGTTCTAATTTTATCCACACGCCACACACCATAAACCAC
Source organism: Anopheles bellator (assembly GCF_943735745.2). NCBI lineage: Eukaryota > Metazoa > Arthropoda > Insecta > Diptera > Culicidae > Anopheles > Anopheles bellator. Next base: position 50,820,676 of record NC_071286.1, read on the forward strand.
CGAACCGCCGCCGCCGCCGAGTCCCCTACCGAAAAAGGACGCATATGGCGTGCGATACAGTTCCATGTTCCAACCGACCGGAAGCAGATAGCGCGTATGGCACGCGCGCAGACGCGCATCCCTCAACGAACCGCCCTGAAGAGCCTGAAGGACCCTCGCACGCTTTTATGGCCGCAGTTCCCCTCGCTCACGCGACAGTTGTTACAACCCAACCCACCTTCGTGGCATGCCTCGGGGGGCTCCTGCGTTCAACCGTAAGGGGGCGCAGGACACAGATGCGTCCTTCGTAAGTCCTTTGCACACGGTTTAATCGTTAGCAGCATGCCCGGCAACGGTCTTGGCGATAGTATCAGCTTCCTTACAATCATCACTGTCCTGTCATAAAATTTAATTTCGTTACATAAACCCCGATATATGCTCTGGGCGTGATAAGAAGTTCTTATAGTGAACTATGCTGCAGTCCAAAATTGTTTTGAACTCTAGGAGTTCCACCTTACTTTGAACTTTGGGGAAAATCCTTATCCATATTTTTAATTTAGACTGGAGAACCTTGCTAAACCTTGCTGGCGTGCAAAGACTGTCGAGTTCGAAGTTAACAAAATAAAACAAATCCTAATCAAAAGATACAATAATTCTATCCTCCGAACAATTCGAGAGCTAATTAGCTGAAGATTTTAATATTAACTAGTTGTAAGATGTTGTTAAATATAGACATTTTTGTTTAAATCATTTTGATACGTAAACTTATTAAATAGCTGCAATCCCAATGTGGAATATCTCTTTACTGATCAAGCATTTATGCCTAATAAAGTTCCGATTAAAAATATCTAAGCGCTTGCAATATTTATGTGATGTCGATCAGACAGTGATCTCCAAACTAGTTTTCTGACAATTGATATATTTTTCTCACTCATTTTTCCCAACAGAATTGCCAAGAAACATTTTTGCTAAACATGAGCAAAAAACTTAACGGGATCTTGAGTGCCTAGCAAGTGAACAAGTAAAAGTAACCCCAAAAGTAGTGACCTTCACGATGATGGGAAGAGGAACTGTTGAATAGCTTTCCTGCCATCGATTACCAATCGCGCACAACTTGGGCAGGAGAAAGTCATTTTTCGCCCGCCGGACTGTAATGTGTATTCAGCAGTTACAAAACACGAAACGAAACCTCGAGAACTGCTTCTTATGCCGCTGAGTTATGTATCACCGCGGACGAAGACAACGCGTCCTCGACCTCGCTCCCTCTCGACGGTGGTGATTACTGTTTTCGGTAGGTATGCTCTGAACCCGCGCGAGACCGCGAGACCTTGACGTCGCGTTGCGGTGAGGCGAGTGCCCTTTTTATGGAAACTAACATTGCCATCGCCGGCCAGCCGCCCGTCTGGTTTCCGATCCGATCTCCGGTGTGTCGAGGATAATTGTTATTATCATCACTCGAGGTACCCCCGTCGTCAGCGGCGTATGGAATGCGAAGGATGCCATCGACGGCTGCCAACCGCGGTACGCAATCTGTTCAGTTTTTTTTTTTGCTTTTCGTGTAACCAACGTGCCCAAAAAGGCCATCGGTGGTACGGTGGAGACCAGGGCTTCCGTGGCTTCTTCGGTTCACCCTGACATGGTTTTCCATACGCACTATCTTATCATCAAACACCGTCGTTTCACCTTACGACAAGCCGCTGGTTGTGAAGTTAGACGCGGTCTATTGGGCACGCCCCGGGTTCTCGAGGTGCTCGTTTTTGATAAGCCCATAGCAGCGCCTCAATGCCGCCTCAGCCTATACTGTCAATCCCACCCGACGACGATCCGTGCGAGTGCGCGAGCAATGCACCAGCGGTCCGGGGGAGAAATCAGCAATCAGCTGAAATTATTCAACTCAATATATGCACAATTATTGTTGACCGCGTAATGCTGATGTCGACGCGTTTAACTTTGCCACCGACAACCCGATTGACAGGCCGCGGAAGGCTTTGAAGGCTTGGCCGCTGAATCCGGAACCACAGCCCACAATGCGAGCTACCAACTGTGGACGGAAATGGCGATTTGATTTGCGCTGACTTGTGGTTTGCTGGCACCTGTTGGGGCTGTTGAGGAACTACTTGCCACCTATGGTGCGATCGGTTCGTATTTTGCCACAGGTCGCCAACGAAGCGGTAGCCCCACCAACTCTAACCAACTAAAGCGACCATTAAATTGAGGTTACTGGAGGGCACAGTAGGCTTTGAAACGCACAAAACTTGGTTGGTAAACTCAGAGAGCAGTTTCGTGAAAAATATCATAAATGAATTTCGTGCGTTGCTTTGGTGCGCTATTTAGCTTTAGCACAAGAAGATCGCAAGAATTGTAAAGTGCGTGTTGCTGTTTGTTGTTTGCAGGGTTTAAATATTGTTTGAATGACACAAACATGAAATATAGGCCAGGTGCGTAAATAGACAACATTTAGGAAATAATTTTTTTGTTACTACTCATTCGTACCGGCTTCAGTCACTCCGTCGGTTGGAGGATTGTGCGTGATTCTTGTTGCACCCAATTTTGTCAATTGAAACGTTTTTAGAGCCTCTACGTGCTAAATCGCCCGACAAACAGTGACTCAGTGCATAATCGCTCGAACAACACAATGCTGGCTGCCGATGATTCACGCGCAGCGAACGTTTAGCAGGGCGTTTTTATGATCCGCAAACCACCTTCTTAGCTTGAGACAGGAGGCGCTATCGGAAGACACCCATTAACGCGCCCAACAGCCTGTGGCGAAGGGCCTATCTCTCAACCATGCGTGTGTTTGAGGTTCCCCAAACTTCCCGGTGACGCGTGAATCACCAAAACACTTTGCAAACAACGCACCTTACCTTACTCGAAGTATCTCTGCGCAAGGTGGGTCGTCACACAAAAAAAAACCGAGACCTTCACTGTGCATACCAGTAACTTTTAATAGGCAACTTAAATATGTGCCGCCCAGGTTAACTCCACCGCGTACAGCGTATATTGTTCCGCCACGGCACGGCACGGTCAAGGACACTGGTGGCACTGGGGTTTCCCAAACAGGTTTCTGGTTCGGTGTGTTTAGATATCGAGCTACCGACGACAGGGTAGCCAATTAGCCCGACATATGCAGCTTCATTTGCCACACAAATCACGCTCGCGCGACGAAGGATATACGAGCTGCGGCTAGATGGTCCCGGAAGATATGGTAGCGAAACGGCCCATCGTTCATCCCGGCGAATGACAGTTACAATTAGAATGCGAATCTTCTGGACACCACGGAGCGCGCTTCCTGTCCGATAAGTGATCAAACATATCGCAGACGCCTCCGGACGCCCTATCCGCCAGCGATCTGCGACGGAAGCAGCGGTCAACACGTTGTGCCTTCTTGTAATCCGTGTCTAGTCCTTCTTCCCGCGTTCGCGGTGACCCTTACCTTGTAGAGTTCGTGCGTTGAAGATTATGCTTCTTCTCGGATTTACTGAGAGGTAGCAAAAGGTAGGTCCCAAGAAGTAACGTTATGTCGCCCGAGCACGATGGATAGCTTCCTTCCTCGGTACCGTTCGATTCGCGGGGTCGCAGAATCCTTCTTCTGCCCGCAGCTCCGGTTCTGGGGCTTCCTTTTACACTGTATCACCACTGGGTTATATCATAAATCCGGGACACACCGGGGCAAAGCCGAAAACACATGCGAAAGTAGCACACACAACCGATCGATCGATAGGCCCATAAAAATGTTGGGCATGACCTGCGCGAAAATTCGCTAATAGCTGTCAAAGTGGAACGCCGAACTTTTTGGACGTTGCTTCTTTTCGCCACTTTAATGGACTCCTAATTCGCTGCTCGGTCACTGCTCATTAACGGGACACCAGATTCGATACCGACAAAGCACACTCCACTTGCTGGCCACTTGGCGACGATCGCCCCGTGAGGCGGTCCTTTTCACTTAACACTTAACTTCAACGTCAACCGGCGACACTACTTCGAAATTGCCTAGCAACGATCTTACGGCACGCTGAGTTACACCGCGACCGCGACACCTCAGTTCGCTGATTCAGCGCTGATTCCGCGAAATAACCTTCCCGGAAGCCCGAAGGTGATTGGGTTGCAATACGATCCAGTGATGATCACATTATCGCCCGCGGTTGTCTCGTGGATCGCCTCGTCAGGAATTCTTGGCCAAACATCGTATCGCACTTCCTCAAACACGCGCTTCGCTCGTTGCTATGGACACATCCGCACTCGGCGGGGCTTCGGAAACGAAAGAGCAAAAAGGTAAACAGAAAACGGAATGAGCTGTTGGCCGATGGCTACGGCACGCACACCACCGCCAACCAATCGTGTGTACGCGAACCTCGCACCAATACCAACGGCGCGCGGGTTCAGCTGGTTCCCAGTGAACAATTTTGAGAGCCCGAAGCTGCCCCTCTGCCTGCGACGCGGCGGAGGAAGGCTGAGACGAGTGAGATCGAACGCCCCTCTGCCTGCGACGAGGCCGAGGAAGGGCGATCTCGCAGCGCACGAAGTGAGAATGAGACGCGTTCGTTGGTTGCCGGGGAAAGAACGGAAGGAATCCCCGTGAGTTTGAAATCGCCGTGAGTTTGCTGGTGGAAGACGAACGTTGGAGAGAAAGAAAAAGGAATAGAAATAACAGAGACAGCGAGATCGTGGCAAACTCCCGAAGTACCGAGGGTCCGACAGTCTTGTCTTTGTTGTGGACTTGAGCGAATCGGGACGAAACCTGTGCCTCTGTTTTTCTAAGTGCCAAGTGTAAGGTATCAAGTGCCAAGTGTAAAGTCTGTCCAGGTAAGTTTATTGGACAGTATTCAGTGACAACCACATAATTTTTCGCTTTGCTCGTTTCAGACGACTCGTCACATTTGTGGAAAAGGTAAGTTAAAGTGACAGGATTGCAATGCTACAAATGTAACACTAACATTGTTCCTTTCCTTTATTTCATTGAAGATTACGGACCAAATGACGCATGGAAAATAAACCCGGCTCGAGCCCATGTACGCGACCGAAACAAAACATATTTTTTGGCGACGCCACCCTCGAAAACGCATCGCCGCACGAATGCACGAATAGGTAGGGAAGAGTGAAAAGGCGAATCAAAAAAAGAGAGCGAAAATATACCGAAATGTACCGCCCAAATACGAACTGTTTCATTTTGGTTAGGGGGAATATGGGAGAAAGAAAACGAAAAAAGCGAGAGAACACACAGGTGAGAGACAGGGGCCCGCTCGGTGAGAGAATTCAATCCACTGCCCACTTCATACATCAATCCACGGATCACTGCGATTTCACTATGGAAGCTCTTCGGGACAAAATATATGAGGCAGCCGTCCAGTAGTGGATGAGTAGTGGATGAGTAGTGGAAGCCTCCATACTGAGAAATCGAAAATTGTTCACTGGGTTGAGACGGCGCACCCGTTCGACAGCTGCTCCTGCTGGAGGCTTTTTTGTTGATCCCTTTGGATGACGTCACGTATTTGCAGTATGCATTTCTCAGGCAGGGATCGGATTTATGCTAAGGTACGTAATTACCAGAAGTTCATTAAAGTTAACTATTTGTAAGATGTTATAGGTAGAATAATATGGCTCAATGCCATAACATCTAGTTTAATTTAAGTTTAATTTAACATATAGTTTAATTAGATTTAAATAGAAACATTTTCATTTCAATCGTTTTGATACCTTAGACTTGTTAAATAGCTGCAATCCCAATTTGGAATATCTCCGTAGTGTTATCTAATCAAGCATTTATGTCGAATAAAAAAAAGCCAAGGTGCGCGTATTTCACGAGGTAATGGAGAATTGCTGTTTGACTCCACCGGTAATGCCCAGAAATAATACAGAGCTCACAGAAAAAACGGACAAAGTAAATGTGGCTCATTTGCATCAAACGAGGAGCAGCCTGTGGTCTGGAGGATATATACACATTTTACGGGCCTACACACTTTCGCCAGCCCAACCCAGCCCAGCTGAATGATGACTAATAACAACATATAGGCGCATTGTGTTCAGGCCCGCCAGGCCAGCGCGGCATCGAACTCTCCGGCGGTGTAAGTACTCATCATCGCCTCGGTCGGCGAGCCCGAAAGCAACAATTTTCGTGTGGAATGTTGAGTATGCTGGAGTAGCCTCGGCAGTTCTTCAACCCCGTCGCCGGGGGCCGATCGAACTATTTGAATATCGTGCAGCCGTGCCGATCCGTACCGATGACGTGATCAAAAGCATAGTCGTCGGACCGTAAAAAGTTCTACACCCAAACTATGGGGGCCCCGCACTGGGAACTGGATTAAGCATAGTTTAAAGTCCGATCAAATTTCGTGAGTCAGTGCGTTTATGCCAGGGAACTGGAGGAGCCGCCGGGGAGGAGTGGAGAAGCGAAATGAAAGAAGGAGAACCTACCTACTGTGGGCTAATGTTTGCCGACTATTCGGGCATAAATCATGTGCCGTGTTGCTTATGGATTATAATATTATATTACAAAATTTATTGATATTAATAACGACGGAAAAACACAACCATTAATGCTTATCATCACACTGTGTTAAAAGAAATTTCATATTTCTGTCCACACAATATGGCACACTGGAGCCCACCGTACCATCGGCCGCCAGGTGCCGCCGCTGTCCAGTCGCTGTCCATGGTCGTAGCCGCTGTCGTGCGTAATCCAATTAGCGTTTTCGGAAGTGGCATTCCGGAATTTGGAGCCGATCCGAGCCAATCGTCTGTCACGCTGCGGAACGGAGAGGCCATGCGCTGGAGGAAGTGTCCGATTGAAAGGGCCAACCGATCTGCTGTTCAATTCCAAACCTCAAACCAATGCTTTCGACACAAAGGCCACCACTACAGTGAGTTAATAGGCATCGCCGAAGCCGTCACCACTAATCGGCATCGATTGGAAAGCCGATAAATAAGTCAATCCGCCAAACAATAACGTTGCATAAATAAGTTGGTCCGGTGTTTGCTCGCTCCATCGAACACGTTTTATTGCCGTTGATTTTGGATTGTTGTTTTAGTGTTGCAGTATGGTTCGGGTGTTACATAATGCGACATTAATTAAATAAATCAAACACTAATCAATAGACCCACATTGAGCACGCGGTTCCGGCGAGGGCCAGAGCTGTTGAAGTGTTTCTACTTTCGCCGAATCGAAATCACGAATCCATCAGAAGTAGTTTTTTGTATGCTAACAGGAGCGAAAGTTGGAATGCAGATTGCGATCAAATGACTCCTGAAATTGACACTCCAACTCTCATGTCACCTTCTCCTCTTTGCAAAGCCGCGTACTGATCCTATTACACAGTCTCACTTGTAACCGCGTCGGATTATGTTTTGCGTTCGACAGAAACCAGAAATCGGATCGTGTCCTCGGATGATAGGGCCGAACAGAAACAACAAAACAAAGCTAAAGAGCCAACGATACGGGACCTGATAGACGCGAACTGCCAGAAACATAATCGAAGCAAAAGTTCCAGAGAAACAAGTAAATGAGCAAAGCAAACCCAACATCATCGGTGGCGTTCCTGAAATGCATCACTACCTCGGCCGCAAATCATCGCCCAATATCTTTTGCTGGAGATCTATCTGCTCCGAAAAGGCCGTACAGTCCACACACAGTCCAAGGATGGATACTTCTTGGAAAACGGATCCCCAGCCGCTCGGTTCCAAGTATCTTGTTTATTTATTCATTTTTTTTTCTGCGCTAGTCCGCGACTCCGAGAGGTGTTTTTGTTTGATTGACAACGGTTTCGGCGATCTCGCTCATTGATGGTGACATCATCATTGAGAAATTTCGCTCAATCGGAAGTTTCCGGACTCCAATCGAGGTCGGGAATGAGACAGAGCAGAGTGTTGCTGCCTCTGGCTGCTTGGCGTAGAGAAGAAATCGAAGTGGATTCTCGATCGGTCCTTAAATGAATCGATAGACTACAGATTAGTAGGAAGCACAAGACGAACGATTTCTTAAATTAAATTACGATGCTGCTCTCTCTCCCTGGAATTCGAACACGGTTCTGCAAGCTACCGATGGTTTCGAACGAGAAAAATAAAGAAGTAAACGAAAGCACTTGGTATGATTGAGAAAGTTATGCTAAACACATACCGTGGGTGTTTCGATAGGCTATTAGATTTCTCATAAACATTTGCAACATAAAAAAACACGAAACCATCAGACGATAGGCAACAGGCAATCGTTTCTAAAGGAATGATTTTTAAGAACAGATTTAAGATTGTTCTAGAGCTTCAATCTACTATCCATTTTATTAGGTCACATATTGTTTAAAAATTGTCTGAAGTATTTAGTATTTGTCGATCTGAATGGTCCCCCAATACTCGCAACTCATCCAGGATCTGTTCGATTGCCTATTTCCCAACATATAGAATTTTAGGATTTGATAAATTATGCGACCCAATACAATATTGAAACTATCATATAAAATAGTATATTAATTAGAAAGTAATCAATTGATTGTAGTAATTATTGAATGCTTAGTTTAAGTTGATCACTATCGTTTGTTTAGTTTTCCTCGTTTGAGTCGATAAAATTAACCAAATTCGACGAAACTTCCCAACTTAGTCAGTCTGTTCAAAAAGCCTGAAAAGGATTATTGATTTTTCTGGACTCGTGCAAATCAAGCATTCTGCAAACAAAGTTCAAACCATTCTACATAAAACTACAATAAATCCACCACCGCTGTCACATTTTGCTCAATTCATTGCACATTCACGGCCCATTAGAGGCACAATTGCGGATGGAGCATAATTCGGAGTTCTCGCGAATCCATTATCTTCGGATCTGCGCTCGGGATTCTTTGCCGGCGACTTGAACCAATTAAAATTCAAATTGCCAACCGCGTGCAGCGTGATGCTGACGGGTGCTGCTGCGCCGTTTCTTGGCCAGCCAGTGGCCAGTAAGGAAAGGGGTCCCTTTCCGTCAGAGTCGGTCGGTCTACTTCTCTAGGCTCAAACCATAAACTGAAAGCACCGGTGGTTGCGGTTTGCTGGGCTTTCGCTTTTCGCTTCGGAAAATGTGCCACCGCTGCACACTGGCAACGGTAAACCCACAATCAACCAGCCGGCAGATTGCGATGCGATACGGCGGATTTAATTATTACGATGCAAATAATGGCGGGTGTTTAACCGCTAAATTACACGCAAACCGACCGCAACATTGACCGCTCCGAACCGCTCGGGCCTGCCAACGAAGAAAATCCGTCGCATGGCCGGGCATATCCTCCTGTCAACATCGTCAAGCGTCATTAGCCGCCGGGGTCGACCGGGATGCTGCTGGAGCGCATTCGCGGTGTCATTTTTCACGGAAGCGTCATGTTTTTACTTTCGGTTTGCTTTTTTTCCTGCTTGGTGTCACTCTCTCGATGTCGCCCCGGTCCGAACTAGCCCGGAGGTATGGGATATATAACAAAATTGCATTCCGCAAAAGTGTCGAGACGGGAAAACTGGGGAGCAAAAAGTGTCTACAAATCGGTTCTGATGGCAGCGAAACATTTGATTACGCTGCGTAAAGTTTGCGCGTTAGCAAATATTTTACGCGTTTTTTTTGTTGTGAATATAAGCATATTTTACATTTCATAAATCTAGGTATGGCCGCATACCTGCATCGTATAAACTTTAAACGTTGGGGAATGTTACAGGAGAAGTTCAACCATCGGACTGGGACTCGATAGTCTCGGAGTTTAGAGCTTTAAAAAAAAATGATGACTTTAGTGGTTCCGTAAAATAATCCGATTTGAGTTGAAATTCTTTTCAAAATAGCAACGAACCAATCTTTTTGTTTAGTTTTGTAAAACAAAACTGAAACTACTGCACCACGATGTTGATGTTTATTCTATGGGTAACAAAATTTGGAAATTACCGATACCGTAACCGAAGTAATGGATACCATTCGATCCTGCGCTGCTTTCGGTAGATTTAAACTTATTTCCCAAAGCGCCGTAGAAAAGCGTGGAACAAGAGAATCGTGCCTCGTCCATAGACCAGACACTTACTTTTAGTACAAACAGTAAATTCATAGTTAATGTCCGTGGAGCGCTCGGTGCAATGGAACTATCGATGCATTCGCCCATCGCCACGACGATAGCCGCTCGTGTATGTAGTTCAGGGTTTAATAATAACGCCTGATTGCATTCGTTGCGTCGTTGTTGACGGCAGTCGTTTACAATCCACTTGGATTGGCACGCACGCGGAGCAATGGGCACGGCGCACGAGCTAATCGCCTTCCGTGTTTATGTGACCCACATCCGTCGACCCCAGAGACGGCCGCAAAGCGATCCGTTTGATGACTCGTCCGCTGGATGTTACGGCCCCGTACGGATGCTCCAGCCACCACCCATCCCAGCTACTGGATGGTGTGAACAAACAAACGTTGTTTGAACGGTGAACGAATGGCTTTGTTGTCTAATTCGATCAACACCGCGCTCGGGGCCATCCATCTTGTCCGGGAATGGAAGGGATCGCTTCCACACCCTGGAACCGTTGCAACCTCGAAATCTCGCGCGAGCCCAACTCTTCTGGCCCATAAAACCACGGCCCGCGATTGATCGCTCATAAAACCTCCTGTCGGTGGCCGGCAGATTCAAATTTGAAACGAAGGCAAACTGAAACACGTGGCGAATGTAAACAGGAGAAAAAGGCAACCGGCATTCTATTCACGGTCCGGCATTCTATTTTCCTAATCACTCCAAGCCGCGGACCGAGTTCTGACCACACACCGAGTTGTCAGGCGAGATGAGTAAGCTTTTCTGCGTGAAGCCACTTCTTGGAGCAATTTCACGCGCATTCGTTGATGCGGCACTTTTCTCTCCCTTGAGCCCTTCTTCAACGGGTGGGCAAGGTTCCTGGTTTGTAGAGGCAAAAACGGCAGAACCAGGCTCGACTAGCGGGTTCAACGTCAATGGTGGCCATTCTTAAGGAGCCGTCTTCGGAATCCGTTGGACGGCCAATATTTGTGTTGTGTTTGAAAATCAAACACCATGTGACAAACAATGTCCCCAGCGCGTTCTGTTCATAGCGAGAAGAAGCATTTAGCTGCTGAATATTTGAACAATATGTGAAAATATGAGATATATTTTTTGCAAAATGTTATTTTTATGTTCTAGGAGCAACATTGTGACGAATAAATGTCATTTAGGCCATTTCTTCATTTGAGTATTTCTGGCCGAAAGTGAATTTGACCATCGCCGAAACAAATTTAGCTGAAGTTGGAAGCTTGAACTTTTCAGTTTTTCACACCAATTTCTTTTTAACTAGAGTAGGTTTTTTAGAGTACTAAATTAACTAATAAGTAATAAACTTGATTTGTTTACATATGTGCATACTCAAATTGCAAAATTAAGGATGAGAAAGGCACGGTGAAGGACGGTGGAACGGTGCTGTTTCTAAGACATATTGTGTGTTAACTGATGTAGAACGTTGAACGGTTATTAATATGAGTTGTAGTGCTGAAACAACCAATGATATTCAAAAATTATTCGACCAAATTAAGGCAGTAATCGGTAATAATGAATCAATCAATAATGCAGGTGTATGAAAATAAAGGTCGCATTCATTATATTAAAGCTCATGGGCGCAAGAAATAAAGACCTAAACGAGTTGTAAAGCGTATGGCTAAAGCTTGACGAAAAAAGGAATCATTCAAAAAGGAACAATTTTTAGGCTATTAACATCGGCAACTATTGAGAACATGTGGCCATTCATGAACCTTGGAGTATGTGAAAAGAGTACCATTAATTTAAAAGAATTAGCTAAATTATCTGTCCAAATCTAAACTAATCTGAACCAAAATAATACTTGAGGACTACAGAAAGGTACCGCATGGCAAAACTACGCTTTTTGGCAACATTGCCAGGTCGCAATTTTTTTCTTCAAATTTTGCTTAATATCGGCATCATAATATCAGCTTAATAATCAGCAAAACTATCATTTATGCGACCTATAAATGTTTTTGGGACTGAAGTAAATTTTTCATCCTCGTATTCGTAAAATCTTATGTAATGTAATAATGTGAACTAAACTGCTTTTCGCTTTTCGCTATCCACTTCAATGTTCAATCGAACATTTGACCCCGTACATCCTGGAGATTTTGTAAGCTGTTAACAGCAAAGCGATTTAATGTAATTTTGCAACATTTATTGTCACATTTTTTCTTTTGTACGCTTAAGTTGAGATACAATGCGGTGTCCTGTCTTTTGGGGAACTTCCGTTTAGCACCTTTAGGAAGTAGAACTCAAACTGTTGAACTGGTAAACTGTCACATCCACGAAAGATAATCTGAATATTTTACCATCGTCACGCAAGGAATTTGTATCGAAATGCTTTTATTTGTTATAAAGCCCTATAATGTATTGGGAATGTGAAAATTGCACTCAGAATGAACATGGAATGCTGATGAGAACAGAATTTACATTGTATAATTTACAACTGCATCAGTTACCGGTGTGGCGCTGTTTGCGCCCCGCAAAATTGTCCATTGAGCCCGGAAGAGCGTTTCAAAGCGTGACAAAATGAACTTTGTTCCACAAAGGCAGACCCCGGGCCGGGTTTGTCATTCCGCACGGAGCGCGATTCGCATTATTTTGATAAAGTGAATTAAATAAAACAAAGCCGCACATAGCACGGAACGGGAACGAACCGGGGGGAGGTCCCTCATTCTTAAACGGTTCTTCTCGTGAGCCAACTGAGCCGCCTAACTGCAGTGTAATGTAATGCCCATGCCTTACCTAAAAATCACACCACGCACCACGTGACGGGGGACTCCCTTGAAAGACATTCTTCCGCCACCGGGTGCCAAACAGGATTACGATACTTTGCTATGGAGAAAGCAGGAGCAACAAAAAACTATACAATAAACGGGTTGCTGGTCGGTGCTGTGTCCAGCAAAAGGCCCCCCACGTTCCGTGGTTGACCCACCAGCATAAAGCTCGCGGTGTGCATCGGTGCTACCGTTTGGCGCAAATCCTCCGACCGCGCAGTGTCATTGCCGCCACGTGCGCACCTTGGTATGCTAATTAAAATACCTTTTCCTACGCCGACGGTTCCCGGTTTTTTTTTTGTCACGTCCTTTCCGCCTTCCGAAACACGTGAGCAATACTCGTGGCCACACCAGCAGGCAGTTAATACTAGTATTTCCTGTCGGTGCCCGATGTTGGAGCAAACTATACCACAACTTACGCTCTAGGAAAGTAAAAAAGGAACACGTTAAAGCTGGTTACTTCCAGTTCCAGTGTTTCAGTGCCCACAATCAATGAACGAGTTGGTTTCGCTCGAATACCTCAACCGTGGCCCAGTGTGGAAGATCTACCATTACAACTCACGTGGCACCGTACCCTTGACCGTCGAACGTCCGTTCTCGGTCACTTCTCCTCGGTGTGACACATACACATACGCGCTGCTCGGACATTCACGAACGGAATTAGTGCGGTAATTATTTGCACGATCCAGGAGGTTATGGGGGCTAAACGGCTCCGATTTATCTGCCACTCGGCGACACCGGCTTAGTGTCGGGTTTCGCTCATATGTAGCTACAAATAGAGTAATCCGCCCGCTGATGCTGGACCCTAGCCTCTGTCGAAGCGCGTTAAGGCTGGGCTCGTTGAAGCATCTGGCATCCCGTTCCGAAGCTTACCATTCCGCAAGTGAGTAACGTGAGTGGAGCCTGTCAGCGTTTTGTCCATTGGCGATCTATTACAGTTACTTCACCACTAACCTGGCACTCGGGATAACCGGAGCCAGCGATCGGTTACTTTAAGCAATCATATTTATGACGATGCACATTAAACTGGACACGTACCTTAAGTAAGAGTCCTTCCAATCAGTGAGCAGCAGAACTCGGCGGATGGCAGTTAAAAATAGCACAACAAAAACCCGAACTCCGAAGCACGCGCAACTTTTTATGAATCAATGGAACACGTGCCCGCTTCGCAATCTCTATCGATCGGGCTGCTGCAGATCGGATTAGTGCTCTCTCTCTCTCTCTCTCTCTCTCTCGTGGGGTCTCGTGGTCCTTACACCGTTCACCCGAATGGCAACAGATTTTAATTAATCCTTCGTCGTCGTTACGAAAGTTGCGTACGGACCGGAGTGGTGGAATCGCCTGCCACGGTGACCAAACTTCTAGTGAGAAGGCCAAGGACACGGCTGCTCCCTGGTGTCCGCGCGGGCTAACTTTCCTCACAAGTAGTGCCGGTGTCGTGGCGACGGTGGCGGCGAAACTAATTAGCTTGGCTACACTTGGCCGCTATATCTGATGTCTGTGACCATCCCAAGGGATAGGCGGCGTGTTCTTCACCTCGTAAATGGCAACGGCGTTCGGGGCTATCTGCAGCATTAAGTGATTAGCCCTGTAGGTTGTTTATCCCTTTTTTGTGTTGGCGATTTTAAACCTCATTCTGGAAATCATGCGACAGACGAAGCATAAGTTAAAAAATGAATCTTAAAGACCTTCGACGACAGTGTGCAGTGCTGCTTCAGGATGCGTCTTTGCAAACCTAAGGCTGGTATGCAAATAAGGTCCGACCAACAGCACACCCCATGTTGCCCTTATTGCTGCAACCTTTCTTCACGCAGATTTGCCTCGCCACCGATCGCTTTACCCGTGGACCGTGTGCTTTCTACCTGAATTCCTACGTCTCAGGGCGGAATTTATGTCAGAAGGCCGGTGGTGAATGCTAGAAAACCTCATAAATAAGCCGCAAACGTTGACGGCTGCGAGAGACCGGCGACTCCTCGCGAGCCACTTCGACAACAATATACACCGGAATGTCCCCGTTTTGGCCTCCTATGTGCGCCACTTACTGTAGACTGTGAGCCACCCACCCAACCCAACAGCACTCCCTGCCGTCCAGCCGCAACTTAATTAATCTCCGCTTAATTATCTATTTCCACGGTTTCCTTGGCTGGTGGGCCTGGTAAACTCCGGACTGGCTTGCCAGTCAGGGGGTTGCTGTGTCACGCAGCAATGGAGAAAAAAACAACAATAACACGAGTCCTCTCGGGACTTGCAAATCATTCCTTCCGGTAGAGCCGGCAGCAAGTGATAATGATTTCATCGAGTAAAGTGTAAGATCCAACTGAAAGGCAACTCGTTCCTTCTCCGCCGACGATCGCGGAATTGGCAAACGCAACGCCCCGGAGCGCCACGTTTCTCGCGGACTCACGTTTTCCACCCACCGATGATTCATTATGCATTCAGCGCGGTGTCGGCGGTGAGACGTGCGAACAGCATCGCCATTTGCACGGCTTCTTGGAAGCTCGGCTTGGTGTGTGGAACCCGCTCGGCCGCAGCCACCCAACAATTTGTTGTGTCTACTCGTCCCGCCGCCAAAGGGGGCAGGGACACCACGTACCTGCGGCGGACGCAAGCAACCGGAAGCACCCGATGAGGACGCTGGCTGTGTGCTGGTAGTGGCCACCTAAAATCAAAACAACTCTCAGAGCGTGTTGTATTGTTAGATAAATTGTTCAAATTATAGAAATTAGGTTGGCGAAGACTAAATGGTGATTCATTTGCGGACGTGGTCACTTTCGGCTTAGATGAGCGACAGACATTTGAATCCTTGTAGTTAAAGGACACGGAACAATAAAAAAATGTTTTAAATTAAATAAATAAATTAAATAAATATTGTTAGCAAAGGATCGAAAAGGATGTGCTACTAGTCGCAATGTAAGTTTCTATCACATACAACAGTAAAACTTTTTAAATTAAAAATTCGTTGTTATTGAACTAACTATTTCAATGACAACGATTTTTTAATTTAAAAAGTACGTAAGATTGAGTAAGATTGAGTACTCCTATATCTAAGTATAATCTACCTTAAATTCTATTTATTTTAAAATAAACTAACTTATTAAGGTAAATTTGAGTGAAATTAAGTTTAAATCGAATCAGCATTTGTGTAATAAATTCAAAATTTCTGCTGAATAGTATTTTACCATAAATTAAAATTCTTTCTAATTTAATCCAATTCGATTTGACTTGACTCCATTTATTTATTTCTAATTTAGTTAATTTATTTTAATTATTTTAATAAAAATTATAATATAGTGATAATAGTCAGAAAACTAATAATGTAGTTTGTTTAAATCTTAGAAGAACGGACCGGGCCGTATTTATAATAAAGTAGTTAATAATGGTACAAATGATAATACTAATATTATTAATCATACTAATAAAAGTATAAATAATTATAGGAATGATACTAGGAATTGTAAAGATGATATTTTCTATCATAATTTAATGCTGTATCATATGAAACACAATAACTTGATATGTTTAGGTCGAAAAATAATCCATTCCAACTCAGCTCAGCTCGAAATTTCCTTTATCCTATTTAACTTCTTGCGACTTTTCTGCACGGTCGTTCTTCGGTAGATTTCGGGGCGATCCGGCGATTTGATCGATTAATTAAAGTTGAATTTTCTATTTTTGACCACCATCGTCACAGTACAAGATACAGCGTGCGGCATGCGACTGGGACGACCGCCAAACATGCGGCATGTTCATCCGACTGGCCCCCAGAGTCGGTTGCGGTTGTGTTTCATTGATTCGATGACCGCCTCTAATTAAAGGTGCAACCACCATATCCAATGGCCAGTATCGAACCGATCGAATCTTCGTAATCAACGCCTCATTGCGCGAAAGAGCCAGAGAGCTTTACCAGCCCGTTCGGGCTACCTTGCGGCCAACTCCCGCGGCACCTTCGACACACCGTCTTACCGATGTTTTGAATCTCATTACATAAACAGCCCGCCTTCGGTTCGGGTTGGAACTCGCTGGAACGACAGCGGACTCGCTGGAGTTCTCCTGCGGTATCGGTAGCACCGTGATAAGACGCCCAAAACGTGCCCCTCGGGCGCGCCCCGGCGCTAGCAAGGCAATCGCAGCATATCCGTCAACTTACCGGGCCTCAAAGGTGTTGTGCACAGCGTTCGTCTCGTCCTAATGTACTGCGCCAATATTTGCTCACGACCGGAAAGGTACCTCAGCTACGCGCGCCCTGGCGAGGGCTGTGTCTGGCTGTGACTGCCGCTGACAAGCGTTCCGGGATGTCGTTGAGGTTGACAAATTTCTTCACACGGCACCAGAAATCAATATTTGCCAAAAGGTGCACCTTTTCGAGGTCTTGCAAAAATATATGTATTTGAACAGCTCACGCTCGACACTGGACGGCCGACAGATGGGCATATCTTTCCTATCTGCATCGCCATTCCGTTGTTGAATTTTTGCTATCAAAAGTTGATTAATCAACGTCGGAATGAGCTGCTACAGCTGTTGTTCGCCCTAAATTAAGCACAGTGATGATAAATTGGACAATTCTAGCTGGCACCTGATGGGCGGACTCAGAGAGAGAGAGATCTAAAGCTTTTGGTACCGCATCTTAACAGTTTGCTAAATTCTCTTGCATTCCACGAACTCACTGGTCACCGGTTGAAAACTGATGCCGCTCGCAATTCAGTATTTTTAATCAATTGGATGAAACGTTTCATTTGTAAACATTTATTCACAGGCAATTGTTTTCCCGAGCACCGTAGTCCGTAGATGTTGAAAATGCAAAAAGAGCTCCATTTCCAGAAAATTTATAATCCATTTAACGATAGAACGAAATCCTTCCAATGAAACGGTTGGCCCAATTTGCATTTGCCGCTGGCTCTCGTTGCTCTCCTGGTGCACATTCGCTGGATAATCCAAATGTCAAGCCGACAATATTTAGCGTTTGATCCCCGAAAGTATCGATTAGCGAAAACACTTTAACTTAACGCTCCGTAGCTGCGGTGAACTTTCGACGACGACTTCGGCTCGGGCTGCCTCTTGAATTCTCGATTATGGTTCGGATGACCAATCTCGCCCGAAACTAACTTCATTATTTTTGCGCGACGCGTGCCTTGCTTCGGCGAAACGTTCAAAGATTACATCTAAGATTTGGGTTGGCACGAAATGGGAAAATAGATTTGGAAATGAAAAATATTGCTACGAAGCGATGGCAATCCGGATTCTACGGTTGGCTGACGATTGTAATTAAAAATAGAACGCGAAAATTGAATTTTCATTTATTTATGCTGCTTTACGTTTCATTTACGCAAACGGCACTATCAAATCGCGCCCGAGACACTGAACACCGATTGTTTCGGAGCGCGCGTCTCAAGAGTAACCACTCGGTTAGTCGAAAGTGCTCGAGAGAGCATCCCTGGAGAATCCCGGTTTACAACGGCATGAAAACTTTATTCCTTTTCGCCGACCGTGCCTCTTCGCTGCGCACCGTCTCCCTTGCTGGTGATCTTCGAAGATTCGCCCGCAAATAAGCGCACCGACTGCCGAACCCTGTGGAATGCTAAATTATTTTTCTCTGATTTTTCTTTCCGCCGATGCTGCCTTACCCGCTTAGCATTGTTCCGTATTCAGCATCATCTCTGGAGGATTATTTTTACCACCTTACCACCGGCCACCGCAAACTTGCGTGTGCCCCTTGGGCCGAGGACGCCAAAGCGGCACGGCAACGAAAAAGGATTAATGGAATTATGGAGGACTCACTCGCAACGAGGAAGGCTCGTGGAAAGGACTCAAAAATCAACCGAACCTGGTACCTGGCACCAGACGCGATCAGCAGTGGACAGTGTCGCTTTGATCAACAAACCGCCCGTCGTCGTTCGGTTTGCTTTAAGATTATCTCTCTTCGGCGGTGAAGATTTGAATAATTTCAATTTATATGTATCATCAGAATCGGTCAAGCGTTTTGGGGTCTGTTTGAAGCGAAACTAGAACCCGGATTAATGGACAACATATCGTTCGATGGATTTTGGTCCTTTTCGGCCTCGGTCCACATTCTTAACGGGCTTCGAAAAGTTCGGTATGGACGTGCGTTTCGGATTGGTGTTTCTGTTTCGACCAATTTGGCACGCATGTATGAGTCAAAAGATTAAGTTTTGTTGTAATTTTGACATGCAATTTTAAAGTTGTTATCAAGCAGTACGCGTGGTTGAATTATGGGAACCGCTCTGATACAATGAGCGATACGATTCGAAGCCTCATGACAAGAAGAATCACTACAATTCAGGAGAATGTCGGTATCTGCTCAACTCAGTAGCTTTAAGTAGGACCACAAAAGCATTGCAAATGGAACAATTCATTGTATGTTTAATTGATTGAAAATTATGATGAGATAATCTGATCTCAAAGCGACACCCGGCAGCAGCAGCAGCTGCTCCCGTGAACACAACATGATGTTGCCCCGTAACATAACGTAACATAATCCGATTGGAATGTACCCAGGCAGCATAATTCGATTGATGAATCACGTTCACTTCAAACGAGCCAACAGAATGCTACATCTCGCCACGGTTCATTGCGATGCAGTCAAACGCGCACCACCTGCAAACGGTTGGTTTAATGTTACTTTTAAATGTGTAACAAACATTCAAATGCAATAAAAAGAAGCAATATAAAGTTGGTCACACCAGAAACTCCCGCGGGACTGTAATAAAAGTTGTGAGTTGTTCTGTCGGCCTCGGCCGATCCGAAATCCGACGATCGTGGGGCGCGGCGCATTGTAAGAAACTTTGGAGGCGCACATGTGTGCCAGCAGGACACCATCACGTGCAGTAAAGTTAAATTCCCCACCAATAGCGCACAATCATCGATGTTGTGGTGGTTTTTGCTCAATTGAACCCACTCCGCAAGGGACCACCAAACAAACCGTCTAGAGTAATGATGGTTCGACTCTGCCGAGAGTTTTAATTACAGTATACAGTATTCTTCGGTACAACATATTTATGTTCCCATTTTTTCTGTGCCATTTCATCGATACACTCGCTCCGTAACAGTTCGATGTAAAAGTTTGATGGACAGTTTCCATTTCTCGACCGTTGCCATTGTTCTGGCTCGGGGAGGATATAACGAACAAGGGACAACATTAGTTGTCGTTTAACTTGGGCGAGAGTAAACTCTGGCTCCGGTGAAGTACATTTTATTTGGCGAACGTTGTGGGTGGCTTTTATTGAATACTAGGCGATCCGGAGAACTTCCTTTCGTTCGAAGTTGTGTTTCGAAAATAAAAGCAAACGTTTATTGTATTACAACAGCTCTTCTTTAGTCGAACAATTGGGTGTTTTCTTTTGGTTCCGTCGAACGTGGCAGTTTATTACGAAAATCATACCGTCAACTTCTATTGCATTTATTGAACTGCTGTCGTTCAAACAATGTTTCTAGTTTTCCCCCCAGAATATGGAAATTGGTAAATAGTGGGAAATATGGAAATTCGGCGTAATAGTACATCTTTCCCATTTATATTTGCCGCTTAAAATGTTGGCTCCGCTTTGCTGCTGTTGTTCGTTAACTTTTTCATGATTATCCAAATACCATTCCATTTTCGGTATGTTTCGGTGGATTGATATTTCTCCGTGGAAAAAAAGAATAGCTCTCAACTTTAACTTCAACTGTCTGGTAAATCAAGCGAGGATGTAGGATTATTGCTTTATCCTAATTTTCAACATATTTTTTTAAATTAATTAATAAAAAGTTCGTACCCTCTAAATACCCTCTTCTCCTTTCTGTTAATCTTTTCTACTTTTTTATCTTAGAAGAACAGACCGGTCTGTATTTATAATGTTTTTTTTCCTATTTGTGAGAAATTTACACTATTTATTTATCAGTACAAAAAATGTATAATGATACGACATGATGGTGTTGCTTAATTTATTACTCATTCATTTTTCACATTTAGCTTCTACTTTTCACATTACTTCGCCGCTCCGATGCACAATATGGCACGCCTCATTGTTGGCATTCATCCGCTTAATAGTTGCGCCTTTGATTTATGCCGCCCAATAATGCGTCTCGTTTGCCATTGATGATTTACATGCAATCCGATGATTTACCGATTTCAACACTTTGCCGGCCGGGCGTGGCGCAAGAATTTATTTCGGAATTCGCGTCACCCAAAGTCGACCAGAATGGACAGCGACCAAAAAACGCCACCCCAAACCAACTTCTCGGACTCGGAGGTGATGAAACCGCGTGTTGGCAATGCATAAAAGCTCGGGACACCGAAATTTGGGCAAAACATTGCCCGAATAGCAATGAGTTCCGGAGACCGGAACCAAGAACAGCAGCGGAGAGAAAAGAAAAACGGGAATGATAATTAATTATGAGCCAAAGGGCCAGGAAAAAACCCCAGAAAGGCCCGTGAGGATCGGAGCCGATTTTTCTTGTGACGACAGCGAAAAAAAAAATTCCACTACTTTTTCAGTCACCCTGTTTCTTGGCGGGCCACAACCGGATCAGCCGGCGGATTGAGGGATCACCTCTAGGCGCGGTTTTGGTCGCAGGTTGTCACTTCGCGCCCTCGCGCTCCGACTGGCCCCGTCAGCGTGTTTGATGAGTTGTTTTTCTATTCCTCGGCGGCGGATGCCTTTTCTTCCCAAAAGGGGTGGGACACGCCTGAACGGCAAGCCGTTTTTCATTCTTTTGAAGAAAAAGTAGTTTAGCATCATGTTTCGGCGGATTTGATGGAATTAATTCGACCGCAAGTGCCGAAAAGACGCGAGTACCGGCGCACCGTAAGTACCCGCTGCGGGGGGCGTGAGGATTTCACAGGGGGCCACGAAGGCCAATCTCCGCTTTTTCCAGCCGGCGGCACTTTTGACCTTTTCTTCTAAAAAATGCGAGACAGATTTATTCTATCCATGTATCCTATTTTACCTCTTCTCTCTCATTCTCGCGCATTAAACAGCGCCCTGTTTTTTCTTTTCTGGTTTTTATCCCTATCGCGTTCGCGGGTGTTGGCGGGTCATTGTCGGTTAAAGCAATTTCACGGGTTTATGTAAATAAAGTTTGGTTTTTATGCTTATTTCCACCCATCCGTTATGACCGGATGGTGGCGGTACTGGTACGTCTTCGTCACCTTCGCAGCCAGCAGACAGAAACAATTACAAAATTTTTGAAAGGAAAATAAAACGATTGCGTTGTATCATCGTACTCATGGTCATAGTCGTAGATTAGTCGGCTTACAACAACAAAAAATAGGCGCAATAACAATAAACATTGTTCTCAGCTGGCGTACCGTTAGAAAACAGATTAGTTTCTGCTCTTCGCCGCCGCGAAAACTCATTTGAAACACTTTTGGCTTCTCATTGAGCATTAATGCGATGCACCGTTTTAATCTGAATAATTAATTACGGACACCGTTAACAAATCCGTAAAAATAATTCAATTAGCTTGTACAATAAATCAAACTAATATGCTTGTTGAAACGTAAGGTTTAAAATCATGAGTTGTTTATTAATATTGTATGCGATCGTCTTAAAAACAATACATTTCTAGCGTTTAAAAAGAAAACAAATTAAAACGACGAGCTCACAAATTTTATATTCTTTTGTGATCTTAAAGCATCCGAACAGAGAAATTCCTATCGTTCACAGCGCAACAAAAATGAGCAAGTGCAACAGATGCTCATCAAAGTTTATGATTGATCACACTTTTACGCATGCCAGCATTTCCAGCACTTGACGCCGGTGCTTTGTCCGTGCGTTGCAGCGAAGTCTCACGGAATCTGCATACTGATTCCAGCCCGTAAACGCTTCACCAAATAGGTGCAATTGCAATCATGGACATGCCTCGTTCGTCCAATTCGCCGCCAGTTCAGCACCGCAGAGCCATCCCATTTTTTCCGTTCCTCGTAGTGGTCCTTGCGACGGACTAACACCCGAAGCCCTAGCATCATTTTTTTAGCCAGGCAATAAATCCAAAGTTCAACTTCACTCCTCCGCGCCTTACTTTTGTCACAACGGGCTTGCGAACGTTATAAAATGCCACTCAAAGCCTTTTGCTTCCGTCACGTTTCGCTCGGCTTTTCAGTGCAGTTTGCTCATCTGCAAATGGAATTTAAACGAGCAAAATTGCTAACGCTTGAAGAGCTTGCAACTAACCGTTCGCAAACCCTCGTGATGACATTGTGTTGCCCAAAAGTGCCACCAACTGAAAAGTGGTGGAAAATTAAACATTACAATTAGATTACCGATTGTTTATTCAATTTACTCAGAGTGGATTACGTGGGGGTTTATAAAGGGTAAGCGACGTAAGCTTAAGCTTTTTTTCGAGCTTAATTTTTTTCGATGATTGAATTTTTTATTTGAAAGGTTGATTATTAAACTTTTTTTATGTAAAACATTTTTGGTAAAATATTCACCACGATTGGCTTGTCAGTAGCTCATTCGGTCAACCGATTTTTGAGTACATTTTCGATTGTATCTAGACCTATTTCGGCCTAGATTGTATCTAGTCCTATTTCGGCAATAGAACCTGAATTTGGTACCTCAATAGTTCACTTCAATAAAAAGTGCTTATGACGAATAAGTTGACGATCTACGACTTTGGAAATAAATTTTTCATATTTCCCTATTTCCTGCTACCAAAATTGTATTTTATACATAAATTTTAAGAACCTACTTTTCAAATAAATATTTAAGCAAATATCCCCCCCTTTTTTGTAGCCAAATAAAATAATGCAGCTTACGTGGCTCACCCTATAATAAAGGATTCGAATGAATGAAAACGTAAAATGTTTTTCGTATTCTATGATATTGTATTTTTGAAACACCAAACTAAGTAATTCGCAGTTTATTGGCAATAATTAATAATAATAAAAACTGCTTAGCTGTTTTAGGCTCTTATTAGGTAATTTTTACTCATTGGATATTTCGTACTGCAAGTGTTAGTTTTGAATGCTAAATAAAATTGTCCGAAATTAGAGAGTGGTGGCCTTTGGTTTTATGCATTAATTTCTTAAACTTTTTTTAACTTCGTTCTACAGCTTCACATTTTAGTATCATATTGTTACAGTTGCAACCTTGCCTATTTTCGCTTTTCAAATTATGGGTTTTCTTCGACAACAATGCAGAGACACACGTCGTCGCCTCGTTCTTAAAGGAAAAAGCTCCGCCAACAGCATATCAAGATGTTCGAGTCGACGGAAGCGGCGGTACTGGCACGCGTCCGAAACCAAACAGAGAGATAGAGAGAGAGAGAGAGAGAGAGAGAGAGAGCGAGAGAGAAAGAGAGAGAAATAAATTATAAAAAGGTGTCATATCATACCAGCAAGACCCCGGCTAGTTGGCTGAATTTGGAATAGGTGGCGCAAGGTAAGGGTTCCTCGAGCACAGAACACAGCCAAGTAGTCGGCCATCTGGAAAGGAAATTATGGCCCGCATTCATCAAACCCAAGCCCTTCGCAAGCAGCAAGGGCGCAAAGGGAGGCCGAAAAGCGAAACGAAAGAAAACGTTTACGTCCTGATAGGAAAAGAGATAGTGGCGTTGCCAATAAGGCACCCGGGCCTGGCCATAAAGAATACCTGTACCCCTCGATTGGATCGCTTCCCTTCTCGTCTCGTCGTCCTTCGGTTGGTTGCCCCGGACGGGTGGTGGTCGTGTGTGGAAAAACATCAGAGAGCATTGTGCGCGACTGAAAGATGAGACCCAGCGCACCATAGAAGGTAAAGAACCGACGAAAGACATTGCCCGTTGGCCACAATCATCGGAACGATCCTTGCCAAGGAGCGAAGCTAGGTCGGGGCTGTATCGTCCTCGGCGTCCCGTTCTGTGTGTTGTAACGGAAAAGCGTTTGTTTCGGGCACATCCTTTCGTCAGCAGCCAGAAAGGACACACTCCGAAGGTGTTTGAACGAAGTACCATTATTTAGCAGATCATCTGACTCCGTATGACAACACTTTACTTTGGGATCCTATAATTTAACATGGGCTTGGGCGAAAATTTGATTAACTTTCTTGTAATTTCTGCAATTAATGCTGTTGTCAGCACCGCAGGCAGTTTGGGGATCGGTCAGCTCTTACTGAAAAAACGAGCAGCGGTTCGCTCTATCAGCAAAACTGTTTAGAGAAAAACCATTTAATTTAAAAAGATTACTTTACCATCTCGACGACGTTAAGACAAATTCAGCAATATTTATTTTAAAATAAGTTAAAACAAGTTGAGTTTAAGACGTCTTTGGAATATTGACGTATTTTTATGTGTTTATGTACTTTTCAGAGCTTTACTAAGTTAAGCATCGTATTGAAAAGTTGGCTCAAATGTTATTCTTAATATTCCTGTACGGTCAGCGATAAGGATTACACAGTATTTATTACATAATCAGTCTTCTGGTAAAGTATGTGACCAAATATTTTTACATCAGATATGCTTCCGTCTAGGATTTAGCGGTCACGGCGCGTTGAACTGTCCACGTGTGTATGTGTTCCGATACGCAGCGAAGGACGTTCGAAACAAACGACAGACCGGCAAACGGTTCGTTATGTATCACTACAGCAACATGGCCTAGGAAGATCGGGAGGGTAGCTCAAGCCGTTCGGACGGTACTCTGATCTCTCTTCAAATGTCGAATAAATCTTTCGCCTTTTACTAAAGATTTCCGTGGAGAGGGATACTCTAAGGAGTCTAAACTCAATTTTTGTTCGCCTCGATTCCGGTTACGGGATCGAGCCATAATCATCTCAACAAATCGCGTGAAACAACCAGCTTGGTCTGAATGACATTAAGAAGTGCCGAGGATCTAAACTGGAACGCAAACCGTACCGTTTAGCTTGAACGTAAAGTAAATTTCTCTACATTTATTTGTCAGTACGCAAACGGGAACAAAACTCGTGCAAGAAAGTTTGTTCAAAATGATAGAAAAGAGAGTACATTTCATCATACAACCGAACACAAAAAGCCCAGGGCCCGTAATTGATCGTAATTTAAGATGAGTAACGAAACGCAATTAATCACACCATAACCAGACCGCCAAGGCTCGTCCGGGGATCACAAATAAATTTCCACGCACAGTACAAGGACATGCGGTAACACTTTGTCTCTGGTCTATTGGAAGCTTTCAGGTCCAAGCATAGACTTTGAGTCTTCCAACTACTGAATTGGCTTAAAATCCCCCAAAAGCATAAGCCGCTTTGGCATAGCTAACGCACTCCGCCAACTCTACGCCAAGAGGAGATTGATGTTTCAAACGCTCGCCACCG
Source organism: Anopheles bellator (assembly GCF_943735745.2). Taxonomy (NCBI): domain Eukaryota; kingdom Metazoa; phylum Arthropoda; class Insecta; order Diptera; family Culicidae; genus Anopheles; species Anopheles bellator. The sequence continues at coordinate 50,846,692 of NC_071286.1, forward strand.
GTTCGTCATGCGATCCGAGCCCGACGCTCGTCTCCGGAAGGCCAGCATGGATTGAAAAATTAAACGGATTAACATGTACACGCAGGAGCATAGCACAGCATAAATTCCCCGGCACGGAAGAGGATCAATAGCGCCAGCGCATATCAGCGACATGATGCAATGGGAATTGTTTTTCATTTGTTTTTAATTAACTTTTCAACCCGTCGGCTGATTCGTGTGCTTTCTATCGAACACGGCCGGCGATCGATTTGGCCAATCCGATTCATATGTGGCCGGGTGCATAATTTCATATTGATATCGTTACGATTTATGCAAATGGTGCTTCTCGGCCCGAGGTAATGATGCATTTTAATGGAATTAAAATCATTTTGCACGTACTACGCCTTTGGGATGCTGGGCCAGATACGGAACCATTCGATTAACTTACTACTGGGCATGCTATAATGGTTTCGTGTTTTCATTAAACAATTCAAAAATGTGTTAATCAGTTCATTAAATTAGCCCATATTATATAAATTATCAGCATACATTTGAGCTGAGAGTTGGTTTAACATACCAACACACGTTGAAATCGACGTTGAATCGTTGTTTATCTACTATTGGCACTTCGTTCAAAACTCAAAAGGCTTAACAAATATTCGTTTTCAAATTCGCATTAGTAAGTGGTCAATTCGAAAATTCACAACAAAACTCAACTAATTATAAGTTTGTTAATTGCCCCGTAAAGCTTTTCCATTCGAATTCAATGATGCACAATTTTTATCACTTAAAGTTATGCAATAAATCCTTTGCCTTCTTTCGAAATACGACACCGCCAGCTTGGTTGCCACGTGAGGAATTTCTCTAAAGCAATAAAGCCATTTGCTAGACGAAAAACACGATTCTAACGCTCCCGATCCGAAAGGGGATAGCATTGGGCAAGGATCGATTTAAGTCCCGACACCCAAGTCAGATGCACTTCGTTTCAACAAAATAGAAGAGCAACACCCAAAGATTGTCTTTGTGGTCGGGTCGAATTGGCCGGAAGGGAAAAAAAACCAACCCGAATCGAAACCGTTATTTGGAGGCAAATATTTCAAATTTAAAAGACATATTTCGTCAAATAGATTGAAATATTTCACCACAGGTACTTTTCCGAGATTAAAGAAAAACACCTCACTAGTGCCATTCAGCACCGATTGCCGATATCATAAAGCAAACTGAATCATAGCCGAGAAATCAACCCTTGTCTCTCGGATATTGGCCCTTGGCTCACCAGATGGCTCTTAACGCACTGAGGAGCAAAAGAACTTTCAAATTAGTTTCAATAGCAATGGAAAATTGAAGGAACTCGATTATTGTTTGTATTTCTTCGAACTTCGCAGAACTTCTAACATAAATTCAGTAGCGTTTCACGCAGCGAGCTTAAGAACCTATAGTGTCTTACAAGAAGCGCCAGAACCCCACCCCATCACAGAGCAAGGGTTGATTTCATTGTTGATAAGAATATTACTTGGTTAAACCACTATTTCACCTAATTTCCAGTCAACACGGATTATACTCTTTCACACATGATCTTTACGATTCTGCGAAAAACTCACTTCTTTAGCTGCTTATGCTCCCCTTAGATACGGATGTGGAACGTGGAAATAAAATCGGGGGCACGCGTGATCACGTGTTCAAACTCCAAGTAAGACAGCTTCCCATCACCATCGACATCCGCTTCTTCGATCACTTTTTCGGCTATTTGTTGATGCTCTTCAACCGTCAGCTCGTTGCGGGTCAGCGCCGTGATAACGTTCAGCAGGTCCGACTGTCCAATAAATCCATCTCGATCGAAATCTAAAACCGACACAGAAGCTTTTAAGGAACGCATCGTAATGATGTTTTTGAAAGTCTGCAAAAAACGTCGTACCGTATATTTTGAATGCGTAGTACACTTTTATGTCCCTCGGGGCGTGTTCACTGAAAACTGACAACAGGTCCAGAAAGTCTTCGAACGTGAGATTCCCGTCACCGTCGCGCGAAAACGCCTCACACATACGCCCTTTGAATGGGTTTTCCACCAACTCCGGCAATCGTTCGATGCGCTCCCGTGGCACTTGTATCGAGGACGCCTGACCTTCGGTCATTATTTGGGGCACCAGGTCCGGACTAGCTTCGTGGAAGCGTTGGTGAACGCGAAGGATTTCTTTCCTCGTGAAAAACGTACAATCCTGATAGTCCTCCAACTGCTGATCGGTAAACGTCACAATCTTGTTGCCCATCTTGCGTACTTCACCGATGTTCCAACCTGTTAGCCGTTGGGAAAGCAACTAAAGTCCAATGGTGTGCCAGGCTTCTTACGAAGCTTGCAAAACGCTCACGTCACATCAAATATCACACTCTTCTTCCGGTGGTGCCACTCCCTGTTGGCGGGCCAATGCAAAGGATTGTAATGTCCTAATGACTTGTTGCTATTATGTTAGCCCCCTTCAGGAGTAAAAGGAAAAGATGTTCTCCAAGGTCCTTTGCACTCCGCTCTGCCACCCACCACAGCGCGACAGGCAGCGCTAACCCCCAGCTGGGTGTGGCGGGTGTGTTTCCGTGTTACTTCACAAGCGAAAACGAATTTATCGTCACGCAAAAGATAACAACCAAAGGGGGGCAAAGGACGCTTTGGATGAATCCTTTTCCGTGCATTCCTGGAACGAATGTTTTCTGTGAAAGAGTCCGCAGGCAACATGCTTTGGAAGCGATGTTCCGATAGTCTATCGAAACGCCATGAAAACACTTTCTATTCGGAGGTTACGTCACAGTCACGTTATGACTTAATTTATGGCCGCCCTGTTGCGGTGCTAACATTATTGGCAATTAAAGTTCCATCACTTATGTTGATAACCTACAAGGACTTAAAATACATACTGTTTTACACTTACAGTTCGGATCATTGAACCAAGCACACCCATTTACGAGTTCGCTCCGATCTTACTCCATTTGTATTTTTTGGGAAAATGACACAAAACAGTTCTAAAAATGCTCCTTTCCGTCTATGCATTCCGCTGATAAAAATGTCCTGTGGTAAAAATATGGCTGTAAAATATGCGAATTAAACAAACGACCTTAAACATACATGTTTCATTCTAATTTTGTTAAGGAAAGTGTTAAAAAAGAGGACCAGAAACAACAAAAAAGACTCATGAAGTAATTGGCGAAGCAATAAATACTAAAACTAAAACTGGTATTAACTTACAATGTACTTTAGATAACTTCGAATAGGTAAAAATAATTGTAAAAACAATGTTGACCGAATATCCCACCATTTCCCAACCTGTGTTTTGCATAAAAATGCGTTCGTAATTTATAGCGAATAGCGACGATAATAAATAAAACGTTATTTAGTAGTTAATAAAGCAAAACAGCGGCACCTTGAAAACCACCGTACCGTCTGCTCGAAAAGTGGGTTTGTCGGAAATTTGCTGTGTTGTTGGTGTTGATACTGATGCAGACTGTTTGGCTTAACTGATGGATCAGTCGTAGAAATGCACAAATGCTAACATTCACATGTATACCGTGTCTATCTAATACTCCGATGAACGACAAATGCTTTCAAAGTTTAAACGTTGGATAAAACAATGGTGCATGTTGCTGAACAGTATTTTATCATTTTCTCTCCAATCGTGTTCTTCTTCGATCTATCACGCTTCTGCAAATGTTTGTTTTCTTACATAAAATACACTGAATCTTTGCAGGGGCATCCGAGAATAAGGAACATCGAGCTCGCCTCCACTTTCAACCCTTCGTATGTGTAGTGTCTGCTTTCAGCTAAACCATCGTTCCTACAATACAGTCCGAATATACCGGTAATTCTATGGGTTGAAGGTGGTTTACACATAACACTGATAATACACAGAGTTTCACGACTGCTTCCTTATCGCTAGTAGAGAGTTTTCAAAAGAGCTTTCTTCTTGGCTGCATTAGGAATCCATTATTGCTTTGTGACGAGGTTCTGCGTGAATGCTTCGGTTTGTTTCCTGTTTTAAAAGTTAGAACCGTACGGATGGACGTCAAACATGGTAATTCGCCTCGCTTAGCGCTTTGTTAGCTTGCTCATATAGTCACGATAGGCCGAAACCGATTCCGCCAGTTGATCCACATACTTTTGACGATGTTTGTGCGATTTCGGATCCAAATCGGTGATCGTCACTTTAACTAAAAACTTCATTCCTTCGATAACGACTATGTGCTTGCGAGCCTCAGGGCTCAATCTGAAAGAGAGAAAATCAAGTGAGTCAAAATGTTTCAATTGTCCAAACATTGTACATGCAAAAGGTTTGTGTCTGTTATAAGTCCCCTCAATAAAAATTAATACATTTTTGAAATCTTAAATGCACTCATGAATAAAAAAATAAAATAAACAAGATATTTGCGGATATAAATACCTAGAAAACCCGAAACGACAAAAACAAATACCATCACAACTAATTGCAGAAACAATTAAAAAGGATCCCAAACTCTAGAAATCCATGTGTCGGCTTTCGTAAATCCCTTCAGGAAACTATTATCCATTGCCAGCCCTCGTTCATTGATAGTTTCCGGGCAACAGACAACACAGAATATGCCAAGGCATCACTGTTACATGTATGTGTACATGTGGTACATGTTTGTATATTTTTCTTTTCCCTGTAGCAGTTGAAAATATCGTAGAAATGCGCACGAGAAAGGCAGACAAACAAGGCATTTGTCACACAGACCTTGAAAAACCTTTCAAAAACGATTGAGGCTTTTATTTCTTCGTTCTCCGGATCAATACAGGTAACGAAACTCGACGTTCTTTGCTGCCCAAAATCCGTATTCTCGTCCATACCTGTCTTCCTCTGTCCGATCTCCCATCAGTCGCCGAAAAGTGATCATAACCGAGCAATCTAACGCCGTCGCCCCGAACTGATACTTTTCCTCCGTGGACAGGTATTCGCTGCAGAACGACCCGGACATCATAGAGGCGTCGCTATAGCCGACATCGTCTCTGTAATCTAGATACTTCTCGTACATATCGTCAACGTATTGGCATGGGCTATCACTGGATGAGGCCAATTTGGATTGGTCGAACGACATAAAATTTGACTGTAAAAGGCAGCACCGAAAAGAAAGACAATCAGAGGATCAGTATTGGTGTTCAGTTTCAATCTGAATGGCTTTAAATGTGGCTTACCTTTACCAGCAACTGCACATCGAGGATCTCACGCAGTACACATCTGTCTGGAAGAAAATGTTGCTCGCTAGCATTGCAGCCACGTTCGTGGAGTTGGTTCCTGTCCTTCTGCAATGATCATGGTTAATCACATAAAGAACGCTCGTGCTAAACGGACATGTGGTTTACGATTGTTTACTTTCTTGCGATCTTTTCTTATCGTCAATAGTTTTCGGTCACAGGTTGTGTCATCGCTGGAGAAGTCCGTCAGCAACACTTCTTTGATCAGATTGAGGAAGAATGTTTTTCGCCTGCGGAAAGAATAAAGATGTGATTAATTTCAACGATTTAGAAACCACTAATAACACAGAACATACTCTTCCTTCGTGCGTCCGTCGCGGGGAAACATTTCCTTCAGCATTCGGTTAAACACGGACTTTTCGCGTGTCTCGTCGTACACGATCTTGCCATTTTTGAGAAGTTTGAAATTGTTCTGCGGCGCACCGATAAGGCCCTTAACGGCGTGAAGAACACGGATTGGTTTTCTGCGCAATATGAAGCGAATGGAGGATTTACACGAATAAAACAAACTGTGTTGGATAAAACGTTATCAGTATCGAATGTGTTGTGATTGCCGTAATACCGTAGCGCGGTGCGTTGCAAAACAAAAACTCAAGCATTATCTCACTCAGGAAATGATAAAGCTACGCACCGGTGTAATTACACAAGAGACATTTCCACAACGCACTACTAATTTATAAACAATGCTTTAGTCATAATTCTATGCTTTCGAGACAATGGAACGATACAATAAATTGATATTGTCTGGTGTTCTTAACACTACACAGCGTAGCTCTTACAGCATAAATTGTGTCGTTTCACAGCCGAAATCGTTTAATCACCCTCGGTGCAATGGACCTTTTGCAGCTGCAACTGCAATTTCATTCTTGCACCCCAGACGACCTATCACACAACAACATACTGTTCCTTCCCGGCACCACCTTCCATAGGTCTTCTGCAGCAAGTCTTAAAAATATCCCGAAAAAGATTATCCCGATTTCGCTGTGTGCGGTACGCTTGGACCACCGTGGTTTTGTCTTCGACTGGCTACCGACTATCAAAAAACGGTAAGATATTGAAAATACACATTCGAAAGTGCGAGGATCACGTAAAAGCAGCAGCAAAACGGTATGCATTGCCCAACGACAAAACTAGCTGCAAACACGGATCGGGAGACCGGTTTCTCGCCGGAGTCAGCGAGCGAGCGAGCGAGCGAGCGAGCCAGCGCCAAAGAGTACCGAGGCCAAGATTTACTTGAAGGTGTATTTTAGTGTTCACCCAAAGGCGAACTAATAATTGAAATTTATTTATAACCTTACCCTCCGGGCGACCGCTGCTGCGTGGATCACGCATACGCCACAGAGCTAACGCACCGCGAAAACGATGCATCACAGGACACAGAAAATGCATCTCACGCCCGTACCTCCCGTACCCAGCAATGTACAAGGTATGGACGCTGGGGCCAAAATTGGACGGCTGGTGGAGTACGAAAAATGCGACGCAAAAATATCACATCACACACAAGAGAGTGTCAAAGGTCAACCACAATCTTTCCAGACAAATTGAACTAGAATAGCAATAGCGACATTTATTGGACAAATATCCTTCACTTTTATGATAACTCGCATCTTTTCTTTTCCAAGTAACTTCGCGAAATTAATTAAATCACCTATCGCGCTCGAATTGTGCAATTTGGAAACTAACCTTTCATTACTACTAACAGACATGACGTTACTACTACCAAAACTACTAAAACATCATCGACATATTGAGTTTGAGTGAATGATTAAATACAGACAAATTAGTCAAATGCCGCAAAAGCGAGTTTGCCACCAAATTTTCAGATGAACAATCATAACAATATCTAGTGATGAGTCATATTGGAAGAAATGCCACAAAAACCATCGTTTTTTGAACGTATCAACGCATTCACTATCAATTCAACGCAACCACATGCGAGAGGACAGAAAAAAACTATCCACAAAACCCGGATCGGAACCGATACCGCTCTCTCCTTGCATGGTGATCGGTCATATTTTGTTAACGACCCCACAAATTCGTCACCCGGGCTCTCCCACCCGAACCGATGGGTGTAATAAATTGTTCTTATTTTAGGCCCTCTTCGGCCCGCTTCGGTTGGCCACTTTTGACCTAACGGCGAGTGACATTCGAAAGTCCATCCGAAAGTCGTCGATACAGTGTGTCGTAAAACTACACACTGGTGCCCCAGCGACCGCACCATTTAGCAACAATGGTCGACCGGGCGGCGCGTGGTTTTCTGCTGTTGATCGCTATTTTTGGTCACCCTGAAAACGAATCGATTTGCTTGCTGTCGTGGGTCGCGGAGTGTCGCGAACGATGAAGCGAAGCGCGCCCAAGGCAACGCACACGCGACAGGTTTGCGTTGCAAAAATATAGTTCGAAATAAGCAGATCTACGCCCGTTGCGCACTATAAGCGAGGAGGACTTTCGCCCGACCACGTTGCGGCGACCTGCCCTGTGTCGTCCACAACTCAACATTCTCTAGCGTCCTGAAATAAACAGATAACCACTCATCGGGACTCACCCAGAAAAGAGATCCAATGGGCAGTATTTACTAATTTTGGCTATCGATTTCTGTTGGAGCTGCGAACGGGAGACAAGATAGATGGTGGGAAACTTATTACCAACACCATTCCCAGCGGGCGCGGGTCGTGGGAGCATCAATCAACCCCTGCGCGACAGCTCACCTTTAAATATTGAAGAAAACAGTAACGGCACTTCCGAAGGTCCCCGGTCGCCAGGCCCGGTACGGGAATGTTATCACAGAGTTCGTACGAAAACCAACCTTGCTTCGGCTTGATTTCGACGCAGTATGTTTGATAGGGAGACAGCAGAGTGGAGCCGATCTTGTCCTACAACGGGAAACGTAGGAAATAAGAACAAAGTTTGAGCACAGGCCACGAAGAATGTTATATATTTGTGAAACTCGCCAATAAATGCACTTTTAAATGCTTTTCGCAACCTCAACCAATAAGGTGCAATGGCGAATATATGAGTTAGAAATTAAGAGAACGCATAACGTATGACAAACCCCTTTGCCAAATATACCGAGCAAAACTATCTGAACCTTTAAGAGGTTACCGCTTACTATTAAGGCACGTTCACATATACTGAGAAAAATGAGCAGCATCCTGCTTTCCGAGAGAGATGATTGTGAAGGGTTGAGCTTTCAATGATAAACAGAATTATTTTTCTAAAGCATTTACTAGTGATTACTAAGCGATTTTGGCAGAAAGATACTTTGTGGAAACATAATAGGGTAGCATAGCTACTATTGCCTACCGTTCTTATCAAAGGTAGACAAACATTACAATCTTCCGTTTCAAAACTGCTCATTCGGAGGTTTGTTTCATAACTATTCATAAACAACTTTATATTACCTGATTCATGTCTTGATCTCTCGTTAGATAGAGCCAGTTCGGCAGGAATGCTACGTCCGGGTAGATGATACCATCCAGTTCTCGGATTTCCTTGTCTCGTCTAGCAACTGATAGCGATAGGGTACGGTGAGTTTAACATGCAAAGGGAGTATTATAACCCACTGAAAGCATCAGTGACTAAGGCCCCCTTTCGTACTTACCGGGGCGTGTTTTGCTCAAGCGCTCGTTAAAGGCTTGTAGGTTCTGCGTGTTGAGATGGGCCAGTTTGAGCGTTGGCACGTAACAGCTGGAGAACAAGTTGGACATCACCTCAGAGTATTTGACGAAGCGCTCCAATTTAACATTGCTCACGGCTGTAAAAGGCGAAACGATTAGTTTATTTCAAGCCCCCAAACCGGCACAGCGCCCATACGTACCCTTGCCATCCCGCGTAGCGATGGCCGACTTGCGCAATCGCAGGACGTGTTTGTTGTCCGATAGGGACAGCACAATATTCGCGTTGCCCTCGGCGCGATACACCAGACAGCCTTCGTCGATCTGCAGCAGAGTACGCGCCAGGACGTCACTCGGTTCCGGGTGCTCCCTGTTACCGACGGTCGACTCTAGAGCGTCCGGAATGCTGAGAACCATTTCAGGGCTCAAACGATGAGGAAACAGTATTTTCTGATGGCTTCTGGCCTGCTGATTGTTGCACCGGAACGTTTTGCTCTCGCAACAGTAGTTGCTGTGACTGGCATTTATCTTTCCCATGGTGCACTGGCTGTGGACACTGCTGCTGTAGCTGCGAAGCAGATGCGTACACCGCGTCGTCACCGATCCTACTTCCTGCGGCCCGTCGGACCCTCTCGACACTTTGTATTCTCGCTTCGTCCTTGCACTCCGCGTTTCATGGTCATCAATCAACTGGCGATGGAAGAAGGATGGTCGGTTGGGAATCGTTGGTTGTTGGTGCCAACCGTTCGATCGACGGCACAGCGCCCACTGACGAGATTCATGTTTTATTCACGGCAATCGATGAAAATTCACGGCGTCGCCACCCGTTAACCGCACTGGCTGTCTTGGCTGGCTATCTGTAAAGGTAATTGAATGGAAACACAAAATGAAGTGCACTCATACACATACGCAGCGCGATACCAACACACACCGCCACTTGGCCGTAAAATAGTCAAAGTCCGTGCTGGAACTGAACCCCGAAATATTCCAAATCCGATTTGCCTTCTTCTGTCGACGCCCTGTCGACTCATCGAACCCTTGCGACAGTTTCTGGATGTGGCCAGCGAGGAAGCGAAAGGTGTTGAGGAGGAGCATCCTGCAGAGTTAAACACACGTGCAAGTGTTCAGCCCATTTTTAGGTTTGGCAACAGGCTCGTCGAGATTACTCATTGATACTGTTGTCAACGGTAGACACAACCACTTTGGCAATTGGCGATAAACAATTGTACGGCTTGGACTGTAAGGCCAGTGATTCCTAAACTCAGCCCTAAACCAAATTTTATTAAATCTATGTTTCGTTTTGATGGAAGAGATTGTCACTTAGAGGTTCCTTCGCTACAAAGAATGGCCCGTTTTATCGTAACCTTATCGGAGCTGAAAACTAGTACGAACTGGGAACCTCTGACTCCACGCAAGTCTTCTTGGGTGTTCCAAATAGGATGATGAGTCACGCTGACGCACTCGCCAACCGTGTCAATGTTGGTGGTATACCTTAACCAAGGTTCTTATCATGCGATTGGTATCGCAACCACCACATGGACACCCAACACCCAGCGATGTGGATTTAGTAGATCGGGTGGTATAAAGCAATAAACAAAGCCTATCAGCAGTCGCCCCGTTTGATTTCATCTTCGACTGAACGTGCTATCTCACGGCTGGCGCCGTAGAAGGATTTAATAATGGTTCGCGTCAAGTCACATGGCGCTCAGCAATGGGTAATCTTCGATTTGTAAATAAAATGGCCCAGTTCGCCCGCCAAAGTCACTCGCTCAGTAAACACGATAGCAATCGTACTAAAAACTTGACCAATTATCGAAATTGTTCATACGTTTCCAGAATGTTCTAAAGTTAAACTATGGAGGCTTAATCGCGGCTGACGCTGCGGCCAGATTCATGCACATTATCTGTGAAGCATCCAAAGGCAGTACACTGTAACGCTTGTTCGGACAGAATCAGATACTGCACTGGACATGCAACATGTGTGACTTTGACATCCAATGTAATCCATCAAACTTTCAATGTTTCCAACCATTCCAAGCCACATTCTGGTGTCGTTCGTGGAACAGCGAAAGCATGTGGAGCATCGTGGGTTATACGTTGCTGTTTACCGTTGCTCATGTAGGTGGACCGCATCTTGTAGAAATAGTAGTGCGCTGTCCCCTGGCTTAATATTCCCCTGGTTTCCATATTCCGTAGGCCAAATTCGTGATGGAGTTTAACAAGGTGTTTAAGCCGTGCCCTCGCTTTGCAAGTAAGCCTTTTGCGATCGATACGTCGAAGATGCAGATCTTTCTCTCGGACGACGACGAACTGACACTGAACGGAGAGCTTGTTTTCGTCAACGATTTGGTTGCACCGGTCGGGGTAAGTCGATCGGTCGAGTTAGTCTAGTTCCGGTGCGAACTTAATCCAAAAATTGCCTTTCGTGGCAGCTTGTGTTCTACACGCAAAAGCTAGAGCACGGCGAATGGATGCCCAGGCCGTACGGAAAACAGGTCCTGGACATGTGTGCCGTCATTACCTCCCCGATGGAACTCTGGTACAGCATTACGCGTCACATGAACCAAACTCGCTGCCCGTTCCGGAAAGGTGTAAGTGATTTAGGTCCGGCCGACTCTTCATTGGGGAGCCAGTGTTTTCAGAGTGCACGATCGTTCTTCTTCCAGCATGTGGAACGCTTCGATATGGTTAGCCTGGGAACGTTCGGTTTAGACGATTTTATGGAGCAAATGGTGGGCGACTGGAAAATCTTCGCCGAGTTGACGGTCCGTTCCCCGCTGTTGATGGATGTTTCGTGTGCAATGTGTGAAGTGTCAGTGATAGAACACTAAGTGATCGTCCGAGTCAACCGTTTTGTGGCACTATAAAGCTTGTTGAGTAGATCCTACCTATGATGACACACTTGTACGATCATTTTTTTCTCTCTTTTGGCTTATACCTGTCAAGATAGGGTCTCAGTCGCCGTCAGTCGGTCTCACAGATTAGAATCGTCATCTTTCGAGCGAACATGCACGGCACCACGTCCATTATTAGCAATCGGTTTCGACGTAAATGCATTTGCCTTGGTAAAAGTAGAACATTGACCACGGCGACGTACACGGCCGGGACCTTCGCGCCCCGGCTCGCTGATCGAACAATGACGCGCTGGACACATTCTGACGAGCGCTAGAATGGGGATGCGAGTTTTTTCTCCCCCCCACACGGAGCTTTTCATCACCACCATTTTCCAGGTCGAGCAGCGCCATTAACGGTGTTTAACCAGTAATCGCCCGGAGAAGAACGTACGGTAATCTAACTCCGCACCACCGTTCGTTTCGTTGGTCATTACCCACAAAGAGTGGCTCCGTAATGGCCGCTAGCCTCCAAAAAGTAGTTCGTACGCGAGCGGGATCCACGGAGATCTCGGCACAGCATGGCACGACAGCCGGCCCCGTTTCGAGTGAGCAGCGCGTAATCGCGATACTAAAAACCGTGAATATGCTACGCCGCGGAGTGCGCGAAGGTGCGCTTTGCTTTTGCTTTCTGCCCATCAGCCTTTTCGGTGTTGGTGTGTACGCACACCAGCCCGAATCGCCTAATTGCTGCAACGAGAAATTCGATTCCCGCGCTTCCATAATTCAATTACTACGCCTGGGGGGGCTCTCTCGATCACTCTGCCGCGCGATCAATCCGCGAAATCGACATTGACCATTCGCACCAGGGGTCCTCGATATGCCGATTTCGAATCGAACCAACCAGAACACCAAGCCCTTCAGCGTACAGTGATGGGCACTTGTTTCCGAATTTTCTATTTAATTCGACATATAAACATTTTTCTAAATATAGCCTCAGTCGGTAAATGGTCAATAATAAAGCTTGCTGGTGCTTCGACACGAAAAATTGTGCACTTTTCATGCTGCCACACTACTGTTTATAGTAACTCTACCGTCACAGCCACCACTGTGTTTCCAATGGTTAACAATATTTGCCTTGAAAAAGCACAATGGTGTAGCTGCGAAGCACCTCGGCACCGTGTCGAGGTGCAACAAATTGCAAATAAGATCAATAACGATCATTAAGGTAATATCTCGGTCTCGGTGCCGCTGCAGAAGGCTACGCACTACAAAGCCCTCCATCGATTCCAGGCCAACAGAGCTAGAATATTATTGAAAATTTAGACAAATGGTAGTCCAGATACAGAGGATGGTCGAATAAGCGTTTTCTTTTTCATTTGGTTGTAAACGGCTTAACATTTTACGATGCTTGAACATTTATTTGAAAGGTCGATTCGCCAAATTTACGTATAAAATACAATTTTGGTTGCGGAAGATGGAGAAATATGAAAAATTTATTTCCAAAATAGTAGATCGTCAACTCATTCGTCAAAAGCACATTTCAACCTCTGTGGCTATGATGATAAGCAGTATTGTAGTTCGGAAAATCCACACATCGTGCAAGAGAAGCCAATGCACCCACAACGAGTGACTTTTTGGTGCGGACTTTGGCTGATTGGTTCTCCGGCGAAATGGAAGTTGAAAACTTGGACGGCATTTGGCAGGACGACGATTTCATTCCGTTTGGCCGAAATTGCGCAGATAGAAATTGGAGCCAGCATGTTTTTCAATGTCAATTGACGTGGCAAACATTGAGCTTCTTCGTGAAACCAGCTTTGCGCAAATAGCTCTAAACTGTTTGTTGTTAATCTTCTGGGTCCTGGTCAATGCTCTGATTACTAAAATGCTGACCAACTTTGATTATTTCTGTGATTTTATCGACATTTTCGATTGCGGGTCTCCCTGTGCGAGGTGCATCTTTAACATAAAAAATAACCGAATCGGCCCAACCAAACCAAAATTACACGTTACTAGCTTTTAGAGTATCGACACCATAATCACCATGCACAATTTCAGCGACCTAGCTTGAATTTTCGCCTTTTTCAAAGAAAAATTGTAAAATGTACCGAATGTTCTCTATGGTTTCTTGCATTGTTAAACCCCTTTGACTCACAAACGAATGAAACAAACACAAATCAGTTTAAAGTGTAAAGTATCAGCTTTAAAATGAGCTTAAACTTGAAACTGTATGATCGATACTTCACGAGATATCGATCACTGAAGGCATCTATCGTGAAAAACGTCGATTACTTTTTGCCCAACCTGATAAAAAAATTGAAGAATCAACCTGTCAAATAAATGTTCAAGCATCGAAAAGTATTGGGCTGTTTATAACCAAATGAAAAAGGGAACGCTTATTTGACCACCCTGTAGTAAGTAATGAAAAATCAAAAGTTGCTAGTAGCAGCGGTAGCTTGTAGACTATCGCTATCCCGACATAGTTAAGGGGAGGTCCATCAAGTGTTTGGATTTTAAACTACGGATTATTTAACTTTTAAAATGTCATTCTGAAAATTATTAACATCTAGTCAAAACTTTAACATTTAGGAAATGGGACGCTTGCAGAAAATTGGGAAATATTAAAAACTTATCTCCAAAGTGGTGAGTCTTCAATTCAAACTCTACGAAATTTTAATAGCTCATTTCCATCTCGGTGGTTATGTTAATAAACAGAATTGTCGTATTTGAGACTCAGAAAACACACACGCCGTGCAAGAGAAGCCAATGCACCCAAATCGACTGACAGTTTGGTGCGAATTTTGATCTGACGGCATCATCGGCCCATTTTTCTTCGAAAATGAAGAAGGAGGAAGATGGGTTCTTCAGCGAAATTGAAACTAAAAACTTGGACGGCTTTTGATTTCAACAGGACGGTGCTACGTGCCATACAGCGGCAGCCACAATCGATGTTTTGCGCCCTGCTGCTGCCTCATAAAAATGAGTTACGTGTTACAGTCTAACTGCAAAATTTACATGAAAGAAAGCAGAGCATTCAAAATCATCAAATTTATCGTTTACTTGACAGTTATTGACAGTTATTTTCACAATTTTATCACATGGATGTATGCTTGATCACTTCAGCGTCTCATCAGAAATGGTATTTTATTGAGACGGTTTCGCTTCAGGATCTGTCCAGGTTATTGTTAAGTGCTGAGGTCACCGATAAATAAGGCAATTAGTTGTGTTACTACAATAGGACAGCACCACACACGTTCACATTGCAACGAGTTCCTGGGACATGCGCCAGCGTGAGTACGGAAAGCGTGGCGACTTTGTTGGAAACCTTGAAGACAACCGTTCCCACTCACGTACTTGGCGCGACTTCGAGCGTACACCGTCCAATGTCGTTCACCGTATACGCACCTGTGCAGCTCCAGAACTCACGTCTGCCGTAACGAACCGGAAGCGGGAACCACAGAACCCCGTCAACGGCGTGTCTGTCCTCCAAGAGCTCGCAGACCGGAAGAGTGCACAACGCGGAAGAAACGAATGGGGCACCTCTTAACGGTAACCCTAGCAGCACTCGGTCGCCTAGTGCCGGACGCGATCAGATTCACAAACTTCCGACCCACGAAACGGGGCAACAAAACTTTACGAAACGATTCCGCGAACTTTCCACCGCGCAACGGAGCCCCAAACGCCACTAATCAAGATACGCTGCGAACTGCGGAAAGCGGAAAAGGTCTCTCTCGCCTGCCCGCGTTACGTCAGCCTAGTAGTGTGGCCGCCTCCGGGCAACTGGACCGAGCAAGATTGCCTAACGGCGCCGGGTCCAGGTCTCTCCGGTGCCGGTGTGTCCACAGCTGCTGCGAGGTGAGAAAGGAGCGCCCGAAGTGGCCAAGAAGTTTAGCAAAGTGTTACACGCGCCTTGCAAAAAGACGCTCAAGGCGTGTCTGCTGTCGTTGGTCGCACGTCATCGCACACGTTCCTGCCCCTGCTGTGAGTGATGAATGTGGAGCACCGGAACACCTGCCTGCTTGTAAATCAACGTTTTCTGTTTCATTCATTAAAAAGAAACCGTGGCGTAGGTGGTCGTCTAAGCGCCGGATCGGGACACTATCGTCACTGCTCCAAACAGCTCCTTTGTACTCGCTGCTGCCGTACGCTTTGACGTAGGTACGCTCACAGTTTCAACTACGGCGAGTACCTAGAGCCACATCCTGTATCAACCGGAACACTATGATCCCGGATATCCGTAACGATTTTTGTGACAAGGCTTCCCCCAGTTCCAACGTCTGCTCCTCGGCCCGTCGGGAGCAGACGGTGAAGGAAACACGGAAGTCTGAAAACTTAAGGTTGTTCAGCGTGCGGCGTCGTAGATGAATTGCTGGCCGTCGATGGGCGCCACTAGCAACGCGTCTAAATCGTCGTCAATATTTCCCTACGTCACTCGAGTTTGCGATAGAGTGCCTTCAACAAATAAAGGTCGCTGGGCCGCGCTAGCGCCAGAGAAGAGCAATGGCAATCGAACCTCTTACACATGCATGTGGTTATTTTGTACGTCGATTGTGAACGACAAACGAAGAGTCAAACCACAGCCGGAGAGGAAAGACTGACCAAATGTGCTCTTCAAAAGTAGAGATTTGTCATTGCTTATACCGGGAACACAGTTTGGCATAAAAGAGATCTATTATTTTCTCAGCAGAAGTGGCTCCAATCGTGGCCTAGGCGTGGTAGAGCAGCTTAACCGATGGCCTAACCGAGACTCACGACCAGGAAGGTTTTACTGGGTGGGACTTGAAAGGAATCGTTTATTATGAGTTGCTTCCATGTGGCCAAACACCAAATTTAGATCTCTATTGTCACTAACACCGTTTGAGGCTAGCGAATTGGGCAACAGAAGAGGTGTTGTGTGTCCAGCCGCCAAACTCTCCGGGAGCTTGGTTGGGATGTTTTAATGCATCTAAAGTATAGTACGATTATTACCTTTTTCGGGCTTTGCAAAACTTCCTGGGTGGTAAGAAATTGAAACCAAAACGAAGATTGTAAAAATAGATAGCTAGAGTTTATGGCCAATAACGACCAAGACTTCTACAAAAGCCAATATGAAGCTACCTTCAAAATGGCACCAAAAACAAAACGGTACACAGTTGACGCAAATTGAACTTTCGAAAGCATCTTAAATAAAGTGTCGAATTTCATGCCAAAATACTGGATTTCTTTTTTCCCAACCCCATATATCCCAAGCTATTGCTCTTTTTACTTTAGAGGAACGGACTGTTGTTGAAACTTGATTTTAAAAATAAATTAAAACGATTCAGATAGAAAGTGCCCTTCACGACCAAACATGGAGTCTAAAACAAGTTACATGAACCGATTAGCTAACGTCTAACGTCTAAAATAATACCATTTATGCTCTCCGATCTAAGGTTTGATTTAACAATGCCGAGGGACGCATGAGTGTTCGTCGAGGAATTTTCTCAACTTATAAACATAACAATAAACAACTAAGAGAGGATAAGCATGTTGAAGCAGCGGCAGAAGACGTCACACGAAAGCGTGTCACCGAGTTCAAAAATCCCTTTAAGTGCTAACCGGCGCTACTACCGAGTACTAATAAACCGTACTCCAAATACCAGCGAACAACGGGGCATGTCACACGGCGACGGCGGCAGTCCTTGTCATGAGTCGAGCTGTTTATGCTCGTTGCTTTGCAACAACCAGCAGCGTGTGCAATTTTTCCGTTTGATGAAACGCCAGGGCGAGACAAATGGATAATTTAATCGAGAGAGAAAAAGAGATACAACGGCCAGTTAAGCAAGCGGTTCATTTAAACACAATTGCACAGGGTGTGTGGTGCAAAAACCGAAGGCAAACAGATCAGAGAGGGCCGTTGCACAGCCAGCCTCGCAGCAAGATGGCCGCCGGCGCCACGTTGTTGACCGGCAAAAGTGCGTTTCGAGGGTGGTGGGGGGTTTCGTTCTCCCCGTCGTAGGTGGTGAAAGATCGGCCCTTTTTGGGCTGGGGGGAACGGTCGGGGCGGGGAGCAGATGAAAATTTGAATAGCAAAATATGCACGACACGCTTCATGGAGGTAAGTATAGGTGCAGCCTAATGAGCGGCTGAGGATCCACCGCGGAATGGGTAGTGATGAGGCGAGGGGTGGATGATGCTATCGTCCCCCCGCACCTTCCCTCCCTCGTGGGGCGACGGTTCGGGGGAAAGTTTAGGTGGCCGCCAATGTGCGTCTATTTCGAAGATCGAGCGCTTTTTGAGGGCAGCAATAAAAGCACGTAAACTCAATCAAAGTACACAAAGAAACGAAACAATGACGAAACACGTGGGGAAAACATTACTCATTGGGATAAGATCGCCCCAACGCGATCGGGGTGGGTGTGGGTGCTGGCCACTTGCAGCCTCCCCCCGCTGCCCTCACCCTGCTTCCGATTCTTCACAAAGAGCCGGTGTATAGTCATTGGATTAGTGATGCGCTGATTCAGATCGAACAAAGGCCCCGGTGGCGGCGCAGGAAAGCGCGGCCCATATTGCACACCTATCCGTGCCCCAGACCACCACCCTCACCACCACGGAACACCGCCGTTCCGGAGCATCAAGTTGATTCACGCACGTGTGCCGCGCACGGTTGCGCTTGTCGTTGACACACAATGCATCGCCAGCGGTGCGTGGATCCCGCCGGTGACGACCACTCTCCCGCCACCCGGAGTCTGGGTAATGAACCAAAGTCTACTTCTTGGACAGCCATCCAGTTGGCTGGGCTTGCACGTCACAAACAGCTCAGAGAACAGGGCTGTTGCAATTCTTCCAACAAAAGCAGCAAAATACTGGGTTGTTCATTAAATTCGAAGCATCGATAAGAAAAACACATTTTTATTGTTTGAAATACGCTACACTATACGGTATGGCTTTCCTGAACACTTGTTCCAAGGAGACTCCAATTTATAAACTCCATCCCTGAAGTGATAATCTGGAAGGACCTCAAAATACGCTTCTACAGCTGTTATGACGTCTTCATTTGATGGATTTTTGCCATTTTCAAAATGCTTTTCTGACAGCGTGCATTGCACTGATGAAAAAAGATGTTTTCATTCTTTAAACCGAGTCTTTTTCACAAATTTCTTTCTTTTCACTTCTTTCAGTTGGTCTAAAAAGTTACAACACTAATCAAAATTTACTGTTTTATCAGTTTGCAAGTAATCCGCTGACAAAATTCTAATATTATTCCAAATTATTATTAATTAATAATAATTAATATTTAATTACTAATATTCTAAACATCCCGTTGATGATCCCGTTTTTTCTACTATTTCCGGTGTCGGTTTTTGACGTTTTTAACGTGAATCGTCTTGAATGCTAGTACAAGGACGTTTATACTCAGATACCCCTCTTTTAATGTACTAATTGAAGGTGAAGAATCCTTATAGACATTCAACATTCGTTCCCAAATGTCCTTTGGTTTTAAACCTTCCAAAAATAAAAACTCATTCGCTGCATTCGATACTTGATTTTTTTCGTTGTAAAAAATACTATGATACGTCGACATTAAAGGTTACAAGCCCTACAAAAAAAATGAAGTGACCGAAATGAAACTTCACATAAACCTCATACAAAGAGTGTACAAATATAAATAACAAACAAATAATTAGGCTCGTAGCAGCGCCCTTAGGCTCCGAATTTAATGAACAGCCCAGTAAATGTTTCAATCTTTCGTGTATCTTATTCATGTCATATTCAACCATCATCATAATGTTTGTTGATATAACCAAGACTTTTCGGTGTCCAAAACTATAAAAAGGCGTTTGGAAAAGGATGATCGAATGTAAACACTGATCAACTTGTCAATCTAAACTTGTGAAGATGCATTCAAAATCTAACGAAATTAGTAACATGCCAAAAAAAAGTGCCCACTGCGGACTGCGTTGCGTAATGTGATGTAAATTATGTGTCCATTTAAAATTGCACGTCCCAATCACGCTTCACTTTCAACGTGGCATAGCTATCTTTAGACCTCGCCCAGTTATTTTCTTTTCAACTTTCTAGCACCTTCCAAACTCTGGAGCCAAATCTGGCTTCCTTATCGCGTGCCGCAAGCACGTGAGCCTCATTATCGGAGGCGGAGCTCAGGGGTAATGAATCCGTAGTAGCGATCGGTACCTTGCAAGCCTCTCAAAATACTTAAGCTGTTACCGAGCGCAGTGCTACCGAAAAAGCTATGCTAGGAATAATGCGCGCGAATCACAACAAAGTGGGTGGGTAGTAAACCGGGCGCAGACAGCACCGCAACCGGTCACGACTAGGCCGACGACACGGCAAAAAGCCACATGGCCACCTCGATCTCACGTTTCACTGCAGCACCTCAAGGGCCGCGGCCAAGGGAGATCAATAATAGCCGACAATGGTGTGTGGACCCCTGACGATATCGATCGTTCTCATGCCGGTTGACCCACGAAATATGACACTAATGCTTGTCTGCCGTGCAGCTCTAGCTCCACCAGGACCGCATCCGTACGGTGATTAGGGCCGGGTTGTCTTTTCGCATCGCTACTCGCCGGCTCACGACATTAGACCACTGGCAATGCATAGTAGACAGCAGTAAAATCGATCGCGGTTCGCTACGGTGTTGGCTGGCGCGATTTCTAGGGTTCAACAAACCGGGCCCATGACCGAAGAAACGGAATGTTGGAGTAGAACGGATCCAGTCATCCGTTCGCTTTCTACCGTGGCTACACGTTTCACCTTCAACTTCGCAACTCGGACAACCACCTACGAGAAGCCGGTAATGCATTCGACGTTACATTTCGATTACTGCATCCAATCGGCCCGCCAAAAGTGGCTACTGCTTAAAAGAAACTATTCTACAATCAGCACCCAGAGAACCACTGGGCCACGTTAACCCGGCAGCGTATCGACTTTCCTTTTCGAAATCGTTTTGAATCGAAACCAAAACGATTTATGAACTCTTCCGATGCTAGAATATAAAGTCGATTTATTCACAGTCTTTCACTGATTTTGCAGGAAACGTTCCAAAACTTTGTATCGTTTTAAAAAGATAAAAGTTAGTTGATTCTCCCGGTTATACCCAGCTTGTAAATAGTAATAGTAATGAGAGTGAAGTTGAGTGAAGAATCTTCTCACGGGAATTTCCACACATTTCTTTGACTTTCGGGCGGGTAGTTTCTACGTTTGTCAAATAGCAATACTAATAACCATTGTTGTTATTATCATCATCAATGTCAACATCATCATATAAAGTAACTTAATTCTGAGCAATGTTACTACTAATTTATATTGGTTCGTAGACGCCAAGAGACGTATTTATTGCTTGCCATTAACAAGCTTAATCTCGTATTATCTCTCTTTCTCTGCGACTCTAATCAGCCATCAGAGTCTGATCAACCGAACTGCTGATCTGGCTGGTACGGACGGAGTTGTTATGCATTTCATTCCACTTTCGTCCTATTTAAGACAAACCCTTCCCGACAGGATTGGCGGGTTGGAAATGGAAATTCTCTTTGTGCACCGCAATTTTTGCAACAGCCAAAGGGCACTGTCCAATGTCCACATCATGAATGAGATTGGCAATTCAGATGGGTCTGATAAGATCCTCGTTGCGTCACTTTCCGCCGTGCATATATTCGCCGTGGGTCATGTTCACTTCATTCACTTGCGAATACTTTGTTGCTCCAGAGCGTCAATCATGAGCATTAGGATTTTCAAACGGGATTTGACCAATAACATTAGTGAGAATCAGTATCATGATCGTAGCAGCAAGCATGAGTTAAACACTCTCTAAAGACAAAGATTTATCTTTGGTCAAAACAAAGTCAAGCGTCAACACCTTTCTCAGGTTTCCATAAACTCGTCTCAGCAAAGTCGTAGCATCATTGTTCCGCTGACCAACACGTCAACGTCGATCCCGCGTAACGACGCAAAATTATTCAAAATCATTGCACACAGAGTTTGACAAATGGGGGTGAAACGGAGGAGTCTCCCTTTCTTCTTGCCTTTTTGTGAATGCACCGCAATTTGAAACAGACAACTTTCGTAGATTTACATTCTCCACGATGTCAATCAATCCTCCGCCAGATGGTCAGCTGAATCGGTGCGTACTGACCGGTCAACAACTCGACACCACCGCTCGTTGTATGAATAAAATATTGCTTCACACTGGCGCACTGTCGCGGTTGAGCTGGGTTCGTATATTCATGTTCGTCACCAACAACGCCAGCCGGAGCATTATGAAAATGGGGGGATTGAATTTATTCATTTCAATTGCATCTCGCAATCATTCACACACGGCAACGCGCGATGGCCACGACGACGTTAGACTTGCAAATCTTTGCGCTATGGTAAAATCTTCTATGCGCCTGCGAGCATTCTAATCCGCAGCTTGTTTGTTGTTGGTGAAACCAAGCCATAAGCCCCCGAGCGGTTAACGCCAAAACTTCAAGAATCGACCATTTTGAAACTGCTACCTCGCGCTCATCCTTGCTGCCTCCTCTTGGTCGGTGTCGCTGTGGAGGGGCCTTTCTAAGGTACTGACCTTAACGAGCAACAAACTTGCCCCACTATTGGCAATGCGTTGCAAGCACGGCGGTGCACAAACATGGGCACTGTGTGCCGTCACAAAGTGAAGCTGGCATACAAACTAAGCCAGCAATAGGCAGTCCCCGTTTATTCAAAAGAGTTGACAATGTTGGATAAGATTGTTGCGACATGCCGACCCGAACTTTGCATATATCTGTTTAACAAAAAAAACAAAACCTGGACCGATTAGTTCAGTATCGATCAGTATCCTTAAAGTACGTTAAAAAAGATTTTAAAATAATTTTATATAGCAGACTAGTTGAAGTTTCCCCGAAACGCGACGAAGAATGCTCAACTAAACATGAACGAATATTGCACCGATAATTTCATATTTTATGTGATAATTTGACTGTAATACGAAAGAAAATATAATGTCACATTACATAACATACATTACAGTCGTGCTAAATATATTTGTAATAGGAAACCATAACTTCGCTAGGCAACAAGCGCACATGTGCTGCATTAAACTGAAACCAACAAATTTCATCGGCATCATGATTTGGGGAATCAACATGTGTTGGTTGATAAAAGACCGGTCATTCAAGACCATTGGTGCTCTTTATCGGCTCGCAGTTACCCAGTCACCCCCCACGTTTGGATTAACCGTAAACCAAATACAACATTTCGAAAAATAGCCATATAACACAAACGCTTTTTTAAACAGACCATGAAAAAAGAGCATACAGAAAACTATAAACAATGCCATTTAATCTCTCAGAAATGATTATTTTCGCACATCCAGACAAAGCAAAAAAAACGCCGGAGTGAACGCCGCGGCAACAGCGCCCCTGAGCCGGTGGAGCTTAAACACCGCGAACTAGTGTTTTTGAGCAATCGCAGCCAGCACGGCACACCACCCCGTCAGCACCGCTCTTTGCCCTTCCCTTCTATTGTTCCCGATGCTCTAAAGTCGATCTGTCGGTGGTGATTGTAAATGCAAACGAAGCGCGCGATAGGAATACATTAACCTCGCCAAAAGCTGGCAAACTAATGGCTGGCGTCGCGCATTTAGCCGAGCGCGATTTAGCCATCGGGGTTCATGGTGAAGAGGGTTTGGCAGAGTGTGCTCCTCCCGGGGGGCTGGGCTCCCACAGTCAACACAGGCACAGTTTGCATACAACCACAAACCAACCTCTCTATCGCATGCGCCTATGCTCTCCTCCGTATGCTCTGTAGCCAACCGGTCTGTAGCGCACAGCTCGTCGAAAATCGCGACTATCGTTAGAAAGCTTCAACTGGGGCGAAACCTCTTTCACTTTGTCCAGCACATCGCCGCCTGAAAGGAGCTCTGGCTGGCCGAGTTCAATAAACGCACTAGGCGATAGAGAGAGGCTCTGTTCTGAGGCGAGTAAAACGGAAACGATCACCACATGGAAGGAGCTCACAATCTGGTTGCCATATTGTTGTAGGGACGAACCATTTCCAAGTGGTTTGAAATCTTCGTCGATCTTCGAGTGAGAATTCGAAACAAGAAATCAAAGAGATTATTGAGACAAACGCAAACGATCTCTGTAACTTCTGGAACCAATGTTTTGAGGAATGTACAAATAATTTATTATTTGCATATACTATATGAATTAGTAATCTTTCCGAAGCCATTAAGCAAGCCAAATGTAAAACAAAAAATGGCGAAGAAAACCACAATTTGAACTAGTTTCGGAAGATTGCCGTAGCTTGCAGGTTTTTTAGTCCAAAGAAATTATAAACTAATTATTATAATCTACTATATTTAGCTTGTTGTACTTAGCACATTGCATATGTCTCAATCTATATTATTTGTTTACTTCGTGTATTAAATGGCTTTCTGATGTTGGTTGATACTTTATCGAGATCTATACAGTCAAAACCTCAGCCCAACCGTAGATCCGGAAAACTTCGGTGGCCTTAGTGGAGACCAACAAACGGAGAATGTTTTCCGAAGCAATGGGTGGCGCACATGTTGGTACACAACTTTCTTGTGGCCATGCGTGTAAGGACGCCACCCCGAAACTGGCACCATTTTACAAATAGATGACGACGCACGACGAGATTTACTGTGTGATGGCCTTTCGTGCATGCAAAGCATGCATGCACCAGCGTCACACACTGTTATTGTTGGCCTTTCACACAAACGCTTATCACTTTGCAACTTTTGTGACTTTTTCGAACGAAAGCAAAATGCTCGCCGAATGCCAGCCAAGTGGGGCCACAAATGCACAATCAATGCAATCGAAAGGAGTGACAGCTACGGCCGCTTGCCACAGAATGCAATTTGCTTTGGCCGGGAACAGATGAACGGTGAAGGATTTATCTTTTGGGCCGAAGATGAACCTGATTTTTTGTAAACCATAGCCCAGGAAAGAAACTACCTTGTCAACAGGAGGTAGGAGACTCGTTTAAGTTCAACATTTGTAACATTGTTGAGCAACTTCCAAGATATCTTATTCGGCAGGAAATTTCAGTCTTAGCATTCAAATTACAATTTTCCTGAATTAGATCCAGTAAAATTGGCCAACAAATATGGACCATCTTCACCATTGGCAGTCAATATTTTAGTCATACCAGGGCCATCTAAGGGTGTACCGGGCACCTAGCTTATCCTATTTACGCAGATGCTTCTGTTCCAAGTGGAAACGACACCATCGTTACCCGTTTCGAACGCTTTATAATGTTCAGCTCTGAAATATGAGTGCTGGAATCAGCTGGCTGCCCTGTAAACGTCGATCGTGAGATCAATATTTAAGCCAAGTTCATTTTTCTGGCGGCACCAATTCGCGGAACCAAACTATGAATAACCTGTGTCGAATACCGTTAAGTCGAACGGGCTCGGCTACCACTCGCCTCGGCTCTTGGTCGCCTTTGTCTGCGCGTTCGACTGTTTTTCTTCGTTCAAGGCGAAGCAACTCGTTTATCCTTGGGAGTGTTGAGAATGTTTTGCCATGCACAGAAATTAAGCCACTCGCTATTACGGCGATCGGCTTTGGTGCGCCTCGCGCCCAGCACATATTGGAAAACCATGTTTCATGTGTCAAGAATTGGGAGCACCGTGTGCCAGCAAGGTTTCTAGCGTCTTCCACAGTTCTCGAGACTCGTGCCACTGGAACCAGGCCCTATCACAACCTCTTGACGGCCGTGTCTCGCGTCGGGCAGACTGATAAGCAGGAAGCGAAAGACAGCACGAAAGGTGTGCACGGCACGAAACTGAAGCGCACGACGCACGTTCCCCGACAATGGGGGGAAGCATTGTCGTGCACTCACGGAATTGCATTCACCTATCCAATTGTCGGCGATTACCGGTTCGGAGGTTGGCAGCTTCGGAGGGCATGTACAACAGTTCCTATCATCGCTTCCAGTTATGGGGCTTTGGCGAAGGCGTTTTGAGCTCTTTGCTAACCCACCACCTACGTACCGAACGCGAAGGAAATTGGCCAAGTAGGGGCACAGCACCAGTCTAGAATTGAAATCAATCAGTGCGATTCGGTGTTAGGAGCGTATTGCCTTTTCTACACGATTTGGACCAACCAAGGGAGATAGGAAATATTAGAAAATAGCAGTTGTTTGACAATAAACAAACAGCTTGTTTCTATTCAGCATGTTCCATTCAGTAACATTTGTTCCGATCCAGTTATCGTACTAGACTAGGAAACATAAGGTGTTTCCATGTGTCAACATAAACTAGTATAACATAGCTCAGGTGCGTTCCGGTGATTTCTATTTTTCTATTCTAATGCAATTCATTGCTCCAAAATTGACCTTGATGGCATAAAGAAGTGGTTTTACACAGCCGATTTATCCATCCCGACAGATCATTGTTTGCAAAAGTATTGCTAAAGTATTGCATGGTTAAACGGTAAAATGCAGCATTAAAAAAAATGTGGCTTGCGAAACCTCAATCCTGCAGTTCTACATTTGAATCTTTCATCCTACATGAGTAAATACTTCTGTAGGCAATAATCAGGCCTCGTCCATGTTCGGTCTCCTTGTCTAATTTCCTGAACACGGTAACGTGCCAACACGACTAAACTAGTTTCTGTCAAGACCTCATGTTTACTACCATTTAAATGGCGCTGAAGCAGTTCGTTCATTCTGCTTACGGACTCAACTATCGCATTTTTTCCTATCGGAAATCCGCATGACCGCGTGAGGTACGTCAAAGCAGACCACCTACACCACCAGTACTACCATGAGAAATGTAGAAATGGTTTCGTTATTGACGTTTTGTCGACTGCGGCCATTCTGCATTCACGCCGCAGTTGCACATCAAGTCTTGAACGGGTGTTGCGCTGCGATCTTGCATTACTTTCATCTGTCCGCTGTATATCTGCAGTTCCTCTGTGCACACCAACATGCGCCGAAGCGAAGAAGTAATAATCTTCTTTTATACGACTCATAAACGAACCACACGAAGCGAAGTTACAAAGCAAAAGACTGCGGTGCAGAATGGGATAACATTGAAAAAACCTTTTGCTATAGCATTCGGGGTACTTCGACGTTACGAAGGATATGAGATGCAAGAATTTAAAGATCTTTAAGTAACTTGTAGATTTGGCCGTGTGCAAAATCCACACTAAAGCTTCCATCCTAAGCAGCTTTGGCTGTAAATGTTTTATAGATCTAGCGGAAGGTCGGAAAGGATCCGCCTCACACACAATCGAAGGCGTCGCCAAACGGAGGAAAAGTTACTAATTCTTGTTTGAATTATTTGTAAATTAAACAGCGTGATGGCTCCCAATGGATCATATTATTAAGACATTTTCCAAAAAATTCAAGGTTTACATGGGGTCGGACGATGTTGTGATGTTGTGTGTAGAGTTTTTGTTATGGAACTTCGGTGCTCTTTACATCGAATAATAAATCCTGGGTGCGATTTAATGTAATTGATGAGTGCAAATTGTGTTGGCTTGGCTATCGCAGTCTGAAAAATTAGTTGGAATTAACCGTATGACTCCCGTTGAAAGAGCAGGTCGGCAAACGCTCGTTTTTATCACGCAGCTGGTCATGGGTTCGATTCCCGGCACCGGCGTGACAGTCAATAACTCCGTCCGTAAAACACACCGTTACAGAAAGCAACAGAGATTAACATTATGCAAGCCAAGACCGCTCATCGGTTGTAGTCGGATAAAAAAAGGGCTGTATGATCCCACAGATCAACATACGATCCCAACATACATTACTGAGGTTGACGCTGTCTTGAAGGTTCTTTAACGGGGGAAATGCTGACTTGACACAATTTTGTCGCTATCACCATGCTGAATGAGTGTTTTGGAGTAAAAAATGACAACATTCACCCTCTTCTATTGACTGAGGTCCCATTCCTAAATCAAACACTGCTCGTCACTGGCACTCTGGCCTCGACCAACAAATAATTATTCTAACAAACGCTAATTGAATTAATACTATCTGGCGCATCCTTCATTCAAAGTTCAATTCTCAACCATCGACGTAGACAACAACATTCAGTAGTCGTCGCTAATCAGTTTGTTTATTTAATTTTGGACTACAAGAAAGGAGTGCGATTTTTTTTGTTCCGGAGAAGCTAGCTCATCGATCTTGGATTCGGCTTTGTGCCTGGGGGTTATCCTGCGCACGATCAAGTCATTCCGTGGGGAGAGATATTCGAAAGGGGTATCGAAAGGAAACAGGAAACAGGCTTGCAAGAGATGCTGGCCTATCGAGAAGCCCACATGCAAACGGGGGGCGCCATGTACCACACTCGCATTAACGGGGCTTGTTGCGTTGTCGTCGTCGCTGCCGTATCTCCATCTAATCTTAATGCACTTATCGAGAGCCGAGCGGTTCAATTATTCATTATTCACAAAACTCGTTTTGTTGCAACCGGCCGTCCTCCGCCCGGATGCAGTCCATTTGAAATGGAACAAGCGGACGCGAGTGGTGCCGGTAAAAATGGTATGTTTTGGTCGAAATACTATCCAGAAACCTCAGCGCGGCGTTGCGGCGCCCAGACGCACGGGGTTGCATCTCGATCATTTATTGGTGCCGCCCTGCCGGCGAATCGAGCGGAGTCGGAAGCGCCCTTACGCCCACCGGGAACCGGGCCGGCCTTTGACGACAAGATTAATGACATCGATTTTCCGACGACGACGACGACGACGACGACGACGACGACGACGACGTCCCCGGTGCCGCGGAGAAGTCAAGAAAGAAACCTTCGGTCTCTTCGAGTTCGCGGCGTGCCGACACCGCAAGCGCGCTCCCATTCGAAAGTATGGCGAGAAAACGGTAAATGTGGCAAAGAATCGGGGTTGCAATTTAGCAGTAATCCAGTTCGCGCGGTTCCTGGGCGGTTGTCGCCGGGAAATCTAGCGCTCCGGGGGTAGTAGCGGAAGAAAATGCGCTCGGAGCTCGGAGTCCCGGCGGCCCCCCGGGAGAGATCTTCAGCACAGACAGTAGGCGAAGCCCCTACTGACTAATGGATTCGTTGCGTTCGATTACCACAATTTCCTGCCACCACAGAGCGCCGATAAAGTTACATGCTGCCTGCGCCAACGGTCATGCCAAACATGTTGCTTCTTTGTTAAAAATTGGCTGCACTGAGGAGCATAGTTAGTTACATTGAAGCAAGACTGGTGTGGCCGCAATGAACTGCAACTCAGTATGCTGATGAAGATCACTTTGCAACGGACGGCCCCCCCTGAGTAGACCCGGTACAAGAGCTGTGTCATGATGATGTGATGGGGCCCCGCCTTAATCGGGACGTTCTCTAATATCCTCGAGTTTAACGAATTTACGTCGCACAACGTGAGGCAGTTGGAGCAGCTGAAATTACCCTTGCAAGCCGCGAAAGGCGTATCAAGGACGTATTAGACGAATATAAATGTTTTGAACGCTCAAGTACAGAGACTAGCGTCAAATAAGAGCATAGAACCAATAAAAGACCTCTGATCTGCGTTAATAATTATCTTTTTAACCCAGTAAATGATACCTTATTCCTTACGTTTGCGGCATTCTGCATGCATTGGCATTATTTACCAGTGTTTTATTGACATTTTGTATCTCGCACATTTTCAGTCGAATTCAGTCTAATTTCAGTTCAACAGCTTGGTTCAGCATCTGTCTATAGATTGTGCTAAGACAGTTCGAAATATGTTCGACGGCGATGTCTTCGAGTTCAGCTACGATGTATTCGATGTATGTAAGTTGTCTCTTACATATAAGATCGTATAAGATATAAGATCGATCAAAGTCGAAATTGGACGACTAATCAGTTTACTTAAAGAGACGTAAAATTCATTCCTCTGGGAATCCACGATTTAAGCAGAGAGATAGGAGATATGTATAGCAAACGATAGCATTTTGAATAATTTGAATACAACAGAATTATTCATTTCAATGTTATAAACAATGAACATTATTTTTGAAAACAGTCCGATTCTCAACGCATAAGTAAGTTACGAACATTCTCCACAACTTCCAAAAATTCTTACTCCATTTTCGACATCCTTCATCGCCTGCACGAGCGATCGGAGCGATGTTTCGTCGATAATAAATTGACAGGATGTTCATAAACTGCCATCGTGATTGATGAACCCATCACATGTAGGCATTCGTATCGCAAACGAACGAAAGAATGAAGTCATAAAAGCTTTAACTTTCGTTGTTTGAAGACTAGTAGCTCTCGGGGTTAATAGCTCCACTTTAATAAGAAGATATTGATAAGTTGTGAGTAATGTACAAGAAAAAAATCTGATAAAACAAGTGAGTCTCTCATGAAGAATCTATGTAATCAGATCAAAGATAGTCCCATTTTTGTTGGTTGGATTTTTTGTGTAAACACGATTTACTGTCGAAGCAATATAATATCAAGAAAGTTCAGTTTCCTTGGAAGGAATTCGTGCAAGAAGTAAACAAAAAACATTTCTTCGTCAAACATGTTTTGTTTCCAGCTGAAATTATTTGTAAAATCGCCATGTGCGAAAACCTTCCAGTTCGTTCGGGGAAAAAACACACACCCTCTATATCCAAACCCATGTTTACATGTTCTACTCACCGCGGCGCAATAACTTTGAGGCTCGGTTTACTCGCTACGACGCAATTTCGACTGTATGTTCCCCGCCGTCACTACTTCGCCTCAGCCAGATTAACTCTTTTTCTTGTTTTTCGACGCCCAGCCCTAGGGAGAAGCGCGACGACGACCCTGCGTACGAAATCGTCGAGCCGCAACTTTTCTTCGCGTCATCTCACCATCAATACTCCGCTTCGGCGAGTTTGCAATGACGGACAGTCTTTCTAGCATTTAAGGCCTGTTTGCGGATCCCCGGGTCCCGGAGCGTGGAAGAAGACCGAGAGCGAGATAGCTGCGAAGGAAAAACAGAGAAAAAGTTACTCGTAACTGGCCGCAAAGAGAACAGCATGGAGATGCGGCGTAACTGGAATACCAAATTATCGAGAACAGAAATTGATGAAAACAATCAAGCCCTGGCGATGGTGGCAGCCAGTTCCAGCACGGGAGAAAAGAAGCACTGACCGCCGGCACGCATACCGATGCTTTCAGCATAAACATAGCACCAATACAGCGGCAAGAGAAATTCTTTCCGTCCCCGCAAAGAAGGGTTCTTCTGTAAGAGCAGTCCGAATTCGTGGAATGGCCGATAATCTCACAGTATTCCGGTGCGTCCAGAACCACCCAATAGCAGCGACTGAATGAGAGATGAAAGAACCATGTCATAAAAACACACACGTTTCGCCATAAACACGATCAGATTTCGAAAAACCGACTGCCTACACACGGACAGCGAAGAACCGATCGGCGGAGATCGGAGAGCGGTCTGTGGCCACCACAAGTGTCCGCTTCCGGCCGGTGAGGCCATAGAAGCAGCGGTTCACGGATTCGAGGACTGCCTGACGAACGAAACCTAAGACATATTTTAGCCCAAAAATCTGGTGAACCGAAAATCTGGGAACACAATTTTATGAAACCGCGAACGGTGTCAACCGACTGAACCGAGACAAGCGGATGCTGGAAAATGAAGCCAGCAGCGAACCATAACAGGAGTCACATTTCTAGGAGGAGGTCGAAAGTGTACCAGCCAGCCAGCGCGGCCAGCGGTTTTGACGATTGACACCATGCCGCAGGGCGCAGGATGCGAGAGTTTGGGAACCCCGTAGACCCCAGAATGACGCAAGACAGAGCCTGGCGCTTTGGTGCGCATCGCAAGACCGTAACCCGATGCTGACTTGGCGCGTACCAAAATACTCTGCTCCTCCCGGTCGGCCGTTCTTTGTAGAGGCAATTAAAAAGGAAACGTACATGTCAACTGTCGACGACCGTAACCCGATGGTGTTCGTCGACGCGACCGCCTTGAACCGAGAATCAGTCGGGTGGTAAGATTTAGAACGCTGACCCAGCGGGATTTATTTTGGAAAAGGTCTGTGGGACGGCCACACGGAAGGGCCTTCCCTGTTTAGTGTTAGGAGAAGGAAGACAATTTTAAAACTACCATCTCAGTGAACACGATGACTAAAAACTACACAGTATAGAAAACTATTCATGGAAATCACCGAATCAATCGAAAGTTCTACTGTGGAACAGTTCTCCAATGCGTACAATATGGAGGGTTTATATAGGCAATACCTTTCTCGCGGCTCACATGAATGCGTCACATGATATATCGTACTTAGGAGAATTAACGGTATCACCAGGTTTTGGGAGCTTGTGATACACCACACATTTCTGATCCCATCTGAAAGTCCTTTTTTGAAGTCCTCCGACAGCTTCTTATGTCAAAAGCGCAATTTTTACATTTTTTAACCGTTTAAAGTACTGCAATCTTTCAATAGCTAGCCTCGACAAGCATTTGATGCGATTTTGTAGCATTTTTCTTCAGTTTTGTGTTGCGAAAAAAATATAACTAGCAGGAGCAAACTGACAGTTAAAGCCATTTGTTTACAAGTCTTCTTTCATAGGGTTAGACCTGATATTGGAGTGAAACACAGATGAAGACCGCAAAAATCGAACAAAATGAAAGTTATCACTCAACGTAGCCATTTTACTACTATCGTTAGCGAACTGATCGATGGGCTGGAAGCGATGCTAACATTCTGTTTATCTGGCCACTTGTGGCAAGGTGCATAATACGGTTAACAAACAAGCGATGCCGATAAACATCACCAAAAATGGCGCGACGTCCTGTACCAATTGTCAATCGACCATTGCGGTTCCCAGAGAGTTCCCACCAACAGAATCGTCGTACGTTGCAGTTGTTAGGGCCCCTTCATCAACGTCGCTTGGTTTTTATCTTAATTTGTTTTCTTACGCTCATTAATGGGCGGCAATTTATGACCGCTCCTTGACCGATTAACTTTCAGTTAACGTTTGTATGACTGATGTAAGTGCACACACTCTCACATACAGCTCCTCTGTCACTGTCAGTTAACCGTCTGTGGACTTTCTGGTTTTTTTGCGACATTTCCACGCAATTCATCCACACACCATGTCGAAATGGCCAATACACGCGTGGCGTAAAAAAAAGGAACAAAAACCCATACCAAATCGATCTTAACACGCACGTCTTCTCGGCCCCCCGGGGACCACAGCTATCGGTGGCGCATGATGCTGACGGCGGCGGTGGCCATATTAGTGGCCACTCTCTTTGCTAATAATTTAAACCGCGTTGCGCCGCCGTGTACTGCTGATGACAACTGCGATGAGCTTAAAAAAGGCGAATGACCACCAATGGCCGCCAAGTTGACGGCGGCGGCGACGGCGACGGTAGTGCGTAATAATCACACCACGTGTGCGCGTGTATGTGTGAGTGGCTGTGAACACACGTTTTTGCATCAGCAGCTGAAAAACACGTTACCCAATGAACCGTCGCCGCGGACGGATAAGACGGCAAACTTTTCAGCGTCGTGAGTTGCTTTCAAAAACGCCGTCATTACGTTTTTGGCCCCAAATGGGAGTTTTCTTTCCTTCAGTTCGCTTACGGAATTTTAACACACCACGAAAATGTCTATCGCCGAGCGTCGAGCATCTTGATCTTTGTTTATTAAAAACGAGCGCGTTGGGGAGTTGGAATGATTGAAGATAGGCATGGTTCTATAAACATTCATGGTGTATCCCTAATTGTCGGTCTCAGAACTTTACCGGTGGATTGAGCATAAAATAGTTTCATCCCATGCTGTTAAAGCGATCGCATTTCTTTGTAATCCAATCCAAATTAGGCAAGTCTTGCGGACTTGCCTAACTACTCACTAACAATATTGTTTCCAAAACCTTTAAAACCATTGTCTCTGGATCAGTCTAACCACATCTGGCACACGACCTCAGGATTGTTCAAAAATCATTGCCGGAAGCCGCATAACTCGGGTAAGATCGTTGTAAAAGATCCTTATTGATTGATTCCCGTGTTACGGTAAACCTTCTCACTTGGAATACGATTGTTTTAATGCTCCACAACCTCTACCAACACAATCAAATAAAAAAATTATACCAACTTCATACATTTCGCTTCACTGAGCATTAAAAGCCAGGGGATCATAATTGTCACTACGGGTGTCTCTGTCGATCATCGTTTTATGCTTCGTGGTGGTTTCTTTCTCTTATCCCATTGTTTCTTGTGTTACTTCTACTCTGCTCTGTGAGTTGATTCAGAAACCAAAATATCAAACCACAAACCATTTGAGCCCGTTAAGAATTTATGTGTTGGGCCCTATGGAGCGGCGAGAAAAGAAAGAACGGGAACGCCAACCTACACTGTACACGCAACATCGGTGACCCGTATGCAGACACAACCCGCATGCTAGCATGATGATCGAGAAGCGTCGCAGTTCCCAGCATATAATCTATGCTGAACTGTTTACGGCCTTTGTTTCCGAACTGTGCGCGATGCGTGGGTATTGGCTGATGTTGCTTGGCTTCATGCGAAGCTCCGGTTGCTGCCGAACGGCGTCTAAAACGTGCATGTAAACCTTCAGCCAAGAGCATCAACAAATAGTAGAAAGTTCTACTCTCTTTCAGTTATTCGCTGGCTTCATCTTTGCAAGAGTAAATCAGGCCATTATGGAGTTAGTGGTGCAAACTAATCGAAATTTGGCATTTTGCTGTACGCGTCAATTGAAGGGCTTCAAGTTGCACAGTCGCATAGCAGCATGTAGCAGTCTTCCTATACGGCAACTAAATAAGCATCCTCCATTAAAGTACATCATCGCCACACGGAATTGCTGCTCTCTTATACAATGAACAGTGTGCAGTCGTGTGGTAGTAGTTGAAGACAACGTTGCCATACGGTCATCGATCGTGTGATAGGTGGCAAGGAGGAACACCCGAGATTATTGCACTCTCGTACACCATTTTTGCGTTGTATAATGTCAGTCATTTGCTAGCAGTGCTGGCGAGGTGATAGTGGTCAGTTGTAGGACACGTCGCGGTGGCCATCTATCATTGCAACTTCAAATTGCCCTTCCAATGAACTGGGAAAAAATATTGTAAAAAGAACCCCTTGA
This sequence comes from Anopheles bellator, assembly GCF_943735745.2. Lineage (NCBI taxonomy): Eukaryota > Metazoa > Arthropoda > Insecta > Diptera > Culicidae > Anopheles > Anopheles bellator. The sequence continues at coordinate 50,881,398 of NC_071286.1, forward strand.
TGCACTGGATTGGTAAACATGGCCAATCGAATCCAGAGATTGCTAACCAACTCTAAACAATCTATTTCACGTAAATGTTACGTAAATCTAGAAATGACGCATGTTATTTGTTGACGACCAGCACCCATCAATAGTTATATTACAACGAAGGGAATTCATACGCAATTAATTCAACATGACAAGTGCTAAAGAAGTATAGGTTACGCGGATGGATAGTTGGCCCAGAAAACTCGGTCAAACTACACGTTGTTGGAACGCAAACCATGAGTGGCTACTACCATTACTTCAAATTTACTGCGCAGTACGCTGACTTCAGTTCTGATTTTAATTGTATCTTGCAAAGCATATCATTTGCAGCAATTGCTTTGTAGCGAACGAGATCGCACCAGAACAAAAATGGCAAAACAAGTTGTCAGACAATAATTAGTAATTTTTAAAAATAATTAAAACATAGAAAAAGAGTCAATGGACGCATTTGAGCTGTAACTCAGCACTGGTGCTTCGAGTTTTGTTATTCCAATGAATTCGAAACCCATTCAAGCATCATTGAGAATCAGATGCCTGCATCGTGAAGCAGTTGACGCCTTTCGCATCTTCCTAGGGCACTTTATACATTACTAACAGAAGTGGTTTAATGTTTATTGAATGGCAAAAACAGAAGAAAGAGGAAAGCTTCATCATCCCCACTTTCCTCCACCTTCCGCCCGACGGCTAGGTGTCAATCTTGAGTGACATTCGTGCGCACTGGTTGAGTCCAATTCCCGGTGCGCCCACCGTCCGGCTTTTACCGTCAACCAACCTAATTACACTTTCAAGTACCGTAAAACCACTAACGAGCTTGCAAAAGAATAGAGGCCCCAACAAGAAGAGGAGTGGATCGGACCATCGCCGGATCGGACGGGAAAAGGCCAGAAGGCTTGGCCGAGAGAGATCCGACCGACCACCGGGGTCGGTTCCGGAATACGTTCACATGGCCGAGGCTCTCGGTTGAAGTCTTAGAAGCAGTGATCGTGCCACGGGAAGATCGCTCAAGTCACACGTACAGGGTGTGCGCAAACATAGGTGCTTTAGTGAAAAAAAAAAACTAGCAATAACAAACAAAAACTAGTTCCATTCACTAGAAAAACAGTAATGGTCCCATAGTTCTAAGCTAGGTCTCAATTACCACCAATTGCCCATGACTTCGTCTGGTGTGTTGTGGACTAATGCCAAACAGTGCTCGAATAACTACCCTTTCAGGTCGATTAAAGGCAGACGAAGCATAAGTCTTCAGCGGGGCGTTCAGTGTTGGCAATGCTTCATCGTCGTATCTCGCGGTGTATTGCCTCTCCGATTAAATTTTATGCCTCTGCTATGAAGATCCCCGAACGAAACATTGCTTATATTCTCGTTTGTTTGGAGCATTGCAAGATTCCAGCAAGATTTTAAGAAACCGAAGAAACCAACCGATGAGTAGCAAATCTAATAAGTCACATCTAATAGTTTCACTTAGAAAACAAGTCAAGGTGTCAAAATGAAGGTGTTTTATTGCACTTTCAGAGAAGAATTTCAAAAACTTATTCTGCCGGTCGTCGGGAGAAATCGCGAACTTTCTTTGGAATGCGCGCCATTATTTTCTGCACAATCTTCTGGTCCACCTCAGCGGCTAATTTGTCCCAATTTCTAGCCATCTCTGAAGCATCCCGCATCAGCTTTCCAGTCTTCTTCAACTGCCTATTTATTGTTGGCAATTTGGTGGGTAGGATATCGATATTAATTGCGATGCGATATTATATTGCGATGAAATCCACCTTATTGTAAAAATTCCACAGAACTACATCCCAGCTGTAGTGGCAGCTTTCCAAATTAAGCCAAAACTTAATCGGATCCTTGTGTGACTTAATAAATGATAGAACTAGATTTTTAATGCACTCTTTCTTGTACAGCGTTGAGTTCGTCGTCATCGTAATGAAAACCTTGGTTTTCCGTCCACAGGTGCCAATTCCTTGCAGATCATTAGTTTCCGTGCAAATTTATAGGCGAATACAAATTTGAACTTGGAGGGGACATCTCCGCGCGCTATGGCGTGATAAAATTTTGCTGTCCAGGAGACTGTCCAAAGAGCTTTCAGCACAGAAAGTTGAATGTTTACTAAAGAAATAACTATCAAAACATTTGAAATAAGACCACCGCAGGCGCTGCTAGAAGACACAAAACTTTTTCCGATTCTAAGTGGGACAGGCTACAGGAACCGATCACCAGATTAAATCCATGTTTGAGGACACCTCCTGATTAACCTAACCTTTCGACAGAATTCTTCAAACTCAAAAGACTTGGGACAGTTAAGACAAGAGGTAGAAAAGAGACCGCAGAACTAGGTTTAATAGGTAAACAAACAAGTTTTAACACAAAAACAAGCATCTTGTCCAATTACTACCACAGTTGCTGTTTTGTCAAATATATTTACCTCCTATAGTTTAAGTCACTCGGATCGAAAACTTTGATGCCCGAAAGTCGTAGCTCCAAATCCACGCGCGGTTACGACGAGTTTGGCCTCGATTCCGTTCGAAATATGTAACTGGGTCCCGGGGCCGTTTTGCATGCATCGCCGCCACCAAGCCGGCGTTCGGAGGTTCCGAAGCGAGAAAATTTGCCTCGACAGTTGAAACCGATGGCGGCGGCGATCTGTAGCTTCGGTGTCCCAAGGCACCATTCGCGGTGGTGGTTTGAAACAATCCCACGGATCCCGCGTGCCATCCGCGCGCGTAATGGGCCGCGAGAGCTCGTAAAGAACATTTCTTTTCCACTGTCATTTCTCCAGCAGAGGGCCTCTGCTTCTCCTGCGTAGACCTGAGCGGTTCCGTAGGAGGTTGACTGGAAAATGGCCTCTCTGAACACCGTGTGTCTCTCGAGTGGCACAAAAAAGGTTACCCAAGAGCTTGTGCGGCCTGTGAATAAGCCACCAAAAGGAAGAAGGAATAAGGTTACCCAGCGCATTTCGTTCCAGAAGGGACGACCGAACGGGCGTAGCTTTTTTTCTTTCTTTTTGTAGGCCAAAAGGGCTCGCCCCGACCGGTGGAGACCGGTCGTGTCGTCCCCCGCAGTTGCCTCCGTCTGCACCGCCAGCGCCCCGGAGCCGATCATCAGGGTCGGCCTGATTTGCAATCGAAGCCACACGGCTGCGGCAGCGTGGCGTTCGATCGAGAAACAACCCACAAAGATCCGCGGCGCGTGATCGGGCCTCGGGCCGGGAACAAAAAAGGTTAGCCGGTTAAGTCCTCCGGTTCGGAACGGCTCGCTCTGACAGATGGGTCCCTCACGCGGGGCTCACGGGTTTGTAAGCGACGACGAGTCGAGAAAGGTCAACAGGCCACAGTCGGGGCGGCCCCTCGTGGTCTGTTTACCAAAGCAAGAAGGGAACATCCACGAGAAGACCGAGAGACACCGTGGCCGGCACGGGAGATGAACACGAAACAAAAAACCCATCGCCTTGGCTGACACAAACAAGTGAACTACGCGAAGAAACTCGCCGGAAGACATTCAATATGCGTGCTTGTCTCTCTGGGATGCCGTGTTCCACCGATCCTAGGAGACCTATGCTGTCTACCTGCTACACGGCAAATAGGCCAGCCCCGTATCCACATGCCCTTCTCGGCGGCTCAATATTGGCTGATGACGAGTGGTCTAGCGTCTAGAGTGACGACGGGGCAAGCAACACAAAGAGACCTGCTGCTACGCCAAGAAGCGTCCGCCGCGGCACGAACGAACCTGTCTCACGGCCTGAAGTCTTCGCCTTCGTCTTCAGACGTTCCCGTTGGCCGGGGTCTTTTCGTAGAACTAGTTTCGAAACTCTACACTTTGAGCCCCTGGTCTCCCTGTATGAGTGCAGCTTGTTTGGCTGTTTTCGTACGATGTCGGCAACGGCGACAGCAGCAGCATAACTGAAGGTGAGCGCAGGAAGCGCACCGTAAAAAATGCATCCACAAACACTCGAAAGCCTAAAATGAACCTGCGGGGGGCGACGAGTGTTTGCATCGAAACCGAGACCGGCTTTTCGGTTCCGTTCCGTTGGCAACACGTTGGATTCATGCTCGGTTTCCCCATTCCGAGGCCCGGAGGACCATATAAGGCCCAAAATAAACCATATGCTGTGCGCGCCCTCGAAGAACGCTTCAACGTGCTCTTTCGGAAACGAAAGCATAGATTATGGTGTGTGCCTGTTGCAAGGTATCAACCCGAACTCCAACAACCCGTTCGCATCGCTCGTTTCGAGGGTAGAAATCAAACAGATTTTTGGGGCCAAACTACTTTCATTGTAACTAGTAGGTTCTGTGGCTTATTCCATTGAAGTCTTAACGTCTTAACGCCAGCATGCAGTCGAATTGCAGCTTCCAGTGCATATTGAAGGCACCTATATTAGCATTTGAACAATGTTTAAAGATAGTTTACTTTCATGGCGTAAAATGGACGTCGGCCGAGCCGTCTCTCTCTAGTTCTAGATCATCGACCATATGTCAGTCAGTGCAGGAGGAACAAACTGCACCTCTCGTCCTTCGCTTCACTCGATGATGCCGTTCGATGTGGTGGATTAACATTTTCGGGCGAAACGAAAGCAGACACAAAATTCAACTAACCGCGGCAGCTGCAAAGGAAACGTTTATTTTCCGGTTCTTCATTGACACGGGTTCTCGTTCGAACCGAAAAACAGGCACGACCACAACCGCAAGAGCGATGGCCGCCACCGCATACATGCATCAGTGTGTGCACATCAATGTGTGAGGTTCTGTTTTCCTCTTTATGCTTTACTCAGCTCAGCTCCTCGCTGTGTTGGCCTTTTTTTGTTTTTATTTGGATTTTCCATGGCCCCGACGAGAAGAATTCGTAAAGATGTTTGTCAACATACTATCGCATCATCGACCAAAACAGGTGGCTCAATAGCTGCGGTAAAGCGAGCAAATATTATTTGAATTATCTATCTTAAACTAATACGTTCCCAAACCCGCATCGATCGTTGTAGAATTGACACATTGTCTCAACAACACTTATTGACTATTTGAACTACATCCAATTTAATCACTCTTTTACATTACTGGAACATTTTAAAGAAGTGAAGTTTAGTACGTATACAGGGTCGATTGAAAAGTAATGAGCCTTCCCGCGCGGAGCGTCCGGCAAGCGACCAACCGAATCGGCTGGTGGGGGAAAATGTAGGTTGGACCTTCCCCTTCCCCGGGAAACCGGTCCCAGTTCACTGGCAACAGCGGTGCAGTCAACATCGCTCCGCGCGTGAAAGTTGTTTTAAAAGTGTGTTACGATTTTGCAGTGGCGAAAATGCAGCGATCGTTGGATCAACGTTACTCGATCAAATTTTGCGTAAAGCTGAACAAAACGAGTACCGAAACCATTGGGCTACTCAAGGAGGCTTACGGGGACCAATCTCTGTCCAGTGCCCAGGTAAAACGGTGGCACAAGTTGTTCAAGGAAGGCCGGGAGGACGTCGAAGACGAACAGCGATCTGGAAGGCCTTCGACGACGCAAACAGACGAAGATGTGAACCGGGTTCGTGAATTTTTGAACATTGACCGTCGTGCTAGTCTGCGTGAGATCAGTGAAGAGTTAAATTTAACTTATTACAATGTGCGGGAAATCGTGACCGCAAAACTTGAAATGCGCAAAGTGTGTTGCCGCAAAGCCAAACTGGTTCCAAAGGTTTTGAGTGATGAACAAAAGCAATTGCGTGTGGAAAAGTGTCGTGAAGTACTGGAAAGTGACGAACAGGATAACACTTTAGACAATTGTATCACAGGAGATGAAACCTGGTGCTTTGAGTACGATCCTGAGGGCAAGAGAGAGAGTGCGGAGTGGCACACGAAGCAGTCGCCACGACCCAAGAAGGCGCGCATGTCGAAATCCAAGGTGAAAACCATGCTGATCATCTTTTTTGACTCTCGAGGCATCGTCCACAAGGAGTTTATACCTCAAGGAAGCACTGTAAACGCGGCATTTTACAAAGAAGTGCTCCTTCGGCTGAAAAACTGCGTCGCCCGGGTTCGGCCCGACCTCGTCAACAATTGGACCCTTCATCACGACAATGCGCCGGCGCACACCGCCTTCCTCTGCACCTCTGCACTGGCTAAGATGGGGGTTCCGGTGCTTCCCCACCCTCCCTATAGCCCAGACCTGTCCCCCCCGGAGTTTTTCTTGTTCCCGCTCGTGAAAAGGAAGCTGAAGGGAAGGCGTTTCGACTCCATCGAGGCGATCCAAAAAGCTATGACAGCCGAATTGAACGCGATTCCGGCGGATGAGTTTAAAAAATGTTTCCTGCAGTGGAAGGACCGCTACCGGCGGTGTATTGACGCTCAAGGGTCCTATTTTGAAGAATATTAGTTGTGTAAGCCAAAAGGTTTAATAAAACTGCTTAAAAAATATAAGGCTCATTACTTTTCAATCGGACCCTGTATTAGAACCTTTATTACCTGAACCAAGTCCAGAACTATTAAAAAGGATTGTGTAAAAATTGGCTCTAGCTGTCGATTCGGCCTTTCTAGTTAAGCTTTTTTGGCAACATTGCCTTGTTTTAACATCAGGAAAATGATTTTAGGTCGAAAATAAAGTAAATTTGGTTTGCAGCTTATGTTTAAAGAGGTTGGATCATGTCGACTTTTGTGCCTGTAAATAACGTTTTGCGGGGATCATTACTTCTCTGCTACCTGTTGAAGAAAACTGCTGCAGAATCGCATCAAATGCTTGTCGAAGCCACAATTTAACAATTTACACAATTTAAAAAGAGCGATTTCGATTTAACAAGCAAAGAACGTGGCAAGAATCCAAAAAAAACCATCATCGATGGCACACGCAGCTAAGCAGCACTTCGATTCCTACGAGGAAGTCGAACTAGGATTCTTTCGTCTGGGAATCCACGATTTAGCAGAGAAATGGTGGAAATGTAAATCTAGCGATGGCACATACTTTGAATAAAATAGAATTTTTCATTTCAATGCAATAAATGTTTGATAACTTAAAAAAAATACGATTTTGTTGTTCTAGACCTGGTAAAGATATTAAAAATCTACGCCTGTAACTGGTAATGCAGGCGTTGATGAATTTCAATTGTAAAAATAAAACAAAAGATATTATACAGTAAAGGAATTATTATTGTAATGAAACTTGATTACTTATTAAGATATCGAATGAATTAAGGTAGTTAGATATGTTGTTCAATAGAAACGCATTTATACAGGGTGTTTCATTAACGCTGCACTTAAGACCCAAATTCAAGTTGCTATTGACGAAATAGGACCAGATACAATCGAAAATGTACTCAAAAATAGGTCGGCCGAATGAGCTACTGCCAAGCCAATCGTGGTAAACATTTTACCAAGATTGTTTTTTACAAAAAAACGGAAGGAATGAACCTTTCAAATAAATCTTCAACCATTAAATAATATTTAGCCGTTTTAAGCCGTTACCAAATGAAAAAGTGCATCGTTAATGAAACACCCTGTAATACAACTATCGATCAGAATTACGCCTCGTTTTGCAAAGAATTCTACTTCTAGTTGCAAAGAAGAAGCTTCTAACGAACGCGGCGAACACTTGAACACATCCGTAATGGCGGTGGATTATCGTTGATCGTGCGACATAACAAGTATAAAGGTGGTGATAAATTCGATGAGCACATGCATCTAAAACATGCAATAGCATACTCCGGCGACGCCACCACACAGGCCGGGTCACGTTTTAGTTCCGTACGTTAGCGCGCCCTGGCGGGCGGTTAGAAGCAAATGACTGGAGTACACTGCGCGCGTCAGCAACTGTTCTAGTGCCATGTTTTTCAATTGTTATCATTATCTCGTTGAAATCGGTAAAAATAGGACTAAAGCTGCACGTATGGCTACATGAGATAGAAGCAAACCAAAAACTGGGTTTCCTACAAATCATGCAACGAACATTTTTCGCTCACTGTACAAGTAAAGCTAGCAAGCTCTAACATCTTTTGATAAACAGATTTAAAAATACCAATAAAATTCTAGCTCTACAACCTTACTTAAGTTTAGGAAATAAGATAACGTTTGCTTACGTCCACAAACAATTCAAATGTATGACTTTTAGAATAAATAAAAAAGGAGTTTCGTAGAACTATCAAACTTTCTGCCTCTCTCTCTCGCTGAATCTGTCTGTGTCTCGGGCCGGTTTTGAATAAAAGATTATCAGCCTGTTTTTCGTCCAAACACCAAACAGATGAACCGCGATTGAGCATGGTAACTGTTGGAGCAAAAAATTAGCATGCTCCACATCCTATTTACATACGCCCAGATAGGAGCTGCCGGTTGCGGTACTGAACATTGTCTGAGTTTGACCTGCACCGACGAGTTGCCTGTAGAGTTGTTGTGAAATTTGAAACGTTAAGTAGGTTTATCACATTTTGAAGGTTGGAAAACAACAGAGACCTTTGACGGCTGCGACATGATTTGGGCCGTTGCGATTAGGTTTTAAATTTTTGTTATCATTTCGCCTCGAAAGTTACTCACTTCGGGACCCTTGGAACTTGAGGTTGCAACGGGGTTTGTGGTGAAACGTGTTTTCTAGTTTGCAATCCGCGAACCTCACAGCCGTAAGACTGTCTGTGCCAATCGCGGCCCAATCATCTAATCGAAAATCCCTTTCGCCCAGAGGCGGGCCCGGACCAGAGTTCCGTGACCTCCCGTCCTCCCCCTGGTGTGTCACGGTCCAGGGGTCCTCTTTCTTGAACTGGATAATTTCACTTTCCATGCAGCGCCGCGATGTGCGTTTTCAGAGTGCAGCAACTCCAGCCCGGACCGCCGTCGGCCATCTGTGGGTGCCCACCACAGCGCACCCGATCCCTTTTCCATCCCCAAACCGGAGCGCACACACACACACACAACACCCTCAATCAAGCTAATTTATCGAAAACTCGTCCCGGCGGCTTTCGAGTTTGCGCGCGACGCGGTTTCGCCAATTGTTGCAAACCAATCAGTGTTTGCGTTGCTCCGAGGGGGTTGTTATTGGGCTTTGGCGTCCAGCGGGACGGTTGAGCTGGAAAATGTAGTAAGAGACTGCACACGACTGCAGCTAGCTGAGGGACTGCAGAATTGAGCGCTCATTATGTGAGCATCGACAAAGCTCTTGATGTAGCTCTCTCTCTCACTGGTCGCAACAATCACCCGAAACTTCCTGGTGCCAAAATCAGATGCAAACATTTCCTTTCTCTGCTGGTGACGAGGCCAGACACATTGCTGCATCATCATAAGATGGCTACCAAATAATTCATCATTACTTTAAAAGGCAGGCTAGAACGCGAGTTGTGATTTTAATTACACAGAACAAACAAACGGACCCCCGATCATTTCTTATCCTGGCAGTGCAACTGGTTCGCCGTTACAGAGTGCAATCGCCTCGCTGGCCAGAGACGACAGCCCTCCTTCCTTTCGAAATACGTTGGCCGTCGCGCGTTTCTTTCAAGAGACGCTGCTTATGGACTCCACGAGAAGTGACACTGCGAACCAAACCGGATCATTACGCCGATCTTCGGCTCCGGCGGGCAGAAGAAAAAAAACAGAACTCGTCCAACTCTCGAGAGTTAGCAACTCACGACCGCGGTGAATAAGCACCGTTACTCACGAATGGAAAGGTGAAACGGTGTTGGCTTTTTAGGGTTAGAAAGGTGGTCTTGGTTTGATCGCTGATCGGGCTGAGGTGTAAATTGAATTCAAGTACGAACTGTGATCATTTATTTATTTATTTAATTTATTTGACGTTAGTAACGTTTGCCATTTCGGAACAACACTATTCGGCACCCGTGATACCGAATTGACAATGTTGAAACCTGCAATGTTGTTTGACGGCCATTTTGCCCGTAGTCCGCAGTCGCTATCCTTCGTAGCGTAATACTGGAGTTGGCCCGATCGAAGAACGAGAATCAAAATGTGCCGTCGCATTTTACGACCCAAGCTCTGTAACGACGGTGCTGACCGTGACTCACTGGCTAACAGCATAGATCTCGTCGCGCCCTGGGCAGGATTGGACACCGAATCGTGATGAACACAGTACGTCGCCTAACGACCACCTCTAGGGCTGCGGCCACTGGGAACGGAACACTCCACCGAAAGCTTGATGTAGATATGGTTTTAATGCACCATAAAACGCGGCGTGACTGACGTCCTGCCGACGCCGTCCCTCGTGCCGGATTAATCGCTTTTCTAAGGCCGAAGCGAAATTGGAATACGAATGCCAAAATATCAATCAATTCCTTCTTTCTGTCGTTAGCCACAAACGAGAACTGTGTTGAGTGCTGTTCCCTTGAGTCTCTGGATTATTATGCTAGTCACTTTCTTTGTCTTGGAGTTACTTGTTGAACTTCCCAAGAAGGTCCCAAGGAAAGGTCCAGCAGAGCAAATAGAAACGAAGGAACTGCTTTGCGACTAGTTTCGTTTGAGTTAGCTAGAGTTTTGTACTCAAATTACTACGTCAAATGATAAGTAAAATCATCTTCTCATCAAAACATGGCCGACCGAAGGCAGCATTTGTCCCGCTGTAGAGAGCCGTAAAGTATTTTGCCACAAAACTTACCTCCTTTCGAAACATCGACATTCAAGCAAAAGGCACCCGATAGGTCCAACGACCCAGCGATTGGCGTCCGTCCGAACATCAGGGTTCAGAGGGGCTTGGGTTTCGGTTTGGACCGTTTTTTTTTTGCGCGAGAGAAATGCCTTCGTTGCCAGCGTTGCCGCCGCCGCCGCCGCCGCTAGAGTCTTGGTCTTGTCAAGTGGGAAAGAAAGTTGTCCGCCGTCGGTGGGGCCAGCAGCCACACGATCCGAAAGTTTTGTATCACGTTTTTAATGGGTTTGTCTATCGTTTCTGTCTGGCCCACGATGGGGCCCCCTCGGGAGAGGTCGACCCGAGACACGAACAACCGCCTTCTTGTACTCAATCAAAATCAACTTCCTATTGGCAAGCGCTGGATAGCCTGCGCCACTAAGGGTTGTAAGGGCTGCTGCAACTTGTGGCAATATGCAAAAGAAAGGCCAACCCAAATACACACAATCGCCCTTACAAAGCTAATTCATCTTCATCTTTGCAGATACCTGTAGCGCACAGTCCACCGTAGACAATGAGAGGGAGTCCAACAATGGCCATGATAATCACCAACCAAGATTGGATGCAAATCGCGCCGATCTCGATGTGTTTTAAAAGCAGAAGAAAGCGACACTTGAGATGAATGTTTCTCAAGCACGCTAGAGAAACGTATGCAAAACCGTATTTGGCCAAAGCTTTCTTCTAGAACGTTTAGCGAAACGAAATCCCTTGAGACACGCTGGCGGCGTTCGAGTGGACAACCTCGACGAACCCCAACGAAAAGAGGGCCCCCACCAGCAACCGGGTACCTCGTTTCTAAGGTCTTATCATTTTATGTCACCGATAAGACCAAACCGCGCACCAACAGCGATAGGCCAGGCCGTGAATGGAATATGCGGTGGTGCGCCGCCAATTTCGAGAGCCAAGGCGTTTGTTTGTTGCTTGCCTGCCTGCCTGCCTGCCATTGCCGTTGTTTATTTGCTTTTCTGCGTTGAACGTCTTTTCGATAAGAAGAACTAACGCAAACAAAGAAGCGATGACGGCGACGGCGGCCGTTTATGTGCCATCGTTTGTTTTTATTGCCATTGGTTATGCTTTTTGCAATTGCAAGCCTTTCCGCTGCTATCAACAACGAAACAGGACGCCGCCATCCCGCCCCAATTGAACGACGACGAAAGCGAATGGCTGCTCAGCATGTTTCAATACTCATCGACGTCGTGCTCGGTGCTGTACTTTCTTATATGTGAACAAATTTTGGGCCAATCGTCTGAAGAACATCGGCGCAGAAATTAGCACTGCCTAGCGATAGTTTCGAATTGCAGTGTAACTTCGAGCGGTATCTTAACAGCCAAGTGCTTTGATGGTATCTTGAAGCACTTTTGCTTTGTGTCCAGGCGCATTGTCATTGTTCCAAGTTACCAAACCGTGTCTGCTGGAACATTCTGGTGGATTTTCGATTAATGCATGGCTTAAATTGATCATTTGTTCTTGGTAGCGATCTGTACTACAGATCTTAGGAGCTTGTGATGCACCACACCTTTCTGGTCCCATCAGACACACAGCATTGTGTTTTTGCCGAATCCAACTGGGTTTGCAGTCGAAGTTGAAGGTTTCCACGGACTGACCGATGATTGTTTCTTTTTATGGTTCTCAAATTAATTCCACTTTCCATCCCCAAACACGAGCTGATGGAGAAATGGCTTCGTTTCGTACCTGGCGATCAGAATTTCGCATTTGGTTTTTCAGTTTTCCAGCTGTCTTTTTCCAATCTTTTGGATCTTCTCCAGGACCTTCAAACGTAAGGATATGGCGTATTGAGCCCCGCAAAACGTCATCTCAGGCACAAAAGTCGACATGGTCCAATTGGTCTTTATTTTCAATCTGAAATCATTTGCCTGAAGTCAAAACAAGGTAGTGTTGCCGAAAAAGCTTAATTGGCAAAGACCAAATTGACAGCTAGAGCCAATTTTGACACAATCCGATTTCATAGTTCTGGATGTTACCTTAGTACAACCTAGCACAATTCAATGCACAGGAAGTTTGCGCAATATTAATTCCAGCACGGAACCAGCAAAACTGTGCCAGAGCGAGCAGAGACACTTGGAGCCATCTTGTTAGAGCATACAGAGGAAATTGCTGCTTGATTGAGTAAGTTGATTGATTTAGGCGGCAGACAACGTGACTACCGCCGCGTATGCAACGAGTGAAAAACAGGACTATTTTGACATTAACTCATCAGGGGACCCAATCGGTGCACCGGCGTAGCACTCCATCCGTTGGCAGTTGCAAACCCCTACATCTCTGACCCGGACCATACAGAAACCCCATATTCATTTTTGAAGGCATTCGGAGTGATTTTTGAACTAAACCCCAAAAACAATATATCTTCCTTTCACGCGGATACGAATCCCTCTCTCACGGTGGCACCGATCACCGTAACTTTCGCCCGCCGTGCGTACGTTCCTTATAAGGGCTAATTGGAGAAACCTCCACAAATCCTTTGTGGCCGCTACACAGCAGCGTGTGGCCAGGATGATCGCATCGCTCGCCAAAAACCTTCACCAGGGATTTGATTTTCTATTTTGCTTGCCGGGGCCGGCTCTGCTTTGCCTGGTGCCCGTGGTGGCGTGTTGTTGCGTGAAATGGATCATTCGGACACTCGGCTTATGCGGAGGTCTTCTCGAAGTTCAGACGCGTAGTGTGCACGATGCAGTTGCCGCAGGAAAGGATGAAAGTTAACAAACGGCCACCACCGTTGTCATCGCTGTCGCTCCCCTCGGCATCCCTGGCAGCTATAGCCTCGTACAAACGTAGCTCCCCGGAGATGGATTTCTCGCCCGCTGAGATACGAGTTGGGAGCGAGGAGAAGAAAACGCGTCCACGAATTAATTTGCACGGCCATGCAAATTAGCTACTGTTTCACAAATAGCACCACCTAAAAACCCTGACGACGATGTCGTTGAAGTGTCCGAGGAGAGGTCGTTCCGGAAGCGGGGCACTGGAAGAAATTTCTTCGCCTTGGCTTTGCGGGACCATGACGCGGGACCGAAGTCGTGCCGGGGGCTCACAGTTACACCATCCAGAGTACTCTCAGGCCATAAACAGAGAGACCAGACGTACCAGACACAATCGAACCAGGCGACCGGCGGCGGCAGCGACGGCGGTTGGCACATAACGAGGCTGAGCGAAGGGGGCATAAAAGACAGTGGGAGAGAAAGTGGTACTTTCTTGCATCTTGCCTCGCAAGACGAGGGTGGCGGCCGCGGATACCTTCCCTGGTGAACCGTGAGTGCTGCCATGAGCTTTTACATTGACATGCCTCGCCTTTCAACCGGCGGAATATCCGAGTGTCTCCAACGGGGCGGCGCGTGCGTGTTTGTGTAACGTATTTACTTTAATGACCATTACTAGTTTCCCGTCGTTTTGGTTTCGTCCAGCGCGATTTTTGCTTCCTTAAGTTGCCCGCGCGGCCCTCCCCCAAGCTCCGAGACCCACTTCTGCCGTCAGAGCTCGTCGATCATTTCATTCTCCATCGTTGCGAAGACTCCATGCGCGCCATGGTCACCTTCTTTTCTATTTATTCCTTGGCGCACACAGTAACGAGGTAACGATGCCACTCTCGACCACGAAGGCGAAGAACCGAAGGACTTGCAGCAGACCACCGGAGATCGCTGCAGTTGATTGGTTTCGATCACCCCCACACTCTGGTTTCGTAAGCACAGTCTCTTTCTCTTCCGTCTCGGGCCGCACATATGTTGCGGATTCGATCGTGGGGACGAATTTTGCTTTCTCCACACCGGAAACGCACCCACAACGGGGTCATCGAGAGAGCAAACCTCTATGTGCGATGAAAAATGACAAACGATAACATTGCAACCTCATAGAGGAACGAGTTCGATCAAAAACTTGACAGCCGTTTTCGTTGCGCTTTCCACGATGTGAGGCCACGAAGCATGGCCATGTGAGTTATGTAAGGGAACATTGGTTGCAAATGGCAAATATCGCCGATGACTCATTCGCGGAACAACGGCGCGACGTAAATCCGCGTCGACATTTGCGAACCCCATCGTACACCGCCACCAATGGCCAGGATCTTCAGGACCGAACGGTAAAACCGACTTCGCATGCGGCGCGTAGTTCGCCTCTCTAATGGATAGTAGCTCTACCCCCTTCACACGCCTCACATTTTCGATGAATCATCATTTCACGCGGTCGTAGGCGATTTATGGTCCGCAGCCCACCGAAGTCCGAAGGCCGTCCATAAGGCGCGCATCAACCTAAACCTTTTAGTCGCAAGTTACGGACCGAGGAGTTCTAGCGGAGCGGGATCTTAACAACGATGGCCCACCGCAACCACCTCTCACCAGGGCCTTTACCTTCGGTGTTTGCCCGTCTGTTTAACCTTTCGGTAATCGAAATTCCTCATCCTATTCACACCTTTGTCTAGGACCATCGGTGGGACCACAGTCGATACGCGTTTCGAAGAGCCACCATGCTCTTAAGGGTCCCACCGAAAAGACCAACGTAGAGCCCGACACGCACACGACGGCGCGAAGGATAGTGATGTTTCACGAAAACTGTGGAAACTCTCTGTCTCTCTACATCACGCGACGCCGATGGAAGTTCGTCTCCTATTACACACCCGAGCCACACCATTGTTGCTTATTATGTCCAAACTAACGCTGGCGATAAATAATCCACTTGAAAAAAGCTAAACGTAGCGTCGCCAACGCGTTCGAGTTTCCAGTCGTTTCCGAAAAGTGCGTAATTGAGTCAGAGGCCGAGTCCAACATGAGGGTTCTTTTTCGGACTGAAAACAGACATTTTTATGCGCCCGTCTTAAAACCAGGAGGGATTGTTCATCCTACAGTCTCTGGCAACGACATTATATAGTATACAAAATAAGGGAATATCATCACTACGATTCGTGGATTCGAGTGCGACAAAAAGTGCAACGTGCAGAACATACATTGCCTTTTATAAAAGGCCGTACTAATCACTCCATAAACTCGGTTCATGTTCCGCTGGTTCCGTCTCATCCACGTTGTTGCGATCTAACAAATATTTGCAGCACGGCGGACTGTTCTTTGCTATACGGCCAGCTGCACAGTTATGGATTATGGGTAAAGGCTCTGACACCATCAAACAGGACCCGGGTGATTACAAACACGGGAAAAGGCCGACCGACTGCCCTTCGTTTACGAGGGTGGCCATTATGCTGCTGGTGGCTTCGATTTTTCTTTAATCAAATGTGCTTCACCCTTGGGTATGGCCCGCTGCTGCAACTGCTATCTACACACATCCCTGTGTTTAGCCCTTTACGAGGAACAGTAAAACGGTCGGAAATAAAATCTATTTTAATGCACCCTCCTGCTGCCTGCCAGCCGGTAACGGTCGGGGTTCCCGTATGTGTGAGGAACGCCCTCCCCAGTGAACATTTTCTCTCTTCTCACCAAAAAATCCAATCCTCATCCGGTCCTCATTCGGTTCCGAACGGCTGTCTCGAATACCTTCTCCCATATAGCGTTATATGAAAGAATCGCTGTGAGGAGCCGAAAGGTCCATGGAGTGAGGAGCCGTTTAAATTCTCTCACCGAGCGGCCCCCTGTCTCTCACCTGTGTGTTCTCTCGCTTTCTTCGTTTTCTTTCTCCCAATTCCCCCTAACCAAAATGAAACAGTTCGTATTTTGGCGGTACATTTCGGTATATTTTCGCTCTCTTTTTTCGCATACACTCTTCACTCTGCACTAGCGGTTCACAATTTGGTGCGTAGCCTGCCTTCGACGCCTTAGAAAAATGCATTGCATCGAATCCTTTGCATCCCATCTGGACATCTGATTGGACATCTGAAACGAGCAAAGCGAAAACATTTCAACATTATTTGGGTGTCACTGAATACTGTCCAATAAACTTACCTGGACAGAATTTACACTTGGCACTTGATACTTTACACTTGGCACTTAGAAAAAGAGAGGCACAGGTTTCGTCCCGATTCGCCTAAGTTCACAACAAAGACAAGACTGTCGGACCCTCGGAACTTCGGGACTTTGCGCCGATCTCGCTGTCTCTGTTATTTCTATTCCTTTTTCTTTCTCTCCAACGTTCGTCTTCCACCAGCAAACTCACGGCGATTTCAAAACTCACGGGGATTCCTTCCGTTCTTTCCCCGGCAACCAACGAACGCGTCTCATGCTCACTTCGTACGCTGCGAGATCGCCCTCCCTCGGCCTCGTCGCAGGCAGAGGGGCGTTCGATCTCACTCGTCTCAGCCTTCCTCCGCCGCGTCGCAGGCAGAGGGGCAGCTTCGGGCTCTCAAAATTGTTCACTGGGTCCTAGACAGGACCTTCCACGGCCGCTTGTATCTGAATCTAATCGCTCTTTGTGTGCAACACACCGGCAGACGGGGGTGCCGTCAAAATTAGAAACCGAATGGACTGCCGTCAATGTTAACGGACAGTCGATGCTTCTGGTAATATAGCTGCTCCGTTAAATTGTGGACAGAATATAAGCTGAAGACAAACGATAAGTCGCAATCGTCAAAATAAAAAGTTTCCCATGAATCCCATAAGATAATCATGATCACCACAGGGCCATTAATAAAAAACGATGTTCTATTTGCATAAACGGGAAGCCAGCCAAACCCTTAAAAACTTGTTCTTTCACCATTAAGTCGTCTTATTTTATTGGACAAAACAGGAAAAGGACACGTGAATGAGTTGATGACAAATTGATCGCTCTTAAAGATCACTGTTGAAATTAATCTTTTGCAAATCTTGCATACCTTGCTGATACTTAATTTGAAATGTTTTTAGTACAATGGTTTTGACTCCAGCAAACTGTATACGAAATTTGGTTTTGCCTTGTTGGACCAAATATTTGCACATCATAGAGATCACAGCTGAACTTGCTTCGAATGGTCCCAGAAGAATTCTTCAGCATTCGAATGAATTTGAACTTTGACGAATCGCCCGAATCAAAAAATTTATTCAATATTCTTCAAGTATTTAATTATCGACGCAGATCTTCGGCGAAGATCAATCGAACGAACACGTTCGTTCATTCGCCTGATCTTCCATCGTAACACTTCATAAACAGTAACGTGTAAACTTTGGCCCTATTCATGTAATATTGCACCATTAAGCACCAAGAAAACAATGTCTTCATTGGCCGATTTGTGGCCAGTGGGTGTGATGCAACATTAAAGTGTCCAATAGTAGTGTCCTCTGCCGGGCTGCTTCTGAAAAAGTCAATTTTAAGATAATGAACTATCCGTGTCACAGCAGCTTCGTCCCGATAATGGGTGGCCTTTACGCGTTGCTGGACGCAGAAAAACATGCACAAGGTAAACAACATGTGTGCGCAAGTAGTAATGTGCCTATTGTTCCCTACATGGCTCTTGACCATATGCGCTGCACGCACGCACGGACATGGTGTGGTGCTGCAAATATGGTGTGTGCTTTCATACATCAACCCCCCCGGCGGAATGGTGTCAACGTTGAGTGTAGGCTAAAAATAAAGGAAGCTGCATCGATACTTTCGGTGTGAACATTGCCCACTAGCAACTGCTTCAATTGGAAAGCTTCAACAAACTAATCCTAATACGCAGTACATATACCAACACCAAGAGACCAATAAATGTTGGTTAAGGCCGAATATCCTGCCGCGAATACGAGGTATTCGTGTTTTGAATGAGGGGAGAACGGTATTGATCGTTGCCATCAAAATGTCCTACGGAAGAGTACATGCCCAGCCGATAGAAAATTTGTCCAATTTTCAACTGTCGAATTTACAAACTCGCCATCGAATGTTACTGGAAAATTCCGATCACTATGCTAGAATAGTTTGGCCACTGCATTTCTGGGATCCCTTTTGGATAGTTCCAGTCCATAAAGAGAATACCGCTCAAAACTCAACGCTTGGGCAGAGCATCGGTTGCCCGTCCGCTTGCCCACCGATCGTCCACCATTTTGGATGGTAAATGCGACTGCATTTTTTCAATGCAATTTGAGATAGGGAGTTACGGTGACTTGCACCAAGTGGGAAAAAAATGTCTCTCCGGGCGCGTGAGAACGGCACCAGCGCGCGACCCGAAGGAGAGAGTCGGACCGAAGAAACCTTTCCGAAGAAGTGAAAAAGAGACGCGATACACATTGAAAATCGAGTTGCACAGGAAATGGGCAATGAACATGCTGCGCTCCGAGAAATTAGGGTCCTGTGTGCAGGGAACCGTTACACGCGCGTTGTACAATGTATTTATCAACCACTTGCGACCACCGGTTCTGTATGTATGCCCTCCACGTTGGGAGTGGTCGCGTTGTTCTGTTCCCCGCCATGCTTTATCCATTTCCCACATATCATCGACCAAATTACCGATACTTTAGGGCATAATAACTTCTGCACGTTGCCCTTCATCATCACGAGAGCCAAACGTTGCGGAGACAACAACGAGCAAAAGCGATAAATTTAAGGTATCGACTGGGTGTGTTATATAAATAAAAAGAATTCTATAAAAAACTATCTACAGCAGAGTCTTTGGGGCCCAGAGGAAATGATCATTTCCATTGAAGTGAGTCTACGTAATGACTTTGCATTCCATTCTTTGGGAACAAACTATGCTTCCGAATCTGTATGGTTGGAAAACGGAGAACGAATCAGCCAAAACAGTCAATTTTCGAAACATTTTATTGGTCCTATTTCGGGTCGATTGGTCCAGAAC
Source organism: Anopheles bellator (assembly GCF_943735745.2). Classification (NCBI taxonomy): domain Eukaryota; kingdom Metazoa; phylum Arthropoda; class Insecta; order Diptera; family Culicidae; genus Anopheles; species Anopheles bellator. Next base: position 50,900,689 of record NC_071286.1, read on the forward strand.
GTGCGTACGAAACGTCGCAGTTTAATCAGTTCAGCCAATGCTGCCCTAATTGGAAGGAACGGAAAAACTCCACATGATAAGCGGTTGAAAGATATAATACTAGGGCCACTCATTGCCCTATAATAAAACGCACCAAAAGAGGTGAACTGACGTGTACCTCGTATAAAATCGCTACGTGTCGCGCACATAAGCTATCTTGAATTTGTCCTACCGTCCAAACCAGCGGAGCGCACTCGAATGTGTTATCATCTTTATCTACGTAATAAAAGAAAACATCACATCGCCACGCTACAGCCTTAAACGCCTTAGTTCTTTTGTTTACGCACTCCCGATACGAACTCAAAACAAAAAGTGCACTCATGGTGAAATAAATAACCGCCATCGTGCGTGTCCTTCCTGTGGCGTGAAGAAACATCTGTCCACCACCAACCGAAGCGAGAGAGAGAGAGAGAGAGAGAGAGAGGACTGGTCAGAAGTACGTCCACGGTTTCCGGCCGTACCCCGTAGATTTCACTTCGTACAACCAGGATGCGGGCACTTTCGTACGTTGTAATGCTCCCATCTGGGAGTAATTATTACCTCTTGCTGTAAATTCCCGGGGAACCCGCAGCCCACGGGAACAACTTGTAAAGAAATGCCCACGGTGGGTTCGCTTCGGGTAGCAAATAGGACCTCTGAACCTGTGGGGCGTTCATTTTCTCCGTCAAGTCCGGGAAGAAGCACACACGAATTTCTTGGTTACTTTGGGCAAAAAATTGATTACAATCGGAACGGTGCCATTCCAAGGACTCTCGAAGGCTAGGAACGGGAAGCCGTTTACCTTTGTTCAAACATTATGTAAATTAGGAGTCCCTCCAGGTCGGTCCCTGGTGCGAGCTTACAATTGACCTGTTTCGGTAACCAGGGGCCGGGTGTCCGGCCGGGTCCGGCAGTTGATCAGTGGGTCGATTTTAGTCAAACTGATATGCGTGGAATCGTCGGTATACGAATTCTACTACGAGCCAGCCGAGCCAGCATTTCCGTTTTTAGTATGTGGCCCACTATGTAAAGGCATGCCATATGAAAGAACTGAAACAAAAGATCCAACTTTAAAGTTGTTCAAAACAAAATGGAAACCCCCACATATCACGAAACCTCATCGTGCATCAAGAGCTTATGGGCTCCGTTCCCTACGTCGGACTCGACCCAGAACGGTTATCAGACTCTTGGTGGTAACAATGAAACGAATAACGCCACTGGTATTTGCAATCGGATTGGCAATACCTCCAGGAAGCTGTCATGGGGCGGCTGTCGTGACGATAAGCGCAACAACCGTCCTTAGTTGAAGCAACTTCAACAGCAGTGGCAATGGGATGGTGGTGACGAACTACGATGGGTATTTGAAGGGAGTTCTTTATCAACTTGCAAAGAAACATTTTCGCACGTCAACGCTGTTCCGCCGCTCGTTGCGTTATCGCCAGGAGGAGCCATCAATCTGGAGCGCAATATGTCTTATGAGAAGCAGGCAAAAAAACATGTTAGAGCCACCCAAACATCCAACTAAAACAATACGGCTCATGGTAACGAAGAACTTTCAAACCAGTTAAACAAGTTTGCTTTCAGAGGGCAATATTGTGATGTATGGAAATAAAAATGATCTAACCCCCGGGGGTTGCATCGGGTAAAGGCCATACAATCTCCAAAGGCGGAAATAACTCGTACCCCTGGCTGGATTAACGATTGGACCTTCAGCATAACACCATAAAAAACGGCGAAGAAAGTTCTGGCAGATGCATCCCACAGCTAAAGGCTCACTCCAATGTGAGCCCCAAAACACACGGGGTCACAGGGTGTTTCGCCTTTGTTACGTGTGTGGTTGCCTTAAATGTGTCCATTCGTCATCCATTCCCGGGTGTCTCCGTGTCGCGCTGAAGGTTACGCGCTCGCGACCAACCACAAACACAACAGCAGACCCGTCTGTTTGTGTTTGTGGTGCGCCTGTAAAGATAGTTTGGTGTGATGGCCATCAAACTGAATTACTTTTGGTTTTGGCCGCAACGAACGTCGTCGTGGCCTGGCAACGGGGCGCTACGCAAACAACCGGGGCAAGCGGCAAGGCAATCCACCAATACAAACGCAGCTGCAACTATGCTGCCCCTTTCGTTGTGCAGATGATAAACAAAATTATTCATGCATTCTATCGTTTCGAAGGCCTTTCTTGGTTGGCCGGCCATTAGTGGGGTTTGGTTTTCTTTCTTTTCATCCCACCACACAGGCACACATACACACCTGCACCATGTTCCCAGGAACGTATGTTGTTTTGCAGAAAGGTTTAGAGTTTCTTTGCTACGAAATTTCATGTTGTTGCTGGACGGTTCTAGGAAACCACCCGGCACGACACAGACACATCAATGGCAAAACAGACACAAACCGGTGTAAAGTGGATAGAGTTTGAACATTCGGATGCGTGAAGCATTGAAAAAAGGTGGAAGATTGGGCAAGTGCGTTTCTTATAACAAACTACAAGATGGTACAGTCAAATGATATGTACCTAGAATGTAATTATTTGAAAATAACCGGCCCAAAACTGAAGAATAAAAATATGGTGTAACCGTTACAGATCTACAGGGTCACGATCCAACTATCTAAATGTTGAATAACTGCGCTATTTGTCAGTCGATTTTGACAAATGAGTCAGATTCTGAAACATCAGTCTATGCTGTTTTAGTCATAGATTAATTTAGGTTAAAACAGCGAACTAAAATTGTCAACTGTAAAAACTGTGCGTGCTTATCAGTTACGAATTTCTTCTGACTTCTTTCGGTGGGGCTTTTTGAAGAGTAAGGTTTATGCCAGCCGACCGAAGACCAATGAAGAACTGAAAGCTAAAACCACAGTAGAAATTGCTGCTATCACGTTGTCTATTACCGAAATGTTGTCAAATACAATGAAAAATGCCCAAAAAAGGCCGCTTTTTGTGTGTTTTATGAAGGCGGTCATTTGTTTTGGTTAAATTAATAATTATCATTAATAAACGGCATTTTATATTGCAAATAAATCTTGTTCATTTGTCAAAATCGACTGACAAATATCGAAGTTATTCAACGTTTAAATAGTTTCGGCGGGATGGAACACCCTGTATATCCTTACAATTTGCGCTAGGGATAGGCAAATGATTCTGAACTTAAACATTTTTTAAAACATTTCCAGCCAAACAACCAGGAAGTGGATTCCCAACATGGTACACCTCTCCGGTTAACAGGGGGCCGCCGTCCGTCAGTCCAACCAAAACATATAATGTTTGGTTCCATACTTTCCGGCAGGTGTGTGTGTGTTTGTGTCGGGAAGAACTTTTTGGTTTTTCATTTTCTATTTTTATTCTCAACTTCTGTTGTTGTGTGCCTTGACCGTCCCTAATTGCTGCCTCTCCCCTGCGCCTCGTACCCGAACCGGTTTGTTTGGGAAGTTTGGCGAAGCGAAATATTTGAGACGCAATAGTCTTCCACAAGATACCCCTGGCCGGATCGCTGACGTGACGCGACCGCAAAAGGGACACAGCGTTTGCGGGCCGTACCGCAAAAAGATGCCCCCACACGATTGTTGCGCGTTGCTGCTCCCCGGAGCGTGTCCGGATCCCCCGGAGCCTACACGATCGCTGCCCGTACAACCCTGCCGTTGAATCGTCGGTTGAATGCGTACTCGACATGGATCTTGCTCGCGCCGGTGAGCCAACGCATCATCTGCATACTTCCTGCGTCGGCAACTGTTTCTTAAACCAAAGTTCTTTTTTTTCGGTGATCAATTCGACAGAGGTTGGCCGAGAGGACATAGTTTCTGATGATGATAAAACCAACCGTTCCCAGAGAACGGAGCTAAGTTACAAAAACCTCCATTCCCGTTGCATGCGGATAAAAAATATTCTACACCTTTTTCACTATATATCTCACGAATCTGAAAAGCATTTCCAATAATCCATTATCTGCCACTCTGCATTAAAAGACGGACGCATTCCAAGGACCACAAGGACCTCGTTGGTTGTTTATCCGGTTAACGCAACCCCCCCAGAGTGTTTCTTGTTCCGCAACCAATTGACGCCCAAACTAACATTTAGTTACAGAAAACAAATAAAGAAGCGACACCATAATCTTTCATTTTTTCATCAAATTTATGCTGATTTTTATTACTATATATTTTATGTACGATTTAATTATTTTCAAATGTATTTTTCCAGCTGTGTTCATCATCATTTTTCCATCATTTGGGGTATATTTTAGTTTTATCGATAATCTCTGTACAAATAGTTTGCAATAATAGCAATCATAGTCATTTAGTGTAATTATATGCATATATTCATATTTTCATTTATATATTTATATATTGGGTATTGCGGATGTTTGTAATTTTTTGTGTTAATTCTTTTTTTCCATTCAATTTTCTCATGCTCGGTATATAGTAATATATATAGATATATCATGTAGTGTCGGATTCTTCTGTCTTCCTTCTTTCTATTTGCTTTTTCAGATTATACTGATTTTACCTTACTAAACCGAAGAAAAAACTATTTCTAAAATAAAAGGCAAAAAATGAAGTACAGGAAGTTACTACTTCCGTGTTCTTATTATGAAGAAAAAACTTAAAAATTAACCACTCAAGTTTTTTTTTTTCAAATTGTTTTCTTTTATCATGATAATCTTCCTTTACTCATGTTTCCTTTCTCGTTTGTAAGGATGCTCTTCTGGTCTTCTCAGGGGTCTACGAAATCGTTCGTTTGCCTTTACTCACGGTTGCCACTTTGTGAGCATTACCTTGTATCTTTGTAGGTGATGAAAAATCTTTTTCTACCCATCCTGGGGCTTCGATTCAACCCATTCTTGCCTTCTGATCGATGGATCTCCGACATGTTTATGACACATTTTTGTTTAACTTTTGCAGACAACGTTCTGTTGGGCCGACTGGCAATGGTTAATTGAATGTTCTGCTCGATTTGTAGTAAATTTTTCGAATATATCTTCAAATGACGATCTCAAACAAACCACAAATCATTTGAAAGGATGATAATGATGCACTACGAACGAGGTACTTTTCACTACACAATCGTTTGCAATTGGATGGTCAAAATCACTAAGAGATGTTTTGTTGTTTGTATTCACATTCTTAACTGGAGGCAATGTAATATTGTGTGCTCATCACGTAAGTCAGTGAGCACGAGTTTTTTTTTCGATAGTGTTGCCACGTACTGTTAGAAATTCATCTGGACATATCAAAGGACGATGTTCTGCGCCATATGTACACGTGTCAAAAATATCGTATCGCCCAACGGTCGCCTACATTTTTTTCTTCCAACGTCTATCACTGGTCAAGGAATGGTGGAATAGATATTTATTGTTAATACAGGGCCCTACTATTCATGGTTCACACGTTCAGTATCTTTTTACATTTCTGATTTTAAAAGTATGAAATAGATTTACGATGCATTGCACCCATTGAATGAAAAGACCCTTTTTAAACTGCAGAGTATCCAGGGTTATGGTTTCGTAAATGTATTCCAAACATAAGTAAGGTCAATCTGAAGTTTGTATGCACTATTTACCGCAACCGATAGGCTCACAAACTCGTCCTTTCGATTACCAACACCCTGGTGTGTGTAAAATTAATGCAGTGGCATTGCACCTCGCTGTTCGTTTGTGCTATTTGAGTAAACGCAAAACTCCTTCTCTAACAAACTTTTTTGGAGAAACACTTACTTTGTCTTAGTTGATATTTTAAAATTTCTGTTTCAGTTAGATAAAATTCAATCCCATTCCAGATCAGTTATATTTTTCCGTGACTCTTCTTAGGTTAATAGATGCTCATCAAACTTCGTAGAAATGGAGTAGAGATGACTTTCATTTTTGTATTTTACTTGTGTATCGCGGATTCACTCCGCTCCTCTCCCGAACCGTGAAAGACTATTCAAAATAGTTTAGCGGCCAGATGAAATTGCGTAAGTCTGGGATTAGTAACAACAAGTAAATGATCATAGTTTTCCGGTATTAGTACCTGAGCCAACTCGAACAGAGGTGAGTACGTTAAAATTGCAGCAGAATAGACACCATTGCATATTTTCTGGGCTGTGGATTGTAACACATCCTTGTCCTATTCTTGCGAAGTACCACATCATTTGTGTACAGTTAAGAGACCTTTTTCCGACACTGTAGTTTTCAAAATCTGTTCGTTTGGTAAGTTCCCTTGGGAGTAAGTGTTTTTCTTTTAATCTTTTGAAATTGCATCGAGGGTACGAACATGTGAATGCATTCTCAGTCACTGGTTGATGGTTTTAAGCATGATGGTCGCTCGATATATTTGTACAAAGCACACACCGCGTAGCAACTGCACCTACCCACGGATTTCATCCAGCAACTCTTTGAGACCCGTGATAGATTGTTGTTCAAACTTCATAAGATTCTCATGTGACAGATTCACAAAAGTGCTTATCATCTGACGGTTGAACGCGTGCAAACTCCACTCCCATAACGTTGTGTGGCAGAAAAGAATAATAGATGTACCCTACAGATGAATGTAAGGTCTTTAACAACAGTTGCAAAAACAGTGGATTTGGAATATTACAAAATTTACATTACGTATATAAATGCTTAAACAATGTTTCCATTCCCATTTCCTATGCCCCTTACTTTCCAATCTTGACCACACTGCGTGAGTGAGAGATAATATCTAAACGGACTCAAAAATCGCAATCGTATTCGAATAGCGTAAGTTACACGTTTGACGGCATTATTCTTACTTTTTTGTACAAGTCGGCTTTAATTCCATTATCAGTTCGGTTTAACATAGTTAAGCCAGTTCGTCCGTAGCCTTGGCTTGCACGCCTTTAACGTTTTTACTGATTCTTTATCGTTTTGTATTTTTTTATAAAAGAAAAACAATACTTCGACACTCGATCTTATTCGTTCTAAGAGATCAATTTCAAATTGGGCAAACACTAAACGGTTCGCGTAGATAGTACACAAGCTGACGCTCTTTTCCTCACACCTATACCTTGGTAATATTTTCTTTCTAATGGTTTGTGTGGGCTAATAACGCATTATCCAATACACTTCGTAAAGATAGGTGGGCGAGCGAATTAGGGATTACTTTTTTGGTCGTTTCATATGCTAAAACTTCCCAACAAAAACGTGAGAAATCCACTCAGTCAAATAGAATATTGGAGAGTGTTACATGTTTCATTGTCGCGTTTATTGTTTCGTTTATTGGTGAAGATGAAGAATAGATTTGAATGTTGTCAAGAAAAATGATATCTCGGTGAGAATACGCTTACGTTGTTGCTCACTTTTGCCCAGTTCGAAATTGAGCCACAGTTGGGCTTCACAATAATGCTTGCTTTCTCGCTCCAATTTACCTTGCACCAGAGGTACCTGCAAAGCCTTTTAAAACATGCTGTTTTCGCATTTTTTTACATTTTTATGCACATAACTATACAGTTGGTTTCTTACTTGGCGGCAGTTCATTTGTAAGAATAGTTAAAACGGTAGGGGGGTTTCATCTACGCTCCCGTTCTTCCTTCTTCTGCGGCTCTTTCGCTGGTTTGCGTATCGATTTGATGTCTTTATAGTTACACTAAGCCTTCACAAGCGTATTTGTTGTTCTTAGCTATTTGTTCTTCAACCTGGGTGAAGTTTAGCTGTTGCACGTAATACTTCGGAGGTCTGGTCTTTGCATCATACAATTGTTGTTTCATTAATAATTTAGGATCAAACCGCTAAAACGCAATAGCAAAAATATACCTCCTGTTCCTTTCGAGAGTCACGATCAGTTTCCTAAACCGTAACGTAAGGACAATGTACGAGTAGGGGGAGTTTCAGTTTTTGCGACATTATCAACCCGACCATCGGTATTATCTCATGTAAGTTGTTTGTGGGAGACTCCGAATTTTACGACACATTTACGCGTCCGTTTCCATTTTGGTCTTCGTTTCCGTTCGTTCGTTTCCACTTGCTTTGTCTTCGAATCACAGTTGTTTGCATCAATGTTGTTTCCGTTTGTTGTTTGTTTCCATATTGGTTTGTCTGGCTGTTGAGACGTTTTGATTCACTTACTTATCACGGCTTGGTTGTCATTTTAAAAATATATGTTTCTATACAAAACGTCTCCTTTAATTGGTTGTTTTTTATTATTTGATGTTAGTGGTCTTAGTTTCATTAAAAATTTGTACATTTGCTAGATATCAGCCGAATCGGTACAGCACACACCCATGCGAATGTTTCTGTGATGAGGGAATTAAAATATGTGCGGATGTTTCTCAAAAGCATGTGTAGATGTTTTCAAATGGTGAACATTCCACAATAGAAAAAATACACATGCTTCACAGCGCATAGGCCACGACCAACCAACAAGCAATATCCGATTCGAATTTCAATTCAAGTGACCAAAAATTGAAGAAATAGCCATTTCATGAAGATAAAATGAACCTTTAAAGGTCTTTTAGTAAACTCAGACTTGCAGCCGCACATCGCCGGTGGGTCGATCGCTTTTTCTCGTCGAAGATAGGGCAGTGCCTTCGTTTCTCTATTTTGTGCGCACCCCTAGAGCACGAGTCTCATGCCTAGGGTTCCACCTTTTCAGCAAAACATGCAAAAAAAATTCAGGCAAAAATAAAGTCACACAAAACGGGTTAAACGACTTTCCGTTTACAACGCTGACTCACTGGCTTTCTCTTTTCTTCTCGGGCGCCGTTTATCTTTCTCTGTTTCGCCGTGCGTGCGTCGCGTTTCGAGTGTTTCCCAACCCGGCCGCCAAGTTACAACTGGCCATAAAAAACGAATGTAGAGAAACAGGCTTTCCGTCCCACAACTGGCGCAACCGCGAGCCGCAGAGGGTAAAACTGGCTCTGCGCGGGCTTGAAAGCTCGCTCGGCCCATTGAAAAAAAATTAATGAAACCTGCGCACACGAGACAAACCCACACGTTCACACGGGCTGCGTCACGACATGAACCGGTTCGTGGGTGCGCGTAACTCTGCGCGGCGTAAGCTCTCAAGGTGCACGGCTTCCACAACCGTAGAGAAGCGCAATAAGAAGAAAATCGGATCGGGTCGGATCGTTCGATTGAATGGTCGATGGCTTGGGCCCTGCTGCACAACAACGGCATAGAATCCGTTGCAGTAGGAAAAGTAAAGATGGCAAACAAAAAGATGATCTTTGAAAATCAACAAAACAAATGTAAAATTGCTATAAGCAGATAAACCTCAAACAAATGTAACTGCACATTTCAAAATAATAGGTCTGTGTGTAAGAATAATAAAACTGATCCCAATCATTACATAATGAAACATTGAAGACAGTATACGAAATTGGTTTACTGAAAAAAAGGTCACAAACGGATGGAATTACTTTTTGTCCGCGGGTCATGCCCTTGAACTGAATTGTTGCGTGCGAATGTTGTTTTCTTTGACCAAACATTGCAAATACCACTTTTCTAAACATCCGGTTTTGTTGTCGCTACAATTTGCGCTTCATTTGCTTCAGTTACTGTCTAAAGTATTTGTACGTTGATGTGTAGTCTTATTGATTTCGTATTGTTCTCGGTTTTATCTTCCTCTTTCTCCGTGGAAACAAATATTTGAAACAAACCGTTCTTCTTGATGCCTTGCACTTGATCGCACGAATGATGGAACGCACATAAAGCATTGCACACAAAATCAACTTAAAATTGGTCGCCCTTCTTCTATACGTTTTAGTTGCAAATAGAAATAAAATGTGGCTCAACTGCCCCGATCATAAAATAGCTTTTATCATAATCATAATTTTCAACTCAAAAAAACTCAAAAGATGCTCGATTGTTACTTATTCGGTTCGCAGCAAGTGATTCGATTCATGGAGAATACATTCTTTTCGCCTCTGGTTCATTTTCCAGCCTGGACGGACGGCAGTTGGCAATCAATTCGAATAAACAAACGCCAAACAAACACAGTAAAACAGTACTCTAATACTGCAAATCACAAACAAAAAATTGCATTTACAAGACGCAAATGTATGTAAACGCAAATCTTTTTCAATTTAGAAAACTATTGCAACGTATAAACACATAGATTGAATGGTTACCATTTTAAAATATCATATATAAATGGAACAGATAAAAAACAACGAAGTATGTATTCTCCATGTAACGGTCGCAACATTTTAGATGCATTCAAGAAACGACAGCTTCCAATGTGACGGTCTCATGTACCACTTCCATCCATTATCGACAGGGCGAAAGCGAAACAGTATTTCTGGTGAGCAAGATGAAACTGCAAGCCTCTTTCTTCCAAAAACGCCATTTCGTGCCTATGATCTTCTGTTTTTTGTTACTTCAACGTTTGTTGCACACTGCGCGTTGCTGCCTCCCGCTTGCGTTTCATTTGTAGTAAATTGCCCAATATTATTTCTACCACGACTACTTCCCTAAATATTTATGAATGTGATAGTATATCTTTTTACACAATCATAAAGTATACCTCTGTTTGTAGCGTGTTGATCGTTAGTTCTTTTTACGATACGGGTTTAGCAACTTTCACCAACTTTTTCAATATTTTTTACACTTGTTTCCCCAAACTCATCCTTTCTTCAACACTTAACGCTTGCGCACATTTTATAACGATTTAAAAATATTTGCTTAAATCCATGTTGCACACAGTTAGATCACAATCGATTAAGACTTCTGATTGATTCCTGTTTTCATTTGTGCTAAAAAAATACGCCATCATTAGAGCTGTGGGCCACGTACTTGTCGTTTTGATGTGCACATAGTAGGCCATGTTAATGACTCATGTTGTTCGATATTTTTTGTTAGTATATTTTGCGTGCATTTTTGCGCCCTAGCGTTTCTCTCTCTGTTTTTTTCTTTTCGCATGTTTTCTTTTCATAGAAAATTTATTTTAACCTGTTTTTGTTTCCATTTTGATCAGTGGTGGTATTTTCAGTGGCATCTTTTTTCATCAGTGATGGTATTTTGATTTGCCTGCATCTGTTACTACGGTCAACAGTAAAAATGGCTCATTCATATGATTTGCACGGTCTCGATTCATCAAATTCAAACGCGCGCATCTGATTTTGCCTTTTTTACCGTTCTTATTGTTTGTTACTGCCAGTTACTTGCTACCGAAACCACACGCTATAGCTTTGTACTTGATATATAAAAATATTTATTATCACATTCAAATATATTCGTTAAGCGCTCTGTGTGTCTGTGTAGATCATATTTCTTATTCCAACGCTATTCGCAACAACTCAAACATAATCCTACACATACTAGACCTCTTCTCTTGAATCCGGGAGTGGAAAGCCATTTCGCTGGTTTCTAGTTCTCGTTTGATTGTTTTGTTCCTAACGTATTAAATCACAACAACTGTCTGATCCGGCCTCATTTTCTTCTCATTTCTCCTAATCTTTCACTTTCTTGTTTCTTGAGAAAATATTTAAAAAATTAGCTATTATCGAAAACGAAAAGGCCGTGACGGTTTTGAACATCGAAAACATCCAATTATTTAGATAACAAAGCATTTCAATTTTAAATTTGGAAACAGGATGAAGTTCAACAGTAGAGAGTACTACCACCACTGCTTCCCCGAAACTGTTCGCATCCTGTGCTTCATTTTCTCTCGATCATCAGTCAAAAATCACATACTAATGTGTCGAATGTGTGACAACTCATGTGTCACATCAAAATGGCACCAAAATACTCCGAAATCGTTCACCACGTTTTGTTTTTGTCCAGAACTCAAGTTACACCAAGTAAAAGGCAGCACTCAGTAACGGGCTTTGTGATGATCGAGTCTAATTCATCCTAGAGGCAGATAATGCGACCCGACGCAGGATCATTATTTCAAATGTTTGGTGTTTGTGTTTTTAATGTTCATAAATTGACGTGGATGGTTCGGTCTACGTTGAGCACAGGAAAGTGCTACAGCTATAATCTGTACCATTTGCTAACGAATACAAATACAATGAACGATTCCGGAATACTTTGTGTCCCGGATGTACGTCACCAACTTGGGTGATGAGCTTTAAGAATTTAGTTCATATCTTTTAATTCATTCGTCTGGATTCATCTAAAACACGTTGCAAAACGAGGTTACCACAATAGCTGTATTTGGCACTTCTATCATACTCACAATCCAAATACAAATCCGAAAGAAACGAAGAAAATGTTGTTCTGTGGTTTATGAAAACATAAAAGTTCAAAAGTTCATCCGTCTTTTTGTGTTTAATCTATGTTATTTACAACGTTTGAAGTATTGAACTTTCCCAGCCAGAAACCACCTATACCCGGACATCCCCATTGATAGTTGTATATACAAAAATGTAAAAAATTAGGAACCTTTCTTGCCTAACGAGTAGGAAAAGCTCATCCTGTTAGTGGAAATGCAGCACGGACGGTTTGTAAAACAGTGCTTTATGCTGAGAGGTGATGGCAGTAAATATTCAATTTCCAGTAAAGGGATGAGCTTTCTTCGAACATGCAAAGGTAAGTTTTGCTGGCTATACCAAGGACTAGTCTGTGGTTGAAGTTGGCATAGAAGCCAGCTAAACAGAGACCCCTTCAGAAGTTGTGCTCTTCTTCGTTCATTTCTCTTAGTTCCAAAAAATGGTAGTTGATCGTGTTGTTTGATGACTTGGTTGATCACTCGCTGGTAGTGGGGATGGTTGTACCAGCGAAACTCCATTTTTACCTAATTTTGTGTTCATCGTGACTTCATCTGCAAGTCACTATTATTTCTCCGTGTTTCTCATAAACCGCTTTTCACACACTGTCCGTATAATTATCAACTCACTGGGCCTCGTCTCGGCCTCTCTGCATATGGAACGACGGTCACAGTAATCTTACTCCCAGACGTATCATTCGCTTTCTCCTGCACCGTAATTGTCAAACATTTACATACCTAACGTAAACCTACAGCAGAATTGGGGACATATTGGGGAAAACTGAACGACAGACGGCCAGTAAAAGGGAAGCTGCTGGACCTAAAACAGTTCACCTGGAAGGAGCTTCCAGCTCTCAACAAGAAGTAATTACGGAGCTTCAAAAAACAGTATAATCTTCTCATGCTGTGTAGTTCTGCCAGAAGCACAGCCATGTCCTCGCGACTACTTAGTGACGTAGTTGCGTTCAAACCCGGGCTCCAACCTATGCTCATGAGAGTTGTTGAGGCGGCGGGTTGGCGGCGACGAAGTGCCATTTTTTCCCACACATCTCTCAGAGGACCGGAACACACACCACGGCACGGCCCGCTCACGCCACCGAGAACGTGACGAGCGTATTGCGCCGTGTAGATCTTCCCTTAGCACCGATCATCCGCCAGTTGGAGCGAGTATTGCTGCAAAACAACTCACTCTACGCAAACTGTACGCGCCTCTGTTCCGTCGGTTCACAGACGTCCTCAATAAAAATCACCCGACGCTCCCCTTATCTAATCAATGCTCTAGCCTCTCTAAATCTCGCACCCTCCACAGCAAGGGCTGTCTCGCACTGCCATTTACGTCATGGGTTTTATAGTCGTTGTTCCGACGAGACGAGTCTCCGTTGGACGAGGTCTGAGCTTTGGCAAGACTGAACTGCGTAGTTGTGTTTCAGAACTACCATTTTAACCCTATGCCAGGAGATGAAGCTGCGTCAGCCCTGGGGTGGGAACTGATGAGAAAATGTTGCTGCTACATAAACAGCATGCTCACGGCGAGGGGTGCGGCTGGAAGCGATTTGGGCGCATTTCGGAGTTCGTCCGATGGCGTTTGACCACACAATCGGAACACGCGGGGTTAGAGAGTAGTCGTCAGTTCTCTGGTTGCATGTGTTGGTCCGTCGCCTGTCATCAGAACCGGGGCTACGTGACTCAGCGCTTGCATGTCGGCGACGTTGGTGCGTCCAACTGAATATGCGGTGCGTGGCAAACGACCACTAGGTAACGGCCTCCAGAAAGACAGGCTCTGACAAGAGGTGACGTGTTCACTAGCGCGCCGTAGAAAGCCCTGCCACTTTCAGTCCTACACTAACACAGTACGCAGTAAAAGCCAAGATTGGCGCACCTCAAAGAGCATGTTGTTATCGCCAACCAAAACACTGAACGATCATCCGATCATTGGAATGGAGCTACTAATAGCTACGATCGCAGTGGCCCACATCTGATGTTATCCACTGATCGATCTACTCGAAATGGTGCATGGTAAACGGTGAAATGTGCCCTGACTATCGACATCCTCAATCTGGAAACTGAGTTTGTAGTAAAAGTTCTGCGGTTAGTTCACCTCATCAGCGAAAACTTCAGGCGGGTGTTATCATTTCTCTTGCTTTGTGCCATTACTGGACGTTCTTAACGCAAAAAATAAACTGGCTCCTGTTTTTCATTGTTCCTTTGAGAGATTATAAGCTGGCATCATATAATGTTTTTTTTCCATCAACCGGTTTTTATGGTCTTGTAAAAACCGCTTATTACTTGCGTAGGGTGTTGCATCATTCGCATCCATTTTGAATTTGCTACAAAAGTCGAGAAGAAACTAAATTAGCACAATCAAGAATCAGGCGTGCCAGATGCCACGACCGCAACGTGAGAACCGTGTGTCGATCGTATGATCGACTACGCTAAAATTCGATGAAGCGGACGATGAAGCTAGAAACGACGACGTTGACACAACGAATGGAGGAAAAGAACGCGGAGCGAGCGACGGAGACATTGCCCAACGAACAAAATAAAAAGAGGGACGTTTTTTTAATGTTTTATGCAAGTGTAGATCTTATTCCTTTTGTTTGATTCGAAAATTGTTACAGCAAAATAATTATAAGCAAATATATGTATATATAAGATTTATAAACAATCGATTCTTTCGCTCATTTTCTCTCTCTCTCTCTCTCTCTCTCTCTCTCTCTTCGCTCTTCTTCTCTTTCTTTCTCGCTCGTTCTCCTTTTCCGTCTGACTTTCTCTCTCTCTGTACCATTTTCTTTCTCTCGTCATGTATCTTTCTCTAATGCCTATTGCCATTCCTCACTATCTGCATCTCTAACCTGAAACACGCCTTGTCTCTATAGCACTCTTACTTCCCGCAAAAAAGGGAAGGGAATCGGTTTGATGTTAATAACCATTACGAACAGAGATGAAAATTAACTTAAAAAAATACCCTAATTCACTCGCTTTTTCATTACCATTCGTGTCACATACTCTTTCTCTTTCTCTCTCTCTCTCTTCTCTTTCTCTCTATCACGCTATCATCACTTCATTACTCGCTTCACATTCATTCCACATTCTTGCTGTAGCTATGTATTTTGTTGCATACAAACGTTGCAACTGCATTTCCCTTGGCAAGTGCCAGGAGGATTGATTTTGCTGGAAGAGCAGCAATCGAGAGAAAGAAAAAGTAAGACAAAGGAAATACAGAACAGAAATCTGGCGTTGTGGATCGTTGTGTATCAATTGATCATGTTTCGTGTTCGTGTTCGTGTTCTCGTGGCCCATCGTATTCTCCTCTCGCTCGCGGAGCTGTTCCCGCATTCGTTCATCACTCGGCCGTTTCTTCTGTAACTTCCCCAACAGCATCAGCATGATTGCATTTATGTTGGTTGCATGAAGATCGTATAAAAATTATCATAGAAAATAAAGCGTCTCGCAGAAAAGGCAACGGAACGTTTTCCCAGTATCCTATTCTCCTCTCTGGCTCTAACTCTCTCTGTTTTGTTGGATCGTTTGACTTGTCTTGTTTCCATCTGCCTTCTCCCCTCCTGTCGCACTCCACTTCTCACTTTCTTATCTAAGTTCTTACTGTCCCTATGATCTAAACAGTCAAGCAAGAGCGACAAATCACACACGCGCATGTGGTTGTATGTTCAGCGTGCTGGCTCCTTTCGTATCTTGTATGCTTTAATGCATACACACATCCCTTGCCTCGATTCGTCTACCTCTAGAACCTCGAAATGCCACCCAGCGTCCATTCGAGGGTGCGATGTTGCATTGTACTTCATGACATGATGTTTGCTTATACGTTCTTTACAGTTTGCTCTTCACGTTTTCTTGGTTTTACTACTGGTATTATAAGCCGTTTGTGTTGAAATAAGTATTGATCACAATTGAAATGCGTCTCGCCACGTTCATTGCCGGGCCACTCATCGATCTCCCCCCGCCGATCCCATCGTCATCCCAGTCGATCTTCTCCCTTCTATCACACTTCCAACGACCTGTTTCTCGTCTTAACATTTTGTTTCATGGCGTGCTGTGGTTCAAGATCACCGCGCTAAATATCACCGATCCGCTTCCGTCTCTTTCGCTTAGCATGTGAACGTTTCTTCTCCATTTTGTCTTTCTCTGCGCGTAAGTTTGAAAACAAAAAAATGATGTTACTTTTACCATAGCCTAGTTTTGCACTGTGTGGGTTACATTATTCGATTATAGGTACCAGCATCACATCCTTTTACTTCCTCGACAATGTTCAAAATTCATCTCCTTTCCGTCCTCATGGTTTTACTTCTGCTTGTACTCTTCTCTTCTCCGTAGGAACTCTTGCTTTCGTTAATTCCATTTCTTCAGTGGCCGCGCTCGCTTCCGCTACGCTCCGCTCCTACTGCACCACACACTGCCAACCATCACACGTCGTCCTCCATTTCACGTCAGCAACCAATAAAAGAAGCTCGCGGTGAGATCAAGAGCTTAACCATGGAGGACAACGTTGCTGGAAGGAAACGTCGCGCTGGGAAACAAAGCCCCTTACGGACACCCACAAACTCAGACCGCGAGAAGTAAGCGAATTAGAAGAAACACTCCGAAACCCGAGCTCGACACCCAGTCGGCGGTACATTCTTAATTCGTTCACTCTCGCGGAGCACGCCAATCCTCCTCGCTTTACGCCAAAGAGCCCCATTACAGAATGATAAGAGATCAATTTGCTTCTCGCCGTGCCGCGGCATACCGTTTACTCTTTACTATTGTCGCCTGTCGGTGAAGCAGCTGCGGGGTTGGCCTTCAAAAATGTACATGTTGTTGGTGGTTGTGGTGTTGGGTGGTGATCGATGTTTGAAATACCGAAGGGGGAATTAGTCAGACGGGATCACACTCGCTCTCTCTCTCGCTCTGTTTCTTTTCTTCTCTTCTCTCCATGCCCCTTCTTCGTCGCGTTGTTGTGCTTTGCTTAACATTGGGTTCGCACCTTGTTGTTGACGAACTGGTTGTCCCAGTGGAAGTATTGTTGCGGCTGGTGAACGGTGGCCGCCGATGGGTAGAAGTTGTTGCCGTGCTGCGGTTGCTGCTGCTGCTGCTGGTATCTGGCCAGATGCTGGTAGTTCAAGTATCCGGTGTTGGCGGCAGCACCGTACGGAGGGCTCAGGGGAGGACTATTTTGTCCGCTCGAGGACGAGCTCATGCTGTTACTATGACGCTGCTTAGCGTAATGATGGTGGTGGTGGTTGTTCGATTGGTTGTGATTGTACTTGTTGTTATGGTGCTGCTGTTGCTGCTGATGGTGCTGCGATTTGCCATTGGAGCTGGCATTAGTATGCTCCAGATAGTCGGCCATCGCAGCACCGTTGCTGCTGCTGCTACTACCGTTACCGCTGTCCACCGACGACAGGGACAGATCCAACCGGCCGACGCGCTCCATGATGAACTCATCACAGGGACTCATGCCCGTGCTGCTTCCGGTCGAGTCGAGATCGGACGAGGGACTGGCCCGGCTCTGCGCGATATCGTACAGCACGCAGATCGTCCCATTTTCACCGATCCTGTACGACACCTCGTCCGGATCGATCCAAACGGTCAGCTCGAGCGGGAGAAGCTTCCGGAGGATGACCGCATTCAGGCCGACGGCATGGCCCGCTTTCTCGATGATCGGATCCATCTTCCCGTTGATGCGCAGACAGCGGAAACCGGACCCCTTGGTCGGCACATCCGGGTACCAGTGGCGCTGGAAGTGGCGCGTCAAAATCTGCTCGAGCGAACCCTTGAAGTGCTGCAGCTGGTTCTCCGACAGCTGGTTTGCCTTTCGCACCCGCAGCAAATTCATCAGAAAATCTGCCGCCGAATTCACCTCTATTCTCATGGTCGCGGAAAGAAGGATTACCGTTACCGTTGCTGTGTGAGTGTCACTGGTCTATTCCGATGACGACGGTGGTGATGACGGGTATTGAGGAACCTTGTTGTTGGGCGGCTCTGTCGACGGTTCTTCGATCGATGACGTTGCTGCTGGTTCGCCTCGTGCACCGTGCGAACAACATTCACAGATTATTGATGATAGCAGCAGCGCGAGCGTTGTTGCGTAGCAAAGTACAGCTTCCTTCCTTGTCTTTACAGCACGATGATCGTAACACAAAACGCGGAACGAAGACGCGTGGACAGAGCGCGCGCACTCACGGAACCGGATGTATTTGGCGTTTTTGATGCGCTATTTCATGTATTTGTTCGATGGGCTGAGGGCGGGGATCGAACCACTTTGGTAACAGGACGAACAGAAAAAGCTGACGCACGTAAAAATTGACGATACAAAAAACAATTCGATATCACACTTGCTCACACGCACACGCATTGGTGATGATTTTTTGAAGAAGATTTCACTGCATGGAACTAAAAAGAGATGATGGCAAACAATGTATTACGGACCCGCACGATTCGCCAACAAACATTCTCGTTTTCCGCAATCGTAACGAGCGCAGTTGACGCGGCAGCGAGAGTTTAACACTAGAAAAATAAAACGAAGTAGGCAAATTTCGCGAAGGACGAATAAAACTCCTCTGTCGATTCGAACGAACTTCGCACATCAGCTACTCACGCACGCATATACACACGGTTTCCAACGCACCAACACAGAGGCAACTTTTGCTTCCCCTTTTATCTCCGCTACGTATGCATGTGTACGGCGTTACTTATGTATGCGTGCGATGTGTAGCGAACGAATCGCGAGCCACGAAACCTTTGTGTGGGGCAGATTTTTCCGCCGCAGGCTATTCTCCTTCCCGTGTGGCCTCTATTATGTTGTTAAGCGCGGTGGTTTCCGACTTCGTTTGCTCACAATGCGCCGACACGCACACACAACCACGGGTACGGAAGCACACGGACGCACGGTCGTTCACGAACACACTGTGCTAGGCGCGATTTCAAAGATGGTTGCCTGTTTGTGGCTTCCTTTTTCGCTTGTAATTTGCGATTTTCCCTTTTCCCCCCGGCGCTATCCGTTAGTTGAAGAAAAGGTACAAATGAAGCTTTTTACGTGTACAGCAGAAACCACTACCTAGGAGAAATCAGCGAAAAATCACAAACACAATCATGTACTCCGTGGCTCATTGTTATTCCGTGGCAACGCAGCCAAACCAATGCTATGGCGGCGAACGATGACGACAATAGATGATTCATTTGGATTGTTTCGCGATAGCAAAGATACGTTGCAAACGCCACGGGGCCACGGGCCAATGCTCTGCAAACTGGACTTATGGAACACGCCACACGCCGTGTGGGTTGGTAGTTGTGTGGTCGTTGTGTTTGGTAGCTTTTCCAGCAGCTGCTGACTACTTTTCGCTCGGGCTTTTCTCGGTCGAGGTCCAGCCCAGCTAGAAATTTACAATTTAATTTCGAACTGATCACAAGCGGCCGCGACTTCTAAGGAAAACTAACTTGTTCTTCTTCATTGAGCAAACTCGGAGTTGAAAAAGAGCGTGTATATTACGGCGTTCAAAAGTGGATGAATCAAAGGTGGCTCCGCAATATAGCTGACTTTTTCTCTGCTCTTTGGAGGTAAAACTTAAAGCTAACACCACGTCATATTTTACTACTCCAATGCTTCTTCGATTTTACCAAAAACTGTAACCTCGTTTACAGCACGAAGTAAAAAATGAGCACGGTGTGTCCCAAAGAGCGCATTCAACTTTCGAATCCGTCGCGAATTAGCTCTCTTCACTCACGTTCACACGATTCGCGCCGTCTCACTCGTTCCTTCATACGTACACACACACACGTTCCTCACAGCCACATCCGCTCGCTGCCTTCTCCTGCACACAATGCTCTTGCACTGCCAGCCGCGTTGCCAGACGGCGTTCGAACTCCTCGAGTGCAAAACTGCGAATGCGTGAATTTGTAAGCCTCAACTCTGGCTCCGAACCTAACTGACTTTCGAGCCTGACGTTGCATTGTCGAACCGGACTCTCTGCGTTTTTCCGCGTTCTCATTATGATTGTGAGTCTCTCTCTCTTACATATTAGGTCTGCAAATTAATTAGTTCGGTTTTTATTCGACTATTGTGGCCTAACTACAATAACAAAACATATGACTAAAAGAGTGTCTTCCGTCGTTAGTTACTACTTTCTACCATCTTAGAGGCAATTCCCGGATTCCGATAATTAGAATTCCTCATGTTTGGAAGCGATCCAATCCTTCCATTTTTCAGCACTTTCATAACAAGTGAACCGCTCTGCTGCCCAATCGCACTGCATAACCTTTGAACCTTTGGTTGCGATGGACTTGATTCACTGTACCCAGGCCTTTTCGCGTTTGGGATTCCCGTAATAAATTCACAAGTTCGGTACAAGAACTTCTTTCTTTCCTGCCGTGCAAGCAGTAATGAAAAAGTATTCCCCGCGACAACATTTTACCAGGATGAAAACTCGATGTTTCCAGATGCTTAACAAAGGTGTTGCTTCAACGAAAAAAACCCATACTGCGTTAGATGCGTAATAACGGCAAAATGAATTAATTACAACAAAATTGTAATATTTAGTGAGTAATGCCATTCGTTGTAAAACCGAAGCAATTCATTTGCACACCCAATATCTTATCTCAAGTGTCGCTCTCACAGCCACTCTCTTTGCTTTGGGCAACGATTGAAGTTCCGACCGACTCTTTCACGCACACGGACGTACGTATATTTGGGTTGGTGCGAGTGTGTGTAAAGAAAAAGCAAATATAACTCCAATGGCCGTACTAGGAAAGGACCATCGGAATCACTTTGGGATGAATCAAATTTGTAGGTTTTCGTAAGTGGGAAAAAGGAAATAATAAAAATAATATATTTTCGTTCGATAAGGAACGGCAGACAGACAGGAAAACACACTAACTATAGTCACGATAATCACTTACCTTCATTGCCCAGAAGCACAGATTGGCGGATTCTGGAAACTCAATTATTGATCAAAACATAAACTTGTGAACAACACATTGCACTTTGCACGTGAAACCAATAGGAGCTTCGGCTCATTGCACTTTGGATTTTGCATTGAAATTATCGAGATTTCACAGCACTGCACAATTCTCTATCTGATTAGAAACAAATGCTCAACCTCAACACTCGACAGGGACCAAGCAACACGGAACGTTTCTAATGTTTTGTTTGTTATCCTTTACCCGTATTGCACTGTAAAAAGTAGTTTAAACGATGTTTTATTTTGCACTGCGCGTTGAGTTGTTTCCAGAAACTCCAGCCAGAACCAGCCAAAACTGCAAAAAGGCGCTAACTGTTCACTCGGTTGTCAGTTTGTTCACTCGGTTGTCAATCTGTCACTCGGTTGTCAGTTTGTTCACTCGGTTGTCAATATGTCACTCGGTTGAATTGTTGAAAATATGATAATGGTTAATTTTAGACAATATAGTTCGTAGATAATAAAATATGATAATAATAGTTAATAAAGTTAATTTCAAAAAATAACATGCTTTGTGATTGTGACAGTACAATTTTTACGTTTTATTGGAGATTGAATTTCGTATCTTATTTTATTGGTAAACTTTCGTTCAATTCATTAGCCAAATGGTTCATCATAGTCCTTAAGTTGTATTTCCCTCACCTAACAATCGCCTCCAATCTTGGCTCTCTTTACATTTACACACTCCTTCCGTCTATTCCTGGCCTGTTTCGCTGATTTGCCTGAAGAAGCTAATTCTGGTCCGGGTGTTCCAAAGGATTCTGTGGAGTATATTGTTCATCTTCACTATTTAACTTTTGTGAGTGCTCTATTTCTCGCCTAATATTCGTTCCTACAATTGCAAATTGAGTTTCTTTTTGCATTTTCTTTCACGTTGAATTTGAACCACTTGGCGTGATGCATCAACCGTAAATTATATTTAAACGCGAATGGGGCATGTCTTCGTAACAGAACAATGACAGCTTTTCACCGTAGCAGAAAAACATACGCTACAAATCATTAAAACTTAGTGGGTAAAATCACAATAATACGGCAATGAATTACGTATTGCTCGGTCTACAAAATCTACACTCTTTTTACACTCTTCGCTAAACTTATGAAACATGTGTATTTGGGTCCAGAAGTGGAGTATCGCTGGCGCGAAACGCTTTGATTTGATTACTCAATAATTCTCAGATTGCTGCCCAATTAGCAGTGATCTATTAGGCAACTATGTACAATGTTCAATGGTTTCAAATGCTATCCGCGAGAGTAGCGTATGTGACTTTGTGAATGTAAAGTAATAAACGGTGAATAAGGTCTTCGCTTGTGAGTGTGTGTGTGGGGTTCTGAGTGTGTTGCACTTCTCTTGCCTCTATAATCCTATTCCTCACGTCTTTGCATTGAAATAAATTACTCTTACACACGTAATCGATTGTTTGTGGAACCGCAGCTGAGGCGTCGGAAAACAGATACCTACTACGCCTTCAATTTTGCCCTACCTTACGCCAAGCGGATCCGCCACGTTTGTCTCCGGTTCTATGTTGATGTTACAATTATTCTAATTTGCTGGCGGAAATGTGCATTTCCCGCACTTTTCAATTCTCCGGAGAGCAAATACCAGGAAGGACGATGGGTTCGTTGACTGGCGGAAGAAATTATGACCAGAGTCGTAAGATTAAGTTATTTATTCGCCGCAGGTTAAGGCAGTCCATCGTTTCGCTAGTTTCGTCGACTTTCCAAGTAGTCTGGTTGCAAGCCGGCGCCACTGGCAGACTCACCGGCATTTCCAACTGCACTGCCAGCGCCAGCACAGCCGCCAGAACTTCCAACGGACCCAGGAACGACGACGGGCAGGAGACCACCGCCAGGTGGTTGCCGGGGTGGAAACACAACCGGATAGGGACGATACGATGTGCCGTCTGCGGGTGGATAGTAGCCAGCCGGGGGCATTCCGTAGTGATTACTTGGGTAGCTTCCGGTGCCGGGAGGCATATGTCTGTGCACAGAAAAGAGATATGAATTGTTCACATTCTTTGCATCCACACCAAGGATCATTCGACAGATACCAACCTGCGCTTGTCCTTGAAACAACGCTCTCCGCGATCTCGATCTCGATCGCGATCACCTCGATCACGATCCCGCTCACGGTCGCGTTCGCCCCGGTCGCGATCCCATTCGCGTTCTCTGTCACGGTCCCGGTCTCGATGATAGCCAATACGGCTTAAGTAACCTTCGTATCGATCTCGTTTGTGTTCGCCGCCGTATCTTTGGATGAAAGCAGCATAAGAAAAGAAGGTCGTAAGTGTGGGCCAGAAATTGGGTTTTCCATTCTTTAACGTACCTATCTCTCCAACGATCCACCGATGTATCCACGCCTACGTACGATCCCCGATCGTCTCGTGAGTCCGGGAATCCACGTCCACTTTGCGGCGTGTTTGGTGCAGATCCCCGAGGCCCTATGTTTCTCATACGATCACGATCACCGTATTCGTCCCACTTTTTATCCCGGTCTCCACGATGGTTTCTGATGGTTCAAGAAGTCAAAGATGTGCCCAAACAAAGCGCATTTAGTAGGATGAACTCGGTGCTACACGACTAACGGTCACACTTACCGACTGTCACCACCATGCAGCCTTTTGTACTCTTTGCTATTTTCATCATACTCCCCTTCCTCGAGGCGCCGTTTGGAATGCATTGACGAGCCTTCCTCCTTGCCACCGGAGTCCGATCCATGATCGATGGCTCCACCTGCAGCCGCTGCCGTCGCGGCCATGTAACGCTCCCGCTGCTGCAGTGCCGAATCACTGACAATCGGTCCGCTTATCGTCCCTCCTAGCAGATGGTGTCGCTTTTTGTCCTTCCTTTCGCGTCGCGATCTGGCCTTTTCCTCGTCCATACCACCGGTCCCGCCGTCGACCAGCATGCTCTGGGCTTTCAACGGAGACTTTGACGCCAATGGCCCATCGTAGCTACTGTGCCCGTTGTCCTGTTTGCTGCTGGAAATTTTCTTAATCTTTCCCAACGCATTTAATGCCGACGTTGACTGGATGATGCCGACAGCAGCAGCAGGATGATTCTGATGAGGGTGATAATGATGATGCTGATGGTGGTGTTGGTGCTTGGCAGCGTCTTTGGCATCTTTCATAGGAGATCTACCGAGCTGGAGGGTCGGTGCAGTGCCGGAACTGTGCTCAGCGGATGATTTCTTAACACCGCCGCCGTCGGCACTCGTGTCACCACCTGACCGATCAGCAGTGCCCTCACTGCGCTTGAGTGCATGTTTGTACAATCTGAACAGTTTGCGAGCGTCATATTCAGTGAATTTGGACACAAAGTACCAAAGGTTGCTGCGCCACTCTTTCGCCTTTTCCGGATCTCGGTAGTCGCCCAAACACAGGTTGATTTGATTGCCGATGCTTAGCAGGCAGTCGCGCGTCTGTCGCAGCTGTTCATCCTGCGGCAGAGTTTCGTCCGGATTGTCGAGCGTTTTTAGTGCCTTCTTCACCGGCCGCATCTTTTCCTTGCATTCGTTGAAGACCGTCGGATCCAGATCGCCCAAAATGTTGAGCGCGCACGGTTCGTTGTTCGCAGTGAAGTGCATCGGCCCCGTATTTTTATCCTTCTTCTTCTTCGAATCCTTTTGGCGATCCTTTTTGGACTTCTTTTTCTCCTTCCCACCCGCCGTTGCCTGATCTTTACCGTAATGATGGTTCGGGTGGTGTTCGTCAGCCCGCGACCCATTCGAATGCTCGTCGTGGTGATGATGATGGTGGTGGTGGTGATGGTTCTCTGATTCGGAAAGCTTTTTAGTTTTGCTACCAGTCTTTTTCTCTTCAGTCAACCCCGTTGCGCCCAACAGTCCCGACGCTATTGCAGTCGCCGCCGATCCTAAACCACCCGAAGGGATTCCGACACCTCCGACGCCTAACGTCACATCTTCACCGGCGGCTACTGCTGCTATCGTTGCCGATATCGAGCAGCCTATTGAATCCGTGCCCGAAGTTAGTGGACTACCGGCAGCCGCGGAATGGTGCATTAGGATTGGGACGGCTCCTCCAGCAACCGCCGCTTTGGGTTCCTTTGGTTTGCGCGGCTTGCGCGGTTTTGAAGGGCCGCGCTTCAGCTCGAGCGTCTTGCGCAACACCTTCAGCAGATATTCGGCCCGAGATTGCAGATGCTTGCCCTGAGGTTTCCGGTTTGCATCGTTCGCCAGTATCTTGTCCGACAGCCCAAGCGATGGATCCATCTTCATCGCGTCCCACGACCCGATCCCGTACTGATAGATGCCCCGTAGCAGTCGCGAATCGTCCTCTCCGCTCCACTCGACGTCGAAGTTGGGCGGTCGGGTTTTGAAGTTCAGCTGCCACCGGCTCCGTTCAGCTGGGTCGGCTGGGATCACTTCGTCCAGAGGCTGCAGTTCCTCGACGCACTGCATCATAGTTTTCACGTTGAACGATGCGCCACCGATTTTGTTCGAGTACGCCGCACGGGCACACTTCCGTTTGGCCGCATCACCGGCCGAGACTGGCCCTGTGTGCTTTTCGTTTTCCGCTTCTCGAGCGATCTCTTTCATCGTTTGCAGGCATCGATCGTGCAGCAGCTGCGAGACCCGCCTCAAGTCCGAGAGCGGCTTCTCCTGCAACTCCGCATCGCACGCAATAGCTTCAAGGCGCTTCAGTGGAGCCGGAAACTTTTTGTAACTCTTTATCAACTGGCGCAGCTCCGCATCGGTGAAGCCTGCAATCTTCTCCTTGTTGGATGGTCGCCCTCGTGCGCGCTTCGCTTTGCCGTCCTCATCGCCCCGTCCACCACCAATGCTGGCTTCAGAGTCTTCGTCGCTTTCCTCCTGGTGCCCTTTTTTAGTCTTCTTTCCGCCCTTGCCACCCTTACCATCAGCCGCACTGTCAGTCTCATTTTGCTTCATCGCAAGCCGGCGCGGTGGAAGATACAGGTCCTTGATCTCCCGATCACGCTCTTCGGCCTCGACCAGCTCACGATATGACTGCGGAATGATACCATCCCAAAACTGCTTCGTGCCTTCGGCTTCCGCTGTTTCTGGGTCCTTGGTAGTAATAGGCTTGCCGCCCACTGTGTCCTCGTCGAAATCGAACGTGGTCACGTTGAAGGCCGAGAGTAACTCGTCGCCCGGCATACCGGGTGCTTCGTCCCGTGTTTCCGCCCGTCGCAGGATCTCGTCAATGTCGCAAACGAGCTCTTCGTCGCCGTCTTCCTCCTCTTTGAACAGCTCCTCAGCGCCGAATTTTAAGATAGCCGACAACTCATCTTTTTTAAACGGATTGCTGTTGCTGCTGCCACCACCAACCTTGCTGTTCCAACTATTGCCGCTGTTTTTATCCCCACCGTCCAACACGGTCCGGCCCGTTGTGTCCATCCGCTGGATCACCAGATGATCCAGTACCATTTTCTGTTTCGCCCGCTCCACGATGTCTTCTTCTACCGATCGGGCCGTTACTAACCGGTAGATGTTCACCTGGTTCTTTTGGCCGATTCGGTGTGCCCGTGCCTGCGCTTGCAGATCGTTCTGCGGGTTCCAGTCCGAGTCGAAGATAATGACGGTGTCAGCCGTCGCCAGATTAATGCCCAGACCACCGGCACGCGTCGACAGGAGAAAGCAAAAGTCCGTCGAGCCCTCGGCATTGAAGTGATCTAACGCTTGCTTGCGCAACTCGCCCTTAATGCTGCCGTCGAGTCGCTGAAAGGAAAAGTGTCGCTTCTGCAAATATTCCGCCAGAATGTCCAGCATTCGGACCATTTGCGAAAAGATCAACACCCGGTGGCCCGTTTCCTTTAGCCTGCAGAGCAGCTTATCCAACAGTACCAGCTTCCCCGATCCCTTCAGCAGCTGCTGTAACACGTCGTCCTGGTTGACCTGCTCACCGAACTCCATCGGTCGGGTCAGCGACGCATGGTTGCAGCACTTCTTCAGCTCGATCACAATGTTGAGAAACGTTGAAGCCGATCCTTTCAGGCCCTTGCGCAGCTCATTGAAGTTTTTCGTCAGTATCCACCGATAGAACTGTCGCTGGATCGACGTCATCTCTACTCGCAGTATCTGTTCCACCTTCGCAGGCAAACTCTTCTCGACGTCTTTCTTAACGCGCCGCAAGATGTACGGTTCCAGTTCCTTGTGCAGCTTGGTGTAGCTTTTGTCGTTCGTGCTGCCGTAGTTGCGCTCAAAATCGTCCCACGACGCGAAGTGTTGCGGCATGATAAAGTGCAGCAACGCCCATAGCTCCTTGAGCGAATTTTGTAACGGGGTTCCGGTGATCAGCAGCCGATGGTTCGTGTCAAACTCCTCCAGCGCTTTGTACAGAAGCGAATCGTCGTTCTTCAGCCGGTGCGCCTCGTCCACCAGGAGCGAAGCCCAGCTAATCGAACCGAGGAACGTCTTGTCCTTCAGCAAAATCTCGTATGTCGTCAGGATGGCGTTAAACTTGAGTTTTTTCGTACTGTCAAAGCACCACTCATACTGGCGGATAATTTCACGCGACTGCACGTCGCCCAGATACGTCACAAAGTTCATTTCCGGCGCCCAGATGGCAAACTCACGCTGCCACGCTGGCATCGTGCTGAGCGGTACCACGCATAGAAACGGCCCGTACAATTGTTGCGATTTGAAGAGGTAGTAGAGAAAGCAAATAGTCTGGATCGTCTTGCCCAGTCCCATTTCGTCGGCGAGAATGACCGAGTTCTCCTTGCACCACGTCAGTATGAGCCAGTTAAGTCCATCCATCTGGTAGTCCCGTAGCTTCAGACCGCGGTCTTCGCCAAGGTACTCTGGCTGGGTTTTCAAGTGTCGAAAATTGGGTCGACATCGGATCGCCTTGCAGTGCTTAGACGGTGTGTTTCGCGACTCCTCGCGCTCGTGAAACTCAACCACCTTGCGCTGCCACTTTTTGCGCAGCAAGCTCGCGTCTTCCCAGGTCGAATCGGAGTACGGCAGGGACTCCCACTTGCAGAGATAGTCCGTACCCTCGCCACCCTCCGCCTTGTCTGCCTGGGCGATGATGCGCTCGACATTGTAGTGGCTCTTCAGCAGATCCTGCTGAAGTTCCTGCTGGCACTCGTAGTAATCGATATCCTCGGGCCCGGCCTGGTACTGACGCCAATGCTGCAGTGCTTCTTCGCGCTTCAGATAGTTCTCAAGTTTCTTCATACCCTTCACCTTCTGCTCTTTGAGTGTTTCTTCCGATTCCCAAGTGCTGTGTAGATATGACCAGCCGCTCCACTTGATCAAATACTGTTCCTCCATCTGTCCCGATCGGCGATCGCCTGCTTCATTTGGCAGGTTTGGATCACCGTTCTCCTCGATCGCGTACACGGTCGTGAGGGCACCTGTTGCTCCTTTCCGGCCCTGCCGTCTTCCGATAATACGCTCGATCGTTTCAGCTTTTTCTTCTTCCGCCGCAGCGGCTGCCGCCGCTTCTTCCGCTTCCTGGTCCACTTCCAGCAAATCGTCACTATCAGTGGCCTCATCCCCGCTA
Source organism: Anopheles bellator (assembly GCF_943735745.2). Lineage (NCBI taxonomy): Eukaryota > Metazoa > Arthropoda > Insecta > Diptera > Culicidae > Anopheles > Anopheles bellator. The sequence continues at coordinate 50,929,283 of NC_071286.1, forward strand.
GCCTCCTTGTAACTCACGGCCGTTTTTCGCCGCGACGCCGATGGTCGCTTCCGATCTTCTTCACTGCTAGCCTCATCGGAGCTATAGGCTCCAGTTCCCGACCCCACACCACCGGTTCGTTTCTTTTTTTTTGCCTTTGCTTTCGAAGCGGCCACTGCTGCTGCACGCTTTTTCGCCGCTGTCGTGCCCGACTTTCTCCGGAAGCGATCCGAGTTATCGGAATCGCTGGCCTCACTCTCGTCGGATGTGTCCGACTTCCAACGACTGCTTGTGCTGATTGTGTAAAAGGGAGAAAAAAGCAGAATCGACACCGAAACATTCTTCGGTTAGTTCTCTCTGTGGCGCTACACGAAGTGTGAAAACTGGCGTAAAATTAATTATTAATGTCAAACTGTTTACGCTTCGTGTGGCAGCAAAAATATAAAAACGAAATGTCAAACGTGTTTACGTTCGTGTTTTTGATCCGAGAAAATAGAAATAGAAGAGAAATAAATTGATTTTTGAATATAGAATCCTCTGTTTGTAAGCATGCGTATGCAAAAAGTATTTACGCTCGGGGTTTACGCCTCGGCCGAGCCGTAAACGTTTTGACAGAAGCGTAGCAGTTTGGCATTAATCGTTAATGTCAAAAATATTACGTTACGCATCGTCTGTCGCCACAGTCTCACTTTCTTTTCTAACTACCAGAGACAGCCCCAATTGTGGCTGGCGAAAGGGAAGCGAGTTCAATCCGTACCTTTTCTTTTTCTTCGCCTTCGTAGCCGGCTGTGCGGCGGGTCGTTTTCGTGCGGCAGCTACTGCTTTTTTACGCGCACTTTTCCGACGCAACTGGTTCGCAGCATAATCTTCGTCCTAGCAGAGGAGAGACGAAAGTAAAAGATTTTTATTACTTTTATACAAAGTTAGACCATCAAACAAACAAGAATGTCCTTACATCGTAGCTGCTTTTAGAGGATTGATGGTCCTCGTCGTCGTCCTCATAATCTTCCGGTGATTCCGACATTGCGACATTGTTAGAAGACCTTTGTTGTGAGACAGTTTCATTTCCAGCACTGTTCTCTTCTTGCTCTTCCTCGTCCTCACCTTCGTCATCGTCCCCACTTTGTCGGCTTGTGTTGCTCGGTTTACTAGCACTGTTATCAGAATCACTTTGATGCTGTTTCGCCGACCTATCGCCCGTCGGATCACTTTCATCCGAATCCGAGCCAAAGTGGGAACTTCGAGATCTTTCATTTGAATCTATGTCTGACCCTTTCTCGTCAGCCTCTTGGACTGCGGTGTGATTATTGCTGGATAATGCCTGGTGCTCGGTAAGCCCATTTTCGATGGCTCCATCCCGAATTTCACTGCTGGTAGAGGTGTTATTGGTCGTGCCGCTGGCTCGATGGGAAGTGCTTCGGCTGCGGCCATGTCCTTCGTTGTCGCTAGAGCTGGAGTTCGATGAGCCAGACCCGGACTCACTCTCGGAATCAGAGGAGGAGCCACTTTTGCTATCACTGCTTGACTCATTTTCCGAATCACTTTTATCCTCTTTTGTCTGGAATTGTAAACGTATAACCAAAAAGACACTCAGTGTTGTTGCTCAGATATCATGGCTGTAGATCCGATTTGACAGCAAAACGATCGTAACAAACGTACAGAGAGAACGTTTTTACATATTACAACGTAAGTCGAAATAATTATTAGAATCGTATCGAACAGCATAAAAAGCACATAATGCTGCAAGTTTTTCAGAACCAAGTTTATTTGAAGAACAAGTGTATAAAGTGCCGAAATCAAATCGCTGATGCTGCGTGCTGCCTATAACGGGTAAAAATTCCTTAACATAACTACGTTACAAATCGTGCTGTAATTCAGGATCCTTCCCACCCAATGAACAAACCTACGCTTTGGATTGCTGCAGGTTCGCGGATTGTGCCATTTTGCACAGAAGAAACCACTACCGGAGGTGAAAAAACAGACAAAACATACTAAAAAATCGCCGAAATGTAGGTTGTGATCCATTAATGGCCCTAAAGAGGCTAATGCTGACGAAAGAAAGAGTCTACGGCGCATTAAAGAAATGTAGCCACACCAGGAACACACGAAACTGTGTTTATCCGATTAGAATGTTTCACGGAACGAAGTTTCAATACCGAAGTCGGATAATCGTTTCAATAAACCCGCAGGCTAAGCATCTTCCGGGCAACTATGGGGACATTTACTGTAGCAACGGGCATGATTACGTAATGGTGAAAAAATGCAGAAAGCCGAATTTAACGAAAACTATGCGCTAAGCAGCTTTCATTCGATGCTAGAAGTAGTTCCTTTCACAATAGTTTTGTGTTCTAAGCATAGAATCGGTTCGAAAATTCGCATCCAACTGAGATGCCTCGTGTTCTAGGAGCTACCACGTGACGTGGCACGATTACGGTGAAGAGAAAATTAACCAAAGAACTCGTAAAACCTGTCGGATGGACCGAAATGGCTTGTCCACACAGTTTTGCAGGTATAAAGCGATGGTTTCATCGTTAATTTGCAGAAAAGGGTCCCCCTTCGATTTTTAAGAAATGGACCTCGGGGAAGACGGGCGATCCTGGGCTATCGAATGGACGGTTGTCCACGGTGGAACGGACACCGGTTCTGGTTCTGGGGACACATTCGTTCCGACACTATCACCGTACAGTAGCGGAACATCGTCTCTCCGGAAGATCGTTTCCAACTTGCAGCCTCGGTTCGCCACACCCTGCTGACGAATTGGGGGCGCAATTAAGCTCAAAACACAGAAAAAAACAGAACATTTATTAAATATTTCACGAAACTGGCAGAAAATTGTGCTTTACCTGGCTCATTCCGCTTTTTAACAGGTGTTTCTTCGTTAATGTAGGATAAACTTATTTCCACCATAAGGAAATGTAGCTAGAAAAATGCACAAAATCGTTACGAATCGAATGAGGATAATTTTATGGCCAAATTGCTTCACTAGACGGACAAAAACGTATTTTTCTTTTCGACACTGCGATTTTTTTTCCTCAACATTCATCCGTGGACGCCATTTTCTTTCACAGCCTACTCCAAGGTTAACTTGCAACCACTTTCTGCACCATCCGATTGACAAACGCCGTACGAAACTGAATGAAAATGCCACTAAAAACGATCGCAACTAAAACAAATTGTTCAATATTTTCACTCTGGCACACTGACGACCGCTTCTATTATTGTTTCTGTTTCTTAATACAACAATAGCACATGTAAGACCCATTTACTATTGTTGTATTCGCAGCAGTACGTTTTGGTTGCAGCTCACCTCAATCCGCCATCTTGAAATGGCTGCTTGCTACGGCTCGATTCGTCGACCGAAAATCGCCCAGCAGGAAAGAGAGGCACCACAAAGTGACAGAGAAAGACACATGCGAAAAAGCCTCAACCGAGCCAAAAGGCTTTTCATGAACTGCTCAACTGTGGCTTTTATCAAACCAGCCACTGCACTGTGATTTGATTAGACGGGGATTTTTGGATCAATAAAAGTGTACATAATTTACGACATAGTGAAATGGGTGATACTCTAAATAATTATTCGCGTTAATGCTCACTTTGTTGTTTCATTTCGAAACCTGAAGAACCGAGTGTTCTCATAAACTTTGCAGCCACAGATGATTCTCACTGTTTGACAGCGATTTGTGTGGAGCAGAATGTCAAAATAAAGTTTAAAAGGCGCCAATTTATCATATTTCTTGAAACCACAAAAACTGCAATCGTTTAATACAAACTGCTACGACTGATTAAGGAATCATGGAGTTCTTACTGCAAGTTCCGAAACTTGATACTGGCTCCATTACAGCTTTCCTTGAAAACAACAATCTTGAATCGACTAATCAAAGGAAAACAAGAAAGTTAGTCATAATTTATCGCTTAGTTTTTGGATGTTTTCACTAACCTTACAACAATGTTTGCGATTTCAGTTCTGTGAATCGGTCGATTGAGAGCATCTCTGTGACCAACATAAACTTTGGAGCTAAGCGTTTGATAGCTGACGTATTGGAAACGGTAAAGATAAAGAGGAAAAGTGAAGACGTTCACCACAAGATCGAGGTTATCTTCGAAAAGAATGAAATTTTCCGATCGGTACACTGCACAGAGTGTATCATGGGGCGACCAGAAGATGGCCAAGGTAAGTAACTCCTTTGTTTGTATTATGGCGACTTAGACTCACCGATAATACGATTTGTTTTAGTTTGTTGTACGGCAATCGTTGGATTGCTTCACTGGCTGCAACAAAAGCAAACTGAGGAATTTGAAAAATGTGCGAAGAAAGACAAGAAAGTCCATAGAAAGGCACTGGAAGACAAAGAAAACATGGATCACAGCGGCAAAAGGACGAAGAAAACTACATTGGAAAGAAATTGCCACGTTCTAATTGAACCGTTGCAGTTGAATTACCATTTACCGCTCACAGCCGGAATTGCGGTACTGACAAAGGTTGAAAAGGAACCTGTTATAATTACTCCCCATCTTTTGAAGGCCGCCCAGCGGTTGTCGCTATTTAATTTAATCCAAGACTACGAAGGGACTGACCCAGACGACTTCCTTGCTTATTGCACTAAGCAGATGGAACACGAAACTTGTGCCAACGTTCAGCTGCTCACTGTCGAGCAAGCGGATAACGATCTTTGGCATGAACTACGCAAAGGTCGCATCACTGCCTCACGCATGTACGAAGCATCTCGCTGCACGATGCTCAACGGATCTCTGACGAACAAGGTGATGGGCGTATCATCCGGATTTTCCTTCGCAATGAAACGAGGCACAGACCTAGAGGGGCACGTTTTGGCGGAACTACAGAAGGAGTTCCCGTCTCTGCGTAGCATTGGGCTCGTACTCGATCCAAAATTTCCTTGGATGGGTGCGTCGCCAGACGGGATCAGTGACGATTTTGTGCTTGAAATCAAATGCCCGTATACGGCCAAGACTCACGCATGTTATGTGGACGTGAACAAATTATCGAAAAAGTATTTTGCCCAAATTCAACTTCAGATGCACATGACGCGCAAGACGAAAGCGCTACTTGGGGTAGCGGCGCTGGATTTCGAGAAAACAAGAAACGTCACTAAAGTTTGGATTGACTACGATAAGTCGTACGTCGAAAACATTATGGCTGACTCGTACGAGTTTTGGTCCAAAGGAGTGTTCAAGGCGTTGCAGAAAAAGCGAAAAAATAAGAAATAAATCTTAGCTTACGGGATTTGGAATCGTTCTTTGAAACCGAAGGTATGAGATTTTTCCAGTTTTACTAATAAAACTACGTTCCAACTCCCCCGTTGATGAAGGAGATGAAGTAAAGTGTACGAGGTAGAAGACAGTATCTTGTTTCGGTCATCACCCATCTCAAGAAATAATCAATGTAGTGAAATTTTATTCCTTTTAAATAAATTACGATACATGAAAGTTCGCGCTTGATCTTGACCATATCACGTGCTCAACCTGTAACGGCTCGTTCCAGTAACGTCGTCAGAGAGATTGGGGTCCAGTTGACGCCACCGTCCAAACTTACGATGCACACAGAACGGTCAATGTAGCAAAACAGCTTCCCGACGCGATACACTTGCTTTCCCAACTCGCGCCGTCCCGGCATCGGTGCAAAGATGATGCCCCGTTCTGCACATTTCTGCGACACGAGTTCCTTGAATTCCAGTGCTGGAGCAGCATCCACATTTACGTCTAACAGGGTTGGGGGTTTGGGTGGTGGTGGGATTGGCCCGATGGAAGCTGCGGGTGGTAGCTCCTGGCCATCGGCCATTCCACCACTGGCCGCACCGATAGAACGTTGCATGAGTTCCAGCGCTTTACGGAAGCTCTCTTTGACGTTCGTTTGCCTTACGACATCATCGGTGAACTGCGATTTCCATCCCTGATACCAACGGGACACGTGGTCAAAGTTTGGGGCCTGATTCAACCAGATTACAAGCGTCTGCAACCACTTTGGAAAGAAGTACTTGTCGAGCATGTTGGACATCTGGAGCGGTGAAATGAGTTCGTGCCATTCCCACACCTGGTTGAACATCTCCAAATCCTGTTGGAGTGGGTTGATGATGACTTCCGTCAAACGCAGCTCCAGCTTTGGGATGATATTTTTCGTGAGGAACACCTGCAAATCTTCCTCGGAGAACACACCTTTCCACGGCGTTATCATGGCGCGTGCAGATCGATCTTCTGGATGCCAGGCTTTCAGGGCGCGCGACAACTTTTCTCGTATCATAGTGTACACCGCACCCTCAAGTTTTGACCCTAACAGGTCGACCCATGGATGAATCCAGCTGTGAATGGGCACCGTGTCGGTGAGGGGATCCCACTCGACAACGGCCGCTGACAGTTTGGTCAGCACGATCTGCTCCAGCACGTTGTCGAGAATCCACGTGGGAAGAACCGAGGCCCAGGCGTCCAACAGTGCGATCATGGGCGTCGGACGCCGGGGATCCCACTCGTTTGCTGCGGTTCGAATGCTGGGGATGACACCGGTCCAAACGACGGCCGAATAAGGATCGAGCAAACTACAGTGTACGTCCGCACTGGTAGCGCCAAGAATCGAACGCCAGCGTTTGAACAGTTCCACGTGGCGCGTCGGATCGCTAAACGGATTCCAATCTTTGAGACGAGCGGCAATGAGAGGCGCTACGACTCCCGCTGCCAAATCGGACAACCCAAACTCGGCACACTCGGCCGGATAATCTGTGCAGAGCCGGACAAAACGCTTCTCGCATTCTTCCAGCTCGAGAGTTGCGCCTTCAGCCGGCTCGACAAGGGAACGGACAAGTTCGAGTGCCTCCTCGAGCGTTTGCAAGTAGTCCTTTTCAAGATCGCTGATTCGGATGAGATTTTCTTTCTCTTGCGCCAGCTGCTCCTCGCGGTCCTTCGTTTCACACTTTTGCTTATCGATGGCTATTATGTCCTGCTCACAGTGCTGCACCATCAGCGCAAGGTTGTGCATGAGCTCCGGTAGTGCAAAGTGCGTGGTTTTAACGGTCGGCTTGTCGCTTGCTTTCGTCTCATCATACAGCTCTTCATCCGCCACCCTGGCCTGTCCGAGTGCGTGATAGCCACTAAGAACCCGCTTTTCCGGTCCCGTCATATCGATCACCGTCACTTGGCTCAGCTTGGACGATTTCTCGAAAGGAGCATACGTGGCCGTCGTCGTCTTTTTGCCCTTTTCGATCACATCTTCAACCGTTTTGTAAAAGTAACGGTTCTTGCCATGTTTTCCCTCCAAGTTTGCTTTACGCCACTGTTGGCCTTCATCCGCTTTTTCGGCGCCCTTCTGTTCGTCGTGTTTGGGCGCTTTTTGTTGTTTAGCATCGGCCACGGTGGTTTTCTTCTCTGGTCCATAGGCACCGATCGCTCCGCGCCCTTTGCGCAGGTGGGCCTCAACTGGTGCCGATATACCCTGCAGATCCTTGCCCAATCCTTTGCCGGGCTGATAGCCCATCTGCAGGAGCAACTTCGCTCCGATGCCCCGAGTGTGCTGTTCCCAGTTGCCAACGCCTTTGCCCGCCACTGGCGCCGGTTTATTGAAACTGCGAAAGCCAGCCATCGAGCGGAGGTCGTGGTTAGATGGTTTCTCTGCCGAATCCGACTCGGATTCCGAAGTGCTGCTGTTGGCCTTTCTATCGAACTGCGGTCTACCCGTACCTTCTTCGTCGCCATCATCTTCTTCAGTATCCTCGTCTTCGCCGCTGTGTTGCTGTTTCTTGGCTTCCGGTTTCTTTCCCGATTGCTGAATACCGCCCGCAATGAATCCGATCGGTGCCGTATAATCTTTTGGCTTCTTACTGCTCCTTCCCCGACCAACTCCACTCGAAGTGTCGTCGTCTCCATACTCATTTTCGGAGTCATCTGCCCAAATGCCGTAAATTTGCTGGTTCTTCGTTGCGGGACGCCGTCCACGGTTGGGATTGAACTCGTTGGCTAAATCGTAGTCAGTGATTTCGAAACGTTCGTATTCATCGTTCTCCATCGCCACGGAACGCTGGAAACACGGAATGTTGATCGCCTTTTCAGCCGGACTTTGTTTTGTGGTTTTTATATTTGTTTACACCGAAAATTTTGCACCGATGACAGCTTGCCCTAAAAGTGACTAAACCGCTAGGCAGTCTTCCAGCAACTGTCAGATGCACGGTTTGACAACTGTCAACGAGCACATGAGCGGAGACCAAGGATTCTTATTTTTATTTTTATGTACACGCACGTTTCGGCTCTGTTCGGCTTCCGGCGGCATTATCCTTAGTAACGGGTAAACACGAGGTAGAGTATGTGCGTGTGCGTGTGTGAAAGAGAGATGATAAGATGAAGCGAGAGAGCAAAACATTCTCCCACCGGCCAAGGGGGTTGTGCGTGCGGAATTACGGGTACATACGCTGCGTTCGCCACTGTGTGCGTTGGGGAATAGGTGCGCTACAAGGACGAACAGTTCTTGCAAAAAAAACGTTCAGTCACAGTGAAAAAGGGCCGCAGCAATAGCAGCACTAGGGCAGGTGACAGAGTACGCGCGGTTCCGGTCCGCAGTTGTATTGGTGTGTTTTTACTACATCCTGGTCTGTCGGTGTTTGTCGCTGCTTGGTAGCTTGATTGGGCTCAGAAGTCCTTTTCGTCCGTCGCAGCAAACATACGCGGATCAATCGCAGCGAAGTTGAAGTTGAAGGTTGACGTGCGAACGGTCGGTTGCCGCTGTTGCCATTGCGTCTGCTGTGCTTGTGGTTTGTGGTTTTGGCCGAGTGTAACGTGCAGTGTGGGACTGTAAAGATGCACCGACATTGTAGGCCGTAGCGATCCGTTGCTCAATCCAACATAATTTGCACTTCCAGCTAACCAACACTTTTTACCATTCGTTGAGTGCTATCCGCATCAGGGTTTGTGAATTGTTTTGATTTTGTGTACCTTTTTAGTCGGTTAACAAAGTGCTCGAAGTGAAACCTTGCCTAACAGTGCTCCAAAACAACCGAATATTCCTGCTGTAAACGACGTTCAAAAATCGTAGCAGAAAAAGAAGTCAGAACCAAACAGTGCACCAAACACTCAGTACCCACCGGAAGTCGCAAGAATAAACTCGTACCTCCTTCGTCAGATTGGACGTTTTCCGCGTGAAGAAAACAATCATCTGTAACCCCATCGGAATTAATACCGTTTTCGCTCATGTTCCACACAGTAACCGGAAGCAAACAACGACCAGTAGCTAACTTCGGCACGAGCACCCAGGACAGAGGCAACTCTGAGCCGTAAGATCCGTTTTTGTACGCGTACGCACGTGAAGCGGGTTTTCAACGGAAGCGGAAGTTCGTGGTGCAGTGCTAAAGGACGTTTCCGGCGAAAGATATACTTCAACCATGGTTCAGGTAAACGGAACACATCCAGCGGCCGTGTCCTATTGAGGATGCCAAGTAGCTTCTAGTACGCACTGATTCGCCATGGAGTTGTGTCCCATAGTCCTTTTAGCATTATGATCCGGAGTTGCGTCCTACTACAGGACCCGCGACAATCAGCAGTCAACATCGCATTTTTTTGGCTCAGTTTGTATGGGCGCGCTGTCGCGCTGGATCATGCACATCTGGGCCCGCCAAGCCATCGATCCGGAGGCCGTCTGTGTAAGCGGGTTTGGGCAAGGATCGCCGAAATGGATAAAAATCCTTGAAATCCGGAGCGGGCAACCGTAAACGGACGCTTCGAAGGGGGATGGGAAAAGGTTATATTTTTTCTATCGTTAATGGAAATGGTGTTTCTTCTCTGTGTGCAGTACTTGCCGTAACGGAATGGACCACGTTATATGGTGTTGTGAACGCCGGGAGAACCGTGTTTCCAGGATTTATGAATCGAGGGGAGGGATGACCGGTTAAGGGGCCGGTTCCTTGCGTGTTGTGCGTCTTTCTACATCTTTGCTCCGTCTTGCAACCATTCCGTGCGCGGTTTGAAGGACTTGTTTTAATTTTGAAATTGCTAAAATATGACGGCACATCGTTTGGCGGAACTGTAGATATGGGATAACAGCTCAGCCAAAGCTGTGTCACCGTTGAAGAGTCTCTTTGGAGCATTTTGTCCAGTCTCCAGTTATTTTCAGGTTTGTTAAACCAACTCAAAATGATCCCTCGAGAAAGACAACTCAAAAGCTGTAACGGTGGGGCGCTTTTGTGCATTGCCATAGAATTGAAGGTTCTATACAGGCGAGGACAAAAAAATATAAATTCAAACCTATCGCTTTGAGCCAGAAAGGATATGCGTAAAAAAGCAAGCGAAACCTACACAACGAAACCATGCTGTGTGCTAGAATTTTTATTAAACCTTGTCGTGGACTATGGGCTATGGACTACTATGGGCATATGATCTATGCGAGAGTGAGAGGTGGAAAGAGAGAAAACGAGAGAGAAAGAAATAGACAGAGGGGAATGTCAGAAGGGAAACGCGAGTGAGTTGCCTAAGCCAAAACCCTGAAACAGTCCGTATGGGCGTATGCAATTTCTCTACCTTGACAACAACCCTCGATCAACTGTGCGCTAGTGCCGGTTCCAGGATTCCTTCATTTCGATGCGTCGCTTAAGTCGCAACGCAAATCTAAAAAACCGTGGCCAGGCTATGTTACAGTTTTTTCAGACGTGTTTATGCCGTTCGATGATGATGCAAGAGGTATGGCCGACATTGACGATCTTGAAACAGGAACGCAGACCTCGAACAATAGCGTGGCGTGCCTGTATGGGTGGTTAAACAGAACAACTTGAGGTAAAAACGGTCCAACAAAGGCACCAGCGTAACAGATTGGCAAATGTCACACACACGGTCAGGACACCGGATCAGAAGGACTTCAATCGGTGTAGCGGTTGGTTCTTTCGTTCGTTTATTCGAGAACGGCCCGCGCTAGGATACGCAATTCGCTTCGGTGCGTTCCTAACTGTACGCTCTTAGCGTGCAGCATTTGTGTGGGGGTGCATTGAAGATGAGCATTCTGTGGACATTTGGTGACAGAATCGGCAATAAAATGAGCACCACAACAAAAATTTATTCGCATTCATCCTAAGGCGCTTCCCTACCTCACCTTAAATTGTTTATGTAATACTTTGGGAGATGCTTTTTGATTCTTCTCTCTTTTTGTTTCTTCAACAAAGTTAAATGTTCTCGTGTAATGTTTTTTACTTTGCTTAAAATACTTGATGAGTGTGACATTTTCTGCAAAGACTTACAATATTCGCTTTCCGTTGTGTTACTTCTTTTTTCGAGCCCATGGGCATAGCTCTACAAGTTAAATTTTCTTCACACTTCAGGTTTACCCTTATAGCGCCACTGTGAATCCAGACCCTTCTTGTGTGCTCTGCTTTGTGCCTTGGCGAGAGGATGGGTTCATTGCCCGCAAGGATCCGCACCCCAAGTAACAGATAATCAAAACTGTACAGGGGTTGAAGAAGGTCCCGTTTCCGAATATGTAGGGTTTTGTTTCGATATCCTTATCATGTTCCGATATTGCTACCTTATAGTGCTATTTTTGGTAAATGACCGATTATTCCCTAGCTTCTTCTTCTTTGCAAGGTTCGTTACCGGCCCGACTGGGTATTTTTTGAAGCATTCTGAAGGTACGAGCTGCTAAATATTTTATAACATTATTAACGATATTACTAACTTTAGTTTTCTGCGACATGGAATTCAGGAATCTGACTAAGAGTTTGTTACAAAGGAACAATGTTCTACGATATTAACAAAAATTATCCCAAAATTATCACGAAATCTCAATTTGAAAATGTCTCAATGCAGTAAAAACTTCTCTAAATAGAAAAATTCACAGGCCATGTATGAACTTATTAGATTTAATTCCATTTCGGTGCAGAGTGGAGCTCAAAATGATGCCGCGTGATGCACCGAATGGTGCGACAGCAGCAACTGCATCGCGATGCGGGCGTATTGCATCTTCCGCGCCGTGAATCCGCGGCACGGCATCTCGCAAACGCGTGAGCATTTCGGATTTCTTTTTTGCTCATGCCATTTTGGTTCGTGTCTCGTTTTAGCTCGGTAACCGTAAAATGGTACGAGGAGCTGGAGTACAGATCGGTGGTGTTTCCTGCAGGACAACCTGCACTTGTGCCTGCTCGTGTACCATCTTGGCCGATGCGACAAGGTCGTTGGGCTTTCACCGTCACTTTCTTACACTTGGCAAACATAGCGGAACAGCTACTACTACTACCAAAGCGTTGTTACTACGCCTCGCGTAACGTAAAGATGGGTCGTTATGAATGAAATCTTGAAGACTACGGTAATGAACTGGAGTTGCGCAGTGGCAAGGGAGCTGTTCGCTTCCATTCTGTTTGTTCGTCTTGGTTATCTTCACGATGCAAACCTTTCTCCTGCTGCAGGATCTTGCAGGCGCCCTTTTAGATAGCCCTCTTAACAGTTTCTCTACCTTGCAGAGAGTGTTTTGTTTTATGGTTTGCCAATCAAACTCTTCCGGACAGCTGTATTTGGACTTTTGTGGTTCAAGTTCAAGCGGTTTGGCGCTTGCTTTGTGGGGTACATTTCTCTCGTTGTTCGGTTTTGGTATATAGTTTTCAAGATAAATGGATTTATGCCATTAGCAGCAATATTGTTCTTGAACAAACAAAACAACTTGAAGCTCCCAAGCTTCTTTTATAAAATCTTTTATACTTAATTTGATACATTTAACCTTTTTTATTATACACTAGCTGCCCCGACAGACTTCGTCCTGTCTCCTTGTTTCCGTCTTTGAAATTCCTTTTTGGGTTTTGGGGCAAGTGTAATACTTTCGCATTTCTGAGTATAGCCGTGTTCGGGCGAAATAATCACTCTGACATGGATGACAAAAACTGGTCGCATTCTGTTCTGTGAAATATACTCTTTGGCCATTCTCTAAGTGTACGGCCAAGTGAATCACAGTGGGGAAAGGGGAAAGAAAAAATGCGCTAAATTGCTATCTCTCTCTTTCTTTCTCGGTCTCTCTCTCTCTCTCTCTTGTTCTCTTTCTCTCCCTTTCTTTCTCTTTCTCTCTTTTTCTTTCTATTTCTCGCTCTCTATTTCTTTCTCTCTCTTTCTCTCCCTCTTTCTTTCTCGCTCTCTCTCTCTCTCTCTTGTTCTCTTTCTCTCCCTTTCTTTCTCTTTCTCTCTTTTTCTTTCTATTTCTCGCTCTCTATTTCTTTCTCTCTCACACCCTCTCTCTCTCTTTCTCCCTCTCTCGCTCACTCGCTCTCTCACACCCCCTCTCTCTTACACTCTCTCTTTCACACCTTCTCTCCCTCTCTCTTTCTCTCCAATCGATTTAGAGACCACAAAAACCTAAGAAACGATACCCATATTGCCCTAGGACGTATTTTAAGGATTAGAGTCCACCCCACCCCCTTCCCTTCGTCCTAAAAGGACCAAATTTGGTCACATGATTTCTCAGGTGACCATCAACAATTGTGCAAGATTTGACTCGATTCGATTCATAACTTGTGGAGTAATCAATGTTTTAACGGTTCGTTTGTATGGGAGGGGTAAGAAGGAGGGGGCGGAGGGGTTTCTAACCATGACGTTGCTCATCCTTGGCCCCTAAAACCCCTGTGTGGCAAGTTTCGAGTCAATCGGTCCAGTAGTTTCGGAGTCTATAAACCGCACACAAAACGGAGCGTCATTTTTATAATATAGATAAGGCCCAGTCCATTCTTCTAAGATTAAAAGAAACCATTTTTATTTCCATATACCCATATAAATTTGTATAGTTTATCAAATTTGACTACACAACAACTAACTGTTCTGTTTCATTGCTGCAGGCATCGTCTGTTTAGAGACCATGTTTCATTATTGATTATTGAGAAAACCCAAACTCTGAGCATCTCTAGTTAATTGTTTCAGTGCTGAAAATGGTCGTCGCCTCGGTCGTGTTTTAGTGCAAAGGCTCGCGTTTGAAACACAACTAACCAAGCTAACGCCGAGGGAAACAAGGGAAACAAAACCGCGCATTCTTGATATAAAATATTTGTCCCGTTCGCGTTTGACACTATTTCGTGCAGGTTCCGGGAGCGCCGATAAGACCCACGGCGGGGGGAAACAAGGGTCGGAAACATGTCATGTTTCAGCGCGACAACAATGCAACTGTTTGCCGTCAGGACCTACAAACAAATCAATACCATACTTCGTCCCACCTACTGCTGGTGCCCCGTTCCTGGTCAAATTTGCCCACCGGGACAGACCCGTGGCCAGCGGAGTGAGGGATGTAAGGAGGGCAGAAAGCGAGACCAATGCCGCGCCTGTATTCGCCGAACCCCCTCAGAGGCGCTCGGTTATCGTTTTTCCCTCTATTCATCAGAATTCCAGCATTCGTGTTTTGTTTCATTATGCAATCAATATCTATGCACTTTTTGTGCTTCGCAGTTGCTGCTGATGCTGCGGCCGACCCCGTGCTTCTAAGGGGGTTCGCGCATTTTCATGAACGGTTTTTCCTCTCATTGGCCCACCACATCATCATCAATGCAATTTCATTCTCCGAACCGAACGCACCGCGAGCATCGAACGGGGCCTGCTCAAGCGGATGGTGTAGTACTCCCCGGGCCCGAAAGCCCTGTCGTTGTTCGTCCGGATCGATGGTGCACTCTTTTGCGCGACTTTTTTGCGTGCCGCTGCATATATAACATACCCGCGTTCGCTAGTCCCTCTGCGCCTTGGCCCATCCTCCAGTCGGGACTCGACAGAGACGCGGCCTCACTTTCACGCTCGCTGATTACATTCCGTAGTCGGTTTGGCAATATTTGCCCGACCACGGACCCACGGAAAACTGGTGAAGCTCGGAGTGTTTTTATTTTATTCTGGGACGTTTTCCGCTGAGCACCCGGCTGAAACACGACGGTCTGTCTCTGCACGTAGGTTGGCAAAAATTTTTATATAAAATGTATGTTTTTCTTTTTAAATTCTGTTTTTATTTTAGCCGACCGACGGGTGGCGCACAGGTAGCCATCGGGTAGGGGCTGCAACATCGTCGCGAAGCTCGCGTTATTCGCGTAAAAAAGTTTCAACCTTTTTAACTGCCGGGATCGATACACCCGCGCTCCCGCACCAGGACCAGCCACTGGACATTTTCCTCGGTGCGCGTACAACAATCGTCGCCGGACGTCAATCCGGGATGGTAGCGAGGGTCGGCTACAGTGCCACCGCCATTGCCGCTCACCTTCCCACAAACACCCACACGAACTTTGTTCCTCTATATTCCGTCCGTAGCCGCCACGGTGGGTGTATGCGTTTTTTCGCGTTCGCTCCCGAAAACGCATGTGTTATTAATTCGCCAGTCCCAAAATTAAATGCACCGTGCAGTACGTTGCAGTCCGTTCTCCCGTGCTCGGTGCGTTCAGGCGGGGAACCGGGGGGGGCCTTGTCGGTAGGTGCTCGCTTGAGATGCACATTTTTGCGAATCATTTTGCCGTACGCCAGCCAATTGCAGTATGTGGGCGGGTGCGTTCGCGAAACGCGGGCAATATAATGCACAACGGAACCCCCGCCGATGTCTGCCTTCGTGGCCCGCCGCGCGATGGTGGTAGGACATAAGGCAAAAAAAATGAAACTCAATGCGCGCGGATGCTGCACCGCTCTGGGCGGCGCAGGTCCCGACGGTGTGTCGTTGGGAAATTTGAATGTGCAGATTATAATATATCGAAGGATATTTGGCTCGGTCGCCATTTTTTGCCGCCCCTCGGCCAGCTCGACCAGCAGGAATATTTGTTTTCATCTGCGATGCTGGGCAATTTTTTGCCCGTCCATCCGTTTGTGTTTTCAGCCGGACGTTTGGTATCCGTTGAACGGATATATGTATATTGGTTTCGAAATGATTAAAAAATGTTTGCATATTCGCACTGAATTTGTTTACCATCACTCTGCGCTTCCACTGCATGCACCGATGCGGATTCCGCGGGTTGATGGCGTAGTCGGGGCGAGGGGCACTGTATATTTTTCATAAATCGCCATATTCAGCATCGTGTGCTCCTCCTGTGCCCAAGCTTCGAGATAAGAGCGACGTGGCCACTGTAGATGCCGCTTGCCGTGGTTATTATTATTTCAGTTCGAATGAAAATGCGTTTTTTTCGTAAATATTGCGCAAGCCGCGTTCCGGGCAAATAATATATCATTAACGAAAGATAAATTCGTTATGACCGAATGCAAATGCACCAATGGAAAACTGCTGCAGTCTAGTGTCGGAAAAAGCGTAATTTCATGCTTCTTTTATTTTGGTCTCTTAATCAAACCGGAGCCTTGTTCGCGGCATGCACACGTGTTATTTTGTGGGATTCGTTGTTATGCATTTTCTTTTGTGCATAATGAATTAGCGTTGCGGAAACTGTACGAGGAAAATGGCTGGTTTTTAATTCAATTCATTCTCCCGCGGGGGGTCGCTCTTGAACGTATTCGGCACGTTCGTCAAGCGGCAACGGGGGTAATATATTTTGATAAAATATCAATATAAATTAAAAAAGTCATTGCATAAGCATACACTTGTAGAAAAGGTTCATTCGTTTAATTAACTTTCATATCTTTCGTTCGTAGCGTTCATATCATTAACTTGTAAAGTAATCTTAATCATGTTTTCATATAAGGATTAATTCAATATTTGATCAATAACCTTTTTTCATTTATGGATGATTTATGCTGATTTATGGATGGTTAAAGTTGAACTTCTATGGTCTTCTGTCCGTGAAATTTGTTTTTAAACAGTTTCTTCAGCTTTTGTATTGGTCTTTTAGTATTTTTAGTACATGTTCTGGAGCAATCGGAACAAATTCGTTCCGCGTAGTTTTGTCGGTGATTCCATTTCAAAATCCTTTTAAAGTTCCTCACAATTTAAAAATGACTTTTCTAATGTTTCACCGTCAGCTAAGAAGAACAGAAGCTGAAGCTAAGAACACGATCTTTTACCCAAAAAATTTCCAGCACGAAACCAAACAGCATCTGGACCATAAACTTAACAAAAGCATCTGGACAAAAAATGTGTTGGTACAGCTCGACTTGTTTAGGAATTATAACTACTTTTATGTTTATGACTGACGTAAGGCAAAAAAAGTCATTATATATTCCTTAAAACAATTCAGCCATTTTAAAATTTATAAACTATGCCTATATAGGTCTTAAGCACCAACTTTCAGTTTTCAATTCAAATTGATGCTCTGTCAGGGTTCGAACTGACGTCTTTCGTTTACAAATCGATTAATCGGTGCAATCTACGGACGAGCCACAAAACAGTCTAGCAGTTGCTGAAGTTTTTGAAATTCTTACTTTAACAGATCTATTCTAGAACACAATTATTGGTGCGATTTGTTTTTGATTAACATTTTTAATTCTCGATCAACCATCAGCCTTCAAGATATTCGAGTGACACAAAATAAATTGGCGAAACGTTGCAGCACTCGGCTCGATAGCTCGATTTACGATTTCATAGCTATGAATTTCCATTTCATAACTCTGAAACTTGCTCCTTTCTCTTCGTTCCCTCCAACGGTCTTATCGCCAACGCACGGTATTGCTATTTATTTTGCGGATTGAATTTAAATGAATGCAATATTCGCGGAAAAGCCCCGAACAAATAACTTCTCTATCGGACTGTCGTCGCCGAAAATGAAATTATCGGAAAATACTTTCTTGTTCACCTTTTACTGTCGTCCCGGTCTGCACGCATGGCGGGCTGAAAATATTTTCTATCAAAATATGCTGACCATTGCTGTGACTCCGACGACGCTTTGGCCTGAAGGAGAGGAGTATGGAGCTGTTAAAACGCATCCTCGGCTCGATTGGAAAATGGATGAACACAAAATTTCCGTTTTCATCGCCGCGGCCGCTGCCACGGTCAGCGCAAGCACGACGATGCTGCACAAACAAAACAGCCCCGTTAGAGTTCGATGTGCGAATATTGTATTCTTTGTTATATATGGCCATAGACACGGAAAGCTTATAATCACGCCAACGGTGCCGAGCATCATGCACGTGGGACGGTGGGTGGGTCTTGCGCAACCGGAGTGCAGCGTATATGCGTGCGTATGTGTGTACGCAACCGTCGATCAACTCGTCTGTTCGATTATTGATTGTGAGCGGAACGAGTCGTGTTCTCTTTTCCGGCCGAAGGATAACTGCAGGCGCTGGCATAGTGGCATAGAGAAAAAAGAAACCCAACCCTGCGGAGGAAAGCGAAGACCATTCCCTAATTGAACCGAAGCTAACATGCACCGTTGTTTTTGGTGGTACACTATATTTAAGGAAGCTGAACTGAACGTGGAGCCCGAATACTGACGTTGAAGTTTGAAGCACTAACTATTGCAGGTTAAATTAAACGTTATGTGGCAGATGAACGGCATCGAGGAACGACTGACACGTTACGAATTCGGGATTGATTCTCGCGCCTTGACATGGCTATTTCCTGTGAAGCAAACGCTGCGTCGCACAGTCCAGGACTCGGTCCTATTACTGGTATATCGAATTGAGGTTCTGAATGACAGGGGAACAGCAGGAGCCAACCACAAACTCGATCAGACTAACAATGTGCGGCGTGATAAAGTAAACATTGCCAACGATCACGACCTGTTCTCCGCGAAGTAACTGTAAAAAAGCTGCGGCGGAGCACCCAAGTGCGTAACGAACCAACGCAAGACCAACGCAAGCTAGGAGCGAATCTCCGAGAAGAGCTTCCCGTGCTCAGCCCAACTACGGATGATTGGATTGGTTCTGTCGACATACGCGTTGTCCTGCTGGTTGTCCTTTGATGCTATTTCTGCTTCACGGCGTAACTTCGCTGGCGTTTGGTGGCCGATTTTAGCCATCAGTCATCTGACACAATGCGTTCGGTGGTTGGAACGACTTACCGAATAGCGACCGACTTCCTGCCTACAAACGGCGACTTTCTTCTTGATGTGCTGCGTCCAACGGATCTGAGAGTCGTTTCAGAGGCAAAATAATGAACGTGTGGTGCACACGTGTTACTTCACAATGCTTCGACAGATACAAACGGAAGAGGTGGTAATTTTGATCGTCGCTTTTATGAGCAAGACTAATTACAGTAAAAATATATTTCACCACAGATGCTGCAACGAGTTCCATCATGAGCGCTGTAGAGAGCTCCATAACCAACTGTTGCGCTCCACAAGATAAATATTCTCCTATCGAACTGATAAAAACCCGGATTGTTTTGCTTTTGCAATATACGTCAGGCTTATTGTGTTGAGC
This sequence comes from Anopheles bellator, assembly GCF_943735745.2. Lineage (NCBI taxonomy): Eukaryota > Metazoa > Arthropoda > Insecta > Diptera > Culicidae > Anopheles > Anopheles bellator. The sequence continues at coordinate 50,948,471 of NC_071286.1, forward strand.
TTGCTTAAAGTGCTGCCACCAGCACGTGTCCACCTTAAAGTGCTTTTTAATTTTTCATGTGTTACGTTGACATATTTAGCTACTGCAACCATAGGGTATGCAGTCCCAACTCGTTCAGTTCAGGAATTCAGTACAGGGTTCATTAATTGGCTCATGAGTGGGAAAACTTGCCCACTTGGTCTTTGGGTGCGTCTGAAGCGAAAGTCATGACTGTGCCACATGCTGAAAATTCCATCATCCGCTAATGAAAATGAATCACTTTCGGGGGCGACGACGAGAACACATCGAGAAGCTTTTCATTTCGGTCCGTGAACGGTGACAATCGATCCGGTCCGTGGCGCAAGCGTTCGTCTGCTTCTCCCCGTTGTTTTATCCTGCCAGGACGCTGGGGCCGGATCTTGTAGGGCTACCGCACCATGCAGGCAGCCTCCTGGTTCGCTGGTTCGCTGTTCGAATTCTGTGTGCTCCGGGACTCTTCATGGCCCTCTCGCTCTCTTTCGCGCACACTTCTTCCCGGTTATTGGCCAAGCACATAGCGTATATTCGCCGGACGCACAGCCCGCCGTATCGGGCCACCCCATCTCGCGCCGATACATGGCTATCCGACGAAGGCCACCGAAGGCCCGGGCGTGTGGCGGGCTTTTCCCGTATTCACGCCGTGTGCTCGATTTGTTTTTGCGTTTTGCCAAATCACCTGCACACCGGCCTCACCCTCCTGCGTCCTGTGGTCGAAGGGGGTGTTGTGGCCGCCATTCGGCCTACGCGTGCACATACGCGGAACTCGTGCTCTGCTGATCTGTGTGTGGGTCTTCGATGCACTTGCACCGCGAGCCCCGCCCGCCAAGGGGCGCTGACCGCACAGCGTAATCGACAGCGGAGACACGAACCATTCGAGGATCCGAAAAACTACGGCTGCAATTCTGCCATTTTTTCTCTTTTTCCCTATGCGCTTTCGCCGTCGCTTCCATTTCGCCATTCGTCGATACCCGACCCGACGGGTTTTGTGCCATTTGTTCCGCTGGGTTCCGATTCTTTTTTTTTGCGTACAGCAGTTTTTCCTCCCACGTGAAGCGGAGTTTTCCTTCCTTCCCTCCCCAGCTGCTCGCGATGTGCAATGCGTTCGCGGGCTCGAGGATCAGCAGGATCTGCAGCCACTTCGCGCGCGTGTGTATGTGAAAGCTTTGGCCGGCTACTACGGCTTCGTCGCCCCGATGCTCTCACCGTTGGGGAACGGGCCATTTTGAGCGCACTTTTTGCGCTTCTAACGAGCGTCGGATGGATGGATTGACGGGTCGCCCATGCGCCAGGACCGTGAATGCTTGACAGGACGGGGAGGGATTTTTTCGCCACTCCATGCATTATTGGCGACCGCTGTCCATGCCACCAGCCCTGCCACCGACAAACGTTGTTTATGTGTTTCCGAACCAAAATGATTTGAATGCCAACCGACAGAGCGAAAAAGAGAGAGAGATACCGAGATGGAAAGGATATTCGCTACAGTCCACGTTGTGATCCACATACACACGCACATGTATTCTGGCCATGTTGGGGGTGGTGTGGTGGCCACGATTCGATTGTATTCGTGTATTGGAATCCTCGACGTGTCAAGTAGTGACGCGGTTTCGATCGTTGTGTGGTGTGGCCGCGCACTTTCCTCCCTGGGAATGCTGGGAAATTCGGGACTAAATGGCGATTTTTTCTTTCCTCCATTGCGGGATGCTAGTAGGGCTTTCGTGGCCATTGGTGCGGACAAAGAAAATCCCAAATGCGACGGAATGGGTGAAGGCCATTCTGCACACATCCTTTCGGCGGTGCGGAGGATTCCTGCCCCGCCATGTGGGTGTGCAGGGGATGTTTTTTATTTAATGTTTCAGCACGCAACTCGTAGCACCCTCCCTCTCCTTCGGCTTTCCTTGCAAACACACAGCCCCGGGGCCTGGACCACTTATTTCGGTAAACCAGTCTCTCGATCGTCAGCAGCGTTCGCCAATAATTATACCCAAGGATTCTGGGCCCCAGCAGAGCCCCTACACATCCTGGGTTTAGCTACTGCTAATTCTGCTTCGTTTCAGGTTTTTTTCGTCCCGGTACCCGATAGCCCCCGACGCCATTTGTTCCCGGCTGGTTCAAGCCCGCCGAAATCCGCCAGAACGAGAGAGGTACACAGGATTGGCCAGTATAAAAGGGTGCCACCGGCTCGCCAATGGCAGCCTAACAATGATTGGACGGCGGAAAAAAAGGATCTAGGACGGAACAGGCGGGCGCTGCACCGTCCCGCCGGAACGGTGGAGGGCGAGCATAAAAAGCATTATGAGTTACGGTATCGGGCTGTGCATTAGCGTATCGAAAAAATGCTGCGAATGATGATGGAGAACCGCACTCGGTACGCGCGCGTATGGTTTCGCTTTGCATAAAATACCGAACGCATTGCATAAGGGAATGTACACCAAACGCCATTGTGCCACTCCCGTGCCGTCCGCGACCCAGTCGGGCCTTTTTGACCAAATTTTCTTCTACTCACTGCCTCGTAGCTATTGGAGCGGTGTTCGAGTGTATGTGGTTGCAGTGAAAGCTGAACTGGCTCAGCAAGAGGCAATAGGACGGCGAGAAACGACGCATCGTACGGGTTTGGAAGGAGCAAGGATTTGTAATGATCGCGAACCAACGAACCACGTGCTTAGGGCTTCCGTGGTCGTAACTGGAGTAGGACTGGGGCTGATTTGTTCTTCCTTGTAGTATCTTCGTCGAGTGGGACTAGAAGATGAACCTCGTGGACGTTACCTTTTTCTGGTTCGATGCACTGTGGACGAGAGCAGTAAATGTATCGATCGCGCCAAATGGGTCGAACGGTTGATTCGATTGATTCAATCGATCCAACACTAGATTCTTGCGGTGAATCCCTAAAAATTCTGTTTGTTTCCTGCCAAACGATGATATTTTAGTTTTGGTGCAGTACTTATGCAATACGCTCACAATGTTTAAAGTTTGACAAATATCATTGGAGAGTGAAGAGCGATTTTTTTCAATGTATGCCATGTACAGTCCTAGATGACCACGTCCATTTGGAATTAATTTAAAAAAAAACCTTTAAAAATACGTTGTCGCTTGTGGATCACGTGTCACGCCGGTATCCTTTACCCATTGTTTATCCGTTTGCTAGTGGCACTATTGGAATGCTCCGTAGTGAGCAGAATTGCATATGGCGACACTAACAAGCGCCGAGGGCCTCGTACTTGGGATAGCAAGGAGCGTTGGGAAGGTGTGGGAACCCATGGTACTACTAGCGTTGCCGGTCAACCGGTTCCCAATCCACCGCCAGCTCGTTTGCTTCGCGAAAACCCGGCCGTGATGATGGTCAGCGAGTCCTCCGCATACGCCGAAGCCCATGTATACAGACATATTGATTCGCGATGCTAGCTTTTCGCGTCCTATGTTCTCGATGTACGGTCGATGTACAAATGAAACCTCCGTCGGGTCGCCGGCACCATCTCCCGAGCCGGTCACTTGTAGCGGGCGCGAGCACCGAATGTTGTTCCATTTCGCTTTTCCAATATTTGGAACACCATGAAAGGTGCACATACACACAGACACTGTGGCACCAAAAATTTCCTTCGCGATTCGAACCGTTTTACTTAGTGGTCATCTTTTTGAAACTCTTCTCTCCTTCTCTCTCTCTCTCATGGTAAATATATTTGGGGATAATTGGAAAAGGGGGCTCAGTTTGTAGTCTGGTGGGCAAAACGGGAAAAACGGACATGAAAATCTGATCTGCTTCGTCCTTCCTCTTCCTGCAGCTGCAGCGGGACATGATCCGAGGGACCTGGGCGGGAAATATCATGAAATGAATGGAAATAAATCAATAGAATCCGCCACGGCGCGAGCGTTTTCGCGTGTGGCGTTTTCGACGGACCCCAAATCGACAGAATTTGACCACCAGTACATTAGGCTTCTATGTACGCGATTTCGCGAGATATTCGCAAGTGCGTTGTGTGCGTGTATGTGCCGAATATCGAAGTTTGCCTTTTGAATTTTTGTGAACACCTGTTCCGGTTTCCCTCCGAACGGCTGTTGTTAAGTTCATATTGGGTTCCTCGCTTTACGTTATATTTATATTAAAAAATTTTCTACAAAATTTAAATGTTTAATTTGCGAGCGTTTACGTATAAAATCTATCCGTTTTATGCGTGGAAACGGTCGTTGTTTCCTGTCCGCTTCCGGGAAGACGGCTCTTCGCATCTGACAACTAGTTGAATTCAAAGCGGGGGATTGAAATGTAAGCTAATCCTAAATCTATAAACACACTCTGTAAAATCTGCCCAAAAAAATCAAATTCATAATCTCCTCTATCTCTTTATCTATCTATCTCTATCTCCGGGTGTACTCTTGTCCAACCCTACATATCGCTGCTACTTTTTTCTAACATGTCGATACAACCTACAAAGAAGTTGATGTATGTTCATGCATGCATTTGAATTGGCTTTTCTATGTCAGATGTGTTTCCCTTAGAGAACGAGAATTTGAACATTCAATGAAAACAAAAAAACGTTCATACGACGTACACTATTGCATCCGGTCAAACTATGGCAAAACTTTGTTCCACCCAGGTCACGTATAGCTCAGGCGAAGGTTAAAATATTTATCAGTAAATCTGCTGGGGGTAGTTTCATTGGCAACGCTACGCTTAGAGCACAGTGGCGAAAGATAAAAATGCTCACAGTAGCTTGCAATAGAAAGTTACGGTACAGAACCTGGATCGTCATGTTTGATTGATATTGATATTAATACCGAAAACGCAGATCTTGCGCACGGTGGTGATGATTTTTTCAGTGTTTTCGCTTTTGCTAGCTGGCGGATATTTGCAGAATTTCAAATCGACTGGTACTTTTTCGCAATCCTCCGTTAGCAATAGGTTTTGGCAGCTATGGAGAGTGACTGCCCATCGCGAATCCTGCGTTCTATTTTTGTGAACGAAAACCCTGCCAGGGACTCCGGTATGTTTGTTTTAATTTTAAATGTTGTTCATTGTTTGTTGCAGGCTTTAGATGAGTACGACATCCAGCCGGACTTACCGCAGGCGTTGCGTTTACTGGATGAAATGAACAGTAACTTCCGGCAGGTTTCCGACCTAGTGGGCAATATGCTGCAGCGTGTCAAAACCGGAGAGCTGTCCACCGAGTATGGGCTAAACTTTTTGGAAATCAAGTATCACATGCTGCTGAACTATCTTATCAATCTGACGTATGTGGTTCTGAGAAAATGTTCTGGTGAGTATAAAAAATAAATATGTAAGAGAAGGGAGCTTTAAACATTAAACAGGGCAAAATGAGATAAAAAATGAGACAGATAATAGATTGAGACATAAAAATTGGGACTAACTATTATATTTTATCTAAGTGGAACAGTAACAAATAGACAAATCTTAATCATTTGTTCTGTAAATTTTATACTTTAATAGTTTCCTTTTCTATGTTTACATTCTTTCGTTCGCAGGTCATCGAATCGAAAATGATCCGTCGATCGATAGATTGATTGAAATACGAACAGTGTTGGAGAAGATTCGACCCATAGACTACAAGCTTCGATACCAGATCGATAAATTGGTAAAAACAGCCGTCACCGGTGGCAGCAGCACTGCAACTGACACAACCTCCTTCCGAGCGAACCCGGCGAACCTGGTATCGCAAATACCGGAAGCGGGAGAAGAAGCCGGTGGCCAAGATGCGACAGCAGTCGATGGTGGTTCTGACGAAGATTCGGACAGCTCGGCAAAGGTCATGCTCAAATTGAAGCGTGCCAAGGCGGCGACAAAAATGTTGGCGCAAGGTGGCACGTCCACTGTGGAAACGGAAGCTGAGGCAGCTATTGCAGTTGATAGTTCCACAAGCGGTCGACGGAGCAAACACGACATTTACGTGCCACCCAAACTAACATCGATGCCTTACGAGGAGGACACAAAAGCCGAACGAGCCCGAAAACAGATGGAACGCGCACGAAAGAGAGCTCTAGGGTCGTCGTTAATACAGGATTTGAAGGATGAGTATCTCGATACGCCGGTCGAGCTGTCCAGTAGTTCCCGTGCCCAACAGATATTGTCTCGTCGCGAGCAAGAGCGCGAAGAATACGAGGAGTCCTATCTTACACGTTTGCCGGTTACGAAAGCAGAAAAGCAGCGTAGCAGAAAGCTAACGACGCTTGGTAAGTTGTAAAATAAATCAGTTTATCAGGTAGCTTGTTTCATTAGTTAGCTTGGTCAGGTTAGTTACGTTTTACTATTTATGTTCCACTATTCATGCGATATAGTGCATGGTAGCGCTAATTTCTTCCACTCGGTTGGTTTTAGTTTTATAATTTTTTCGGTAAAATATTAACGTTGTTAACGTGAATGTTGCTGATGACCAAGTGAAGAAGGTACGCATATTGTAGGAAGCAAGGATACAATCCTTCTTTGCGTTGCACGACTTTATTGCCGTGTGCTTCTGTTGCATTTAAGCGCCATGGAAGAAAAGCTCACGTTACTTGTGCGTAGCTTTTGTATGGATGAAGCTTTTAAATAGTGTATGGCAGATATGGTAGAAAGTTCGTGGTATTTCGTGCTTTATCCTGATATTATTCTTTTTGTATCCTTTCAGCTACTTTGGGCGATGAGTTAACAAATTTCACCGATTTAAGCGTGTTGAATGATGACTTTGCTTCTACTTCGGTAAGTGGTGGGAAAAAGCGCAAAGCTACCAAAGTGAACAAGAAACATGCTAAGAAGCGACGTTTTCGTTAAATGCTGGTGAGAAGTCTATATCAAATTAGAAACCTTATAGGAGAATATAAAAAGTGGCCACATCGTTACAATAGAGCGATTATGGTGATGCATTTCGCAAAGTTATACCATGAAGTGAAGTTTACAATTCAACAAATTCGTCTCAACCGATTTCATTTGGGAACTTTTTGTGTAGTTATGAAATGTTAGCTTTATTTTGTATTGTTGAGAAAACATATGTTCAGAGAAATTATTGCTTCGATTTGTTCTGTGAGTTTATATATCTATAGTTTATTTGTCTATTGTCTGATCTGACTTTGGTTACATGGTTCGTATCTAAATTTCATCGATTATTTGTTTTTTTTGCGACAAAGGTCAGTTTAAACATCGATATTGGATCTACTTTGGGGCCAAAATATGAGCTGGCAAATATAGGCTGTACGTTCTAATCCAATGCAAAAAAAAATGTTTCGAGAAGTTCCATTTACTCAAATACAAAATACAGAAACCAGGTTTTTTTAAACGAAAAACATAAAAAAAACCAATGAAAAACATTTAGCAACAAACGAAAGCGAAATGAAAACAAGGCACAAAATGCAGAAACGAACAATTAAATCGAATGTTTCATTATCTTTAAAAGTGTATAAACATCTATTCGAGTGTTATAAAAAAGCATACGATGCGATGATGTTGTCTCAATTGCAATAACACTTTATCCAAACCTTCAAAAAGCAAACCAGTAGCCCTAAACAAGCAAAGGGTAGAAAACCGGAATCAGGTAACTATAAACTTATTCGTTACATTAGTTTTATGCAAGAAATTATAGTTTTCTGTACGCGTTATTTTTTCCTTCTATGGGCGTTCGACTTCAAGAAGATATACAAATCATAGTTATTATCAAATAAAGTAATAGGAAATAAAATGTACAGCGTATTAGAAAAGAAAATGGAAAACACAACTGATAATAGTTATAACTCTACAAAAACCAGATTTTCGTTACTTTATATTACGGATACAAAAAGGAGAAACACGAGCACAGCAGCGCAATTTGCATCTGCGCAGCGATACAATTGTTAGTAAGAAGATGAAAAGAGTGATAAACATAGCTTAGAGATGGAGAGATAGTAATATGAGAGGAAACAAAGAGAAAAGATATGATAAGACAATTTACCATATTGTTGCCTTTTTCTATAGCAAAACGTAATGAAAGCTATTACGTATAAGGGTGTAACGGGAACGAATGCATGACGATGATAAATCCACAGTTTAATCTGTAGAAATGTTTATTATTGACTGGTTTACAACAAGCACTTATACACATTTTGTATCGAGCTAAACATAACCCGAAATATTTACGAGATATTTGCAAGAGCTAATTTTTGTTTTATGTGTTCCACTCATTTATCACTTTAACAAGATTGAAGTAACACATCAAGAGCAGATGAACAATGCAATAGAAAACAGATGCAAAAACTTACTCACAAAACCTCAATTAACACAGATATCGAACGCCCGGATGAAGGAAACAATGAACGAGCTAAGAGATGCGCTAAATATATAAGTTATAATAAAGCGAAAAGAGCGATATGCGTAAGTAAATGTCCTAAAAAGAATTATAAAACAAAGAAAGGAAGAAAATAAGATAAAGTAAAATTATTTTATACAAACTGTATATGAAACATTCACAACATTGGAAATCAAATTTAAACCATGTGTGCACGAACTACAAGGCAAACGAAGAGGCGAACGATTCAAACGAAAAACCCTCTACTAGAAGGAACGTGTAAAGTCAGAAGTAAACATAGATTCCTACAAAGTTACTACATGCAAGGACGGTACGATGTTGTAAGCATGCAAAAAAGAATAGTTACTCGAGCCAACATCATTCATATTACCGGTTGCGCGATGAAGACAATTTCAAAATACTGACTATGAAAGTTTTTGATTAGCAGTCTAACCACTGTTGCATTTTTTATCGTTTTTGCTCTACAAGATGTACAATGTTACAATTTATTGTTTCTTGTTTCTTGCTTCTATATGTTACTCAATCATTTGATTTAAATTCAATGAGTTCATGAGTTAATCCATAGTACCATATTATTAAGTACATTAGTTTATTATGTTTGCATTGCGTTTTTATATTGTCAATAAATTTTTTATTAGCTCGCCCCATTTGTTTTTTTTATATAACTATTATATTTTTTTATATATTTTTAATAAAAAACGTTTTTTGTTCTGATTAATAACTGATTCCTTAAAACTAAACTTACCATCAGGAAATAGTTTTAGATTGAATACACCTTGTACCATGTATTTTTGTACTACCTTGTGTAAGTTAGTTTTGGCTTCGCTAGAGTATGGAGAGCATCTTTGTTTTGCTTAACCAACAACACTGACCAAGAGCATCATTAAATTGGTAAAAAACGTAGTAAAGTTTGTTGTCACGCTAACACCTGCAGTAGTTGTAAAATTAATAAAGTTTCATAAAGAGTCTTCTTTTGTTCGTCGTGGTGACCTTTGTACTTGTAAGGTTCTTGCAAGAAGGTGTTGTCTTGTACGGTGTTAGCTGCAATATAGAAACACATATAATGGACGTGTGGATGCATTGCCTAATATTTTAATACGCTAGTGCTGCTCTGTAAAAAAATCTTATCCGTTGTATATTTGACTGAAGCCGTACCATCTCATAATTTACCTTTTTGGAGAGGAAATTCAAATTTGAACTCGGTGTATTTGTGGCATAAATGAACAAACAAGGTGCTTTATTTACATAACCCATTTCTTAATTTTTTCCCTTAACCAACTTAATTGGTTATCAATTACTTTCTGTTTTAGCAATCAATGAGTGAGTGAGTCTACGTGTATTGCTCAAGTCCTTACATCTTGCGAAAGTTGAAAGAAAACTAAACATGCACACACATTGAAAAATCTTGTTTCAGTAAACTTTTTCTTTTCCTACGCAAATTTGTCGATTTATTTTTACTTACGTTGAAGTACATTATGCTATGTTTAGTGTTATCTTGCTGTTGGCTTATTATCATCGACTATGTAGATTGACAATATCATTCAATTTACCACGTAGATGGGAACAGTGTTCCCAATGGGTTAAGGAACTGCGTTGCACCTTTTTACCGCTTCGAATCAACAATCAACTATTGTTGGCGAATAAATTGATTGGTTTGTAACCGGTGCATAAAAATGAATGGTCAGAAAAAGTTAAATGCTGAAAAAAAGTCCAACAACAGAGAGACGCAGATAGGGGGGCAGGTTTCACAGATTCATAAATTGATAACTTCCGATCGGGAGGAATTTCATGAATAAATTATCCATTCCAGTGGATTACACATGCAACGATCTGATTAATGTTGATGCAACAGCAAGCAATTAATAATAATAATTTAAAGTACACCTGTGGAAAGTCCCCTGGATACAATCGCTACCGCACGCGTCCGGATGTCGGCCAACAATTACGAGGACCAGGTGTACGGTTTTGTATGGTAACGATGCAAGAATAAGTTATTGGTTTGGGTGGGGCGAAATATTTTTGGACGTTGTTTTAATTGTTTACAATTGGTAAAAACATAATAAAATTAAGGGCCAAGATTGGTTAGATCGGAGTTTTTTGAATAAAGTTTAGATTGTAATTAAAATGGACCAATGTATGCCTCAAAATTGTTTGAGATCCAAAATTTACGTCAAAATTCCACTTAACCGCTTCTGAACCAAGTTTGCGGGTAGACCACAAAATTACGAGAGAAACAAAAACAAAAAATCTAAAGATACACGGTACGATGAAGAAGCTGAACTCTGGAACAACTAACCCTTTCGATTTGTTGAGAATATCTCAAACAACGTCTTTTTTATTGTGTTTGTTTTGTGTAGTGTTTAGGCTTTTTAGCAATGATTGATATACAATTTTATAGGCTATAGGTGTGCAATATGACTTTAGGAAGACTAAAAATGTAAAAAAACAATTTTTTGCGGTTGGGATTTTAATCATTAGTCACACTCAAGGGATTCAAGGTTATTCAGATTGGATACTGTTACAAATTATGGTATTTTATTGATTTCGGTATTTGTTTTGTTATCCTTATCATTGTGCAGTGGTGAACTGAAACGAAAGAAATGAACGAAACGTTTACAGAAAGAACATAAAGTAAATACAAGTCAATTTTGGTTGAACGTAGATGACCGCGATGGGCGTCATAAGTATCGTGCAATGATATCTCGATGGTATTTCGATATCATTTTGAATATAATAAGCAATTGGGTTCATTGGTCTTGCAAAGAATCTGGAATCTGGTACAATTCTGTAGGTGTTTTCAGTCGTGTTTGGCGAAACTTTCTTAACCTTTTTGACATTTCCTGCTCAATGTTGATTCAGGTCCGGTTTGTTTCAAGGAAGTAAAAAATGTCGAAGTGAACGGCAAATAGCAAGCGACCCGGATATTGTTTCCCTGGCCAGGAATGGCTTCTACGGGCTCGCGTTAATCAGCGATGGTCTGACAAATGAACCGTAACAGTGTGAATCCGGAAACCGATACGGTTGATTGGCAGTCGCCCGGGTGTTGCGGCCCATTAGTCGGACTCACTTGCACAATTGGAAAACAGGGTGCAAAAGCCGGAAAAGCACAGAGGCGTAGACCGAAAAGAAAAGATGAATATTAAATTTTTAATTTATCAAATCGGGTATACAGAATTCGGTCCGCCGGCGGACGACAATGCGAATGGAAGAATAATGAGTAAGCGAAAGTACGCTCATTGTAAGGCAGAAGGAGATAAAAATAGTAGAGAGCGAGGAGGTATAGATCGATAGAATGAATGTAGTAAAAAAAGACTTGTCCCCCATGGCAAAGAGGGGGAAAATCGATCCCAAAAGTATCAAAAAGTAAAATCAAGTGAATTGAAGTGAGAGCGACCTTTTGCTCACGGTCGCTGACGACGTGACGATAACAAGAGGGAAGGATAATTTTCGCTTTACGTTCGCCTGATTGAGTTGAAACTTGATTAGCGAGTGAATTATACCGCCCTGGTGAGAAATTATGTTTTTGGCCATCGCGTTTTTGTCGCTTCGTGCGAAAAAATGTTGTTTCAAGCATTCCGACATTGAGAACAAGAGAAGAAAAACTGCATTTTCAAAACGAGTCGAGATTTTTCGGACAATTTTAAACTTGATTGTCGACAGTGTTGCTAACGTATCGTACGCTGGTTAGAAATGGTGAGTGATGGTAAAAAACACCTTCATTTTCTGCTGTTTGGAAAGATAATTTCTGGAAATTGGCGTGCTGCTTAGAATAACAAACATATGAAGTCTCTTTACATAACATTTTATAAAAATGGAAAGTTAGAGCAAAGGCAAAGCAAAGGATTTAAAGGACAGATTCGAAGGTCTAATTGTTGCGTCGCTTCCCATTTGCACAGATACATCATAAGATCAATCAACCAATCCGGACTTAACCGTTAATACGTTTTGCGACTGCTTTCAGTTTTAATGTCGCTAGAAGTTACCCGTTCATTATCAATTATAACCACCGCTGCGACACAGGTTTTCTTTACATTTAATTTTTGTGAATTTAAGTTTGTTTTTCGTCGAAGATTTATTAATTGACTTGTAGTTTGTTTCGAAAATCAATATAAATATTTCTAAAATTATTAAATAATTTCGGTATCGTGAAAAGTTTTATGTCGGATAGTAGAGGACTATAAAACATTGAGCCAAAAGCAAGCACTTCACTATTTTAGAAGTGTTATATTTCGAATGGATGGAAAATCTTCGCATCTTTCGGTTGCGTGGAAAAATTATGGTCAAAACCAATGAAATGTGAAAATAATACCAAAAAACAAATTCTAAACTGTGGGAAATGATAGCTTAAGACTATGGCCGAAGCTAAAACCAACTATAAAGACTATTTTAAATCCCGATATGGTTTAAGATGACTTTTTATCAGTTCGTGTTAGGACAAAACAGGAGTATTCTAGGAGCTTGATTGTAAATTACAAGCATACATACGTGTATCTAGGTTTCAATGAATGTTTTTTTTTCAAAACTAACCAGCTTAGAATTTTTTTGGTACCAAATCATCGGTTTATAAAAACAAGTGAAGAAGAGCTATATGGGAATATAAAAAACTTATAGAGGGTCGAAAACAATAGTAAATTCCACATCTCATATTCTTTGCAAAACATTGTATAAAACTAGCGAAGCAAAAAAACGATATCGAAGGGTGTTACAAGAATGGTATGTGAGCCAAATAAATTCTTCCACAACCTACATTAGATTTAACGGTGCTCGCAAGAACCGTATGACGAACAATCCTGCAAAACAGGCACTAATCAAAGATGCATACAAAAATTAAACACCTAATACTAATTTGGCCAATGGAAATTATGTAATTTTTATCGCCTAGTATGACTTCCGGCAAGGGTGAAATTAGAGTAACGAGTACACACACACTTTGAAATGAATTACTTTTCAGGCATTCTTCAAAGTACTGTACGGTTGCTTATGGTACTGCGTGTTGCAGAACAAGAGTGTAAAAGTTTATCAATAAATCGAATGTAATTCATTGGTAAAACATGTGAAAGAGAGCTTAAAAATCGACACAAAAAACACAAAACCAACGGAGAGCAAAATATGATTAGTTTATTTAGGTACGTGTGTATTGAAACGAAACTCAAGATAAATTTAAAATAGTAATTGAGTCGAAATACCGCGTAAATGGTTTTCCAGCACGCTGCGGTTTTGCGGTGATCATGGAGGTCGAATGGTCTGTTTTTAATTGAGTTGAACCCTTTCGTTCTCTTATTCATTCTCCATTCTACGATTCAATTATAGTTCAGACATTGGTTGATCCGAAGGTGTTTAAATGTAATTGTGGTGTCATGGAATGCCACACGGTACAGTTTGGTTATTGAACCTATCGGAAACAAACTAATGGGGGGGGGGAATACATAGTATGGTTTGGGTGAATGATTTTTCGATGAAATAAAAGATTCATTCAACTATACATCAGAAGAATGCAACAGAAACGTAAACACCTTCGAATCAATTGGAAATTTGAGTATCAAATGATTTAAATTATAATTATTAGAACAACTTTTCTAATTTGCCTTTCGGAGGGCACTTTCAATTCCAGTTGAAACATTTTTTTCCATTTCCTTTTTTCCTGGGCCAACATGATAGTGCAGCTGATGGGTCAATTGGGAAACTGAACTTCTGTATAATTAAGAAGATAAAGATTGTGACGTAAATATTATATTAGTATTGCACGGATTAGAAACACAGATAAATACATTTATGCGGTGAGGAGTGAATGTTGAAAGGAATAAGAAAGAATAAAGATTATTACCTTGATATTGCCTTCGATTATACAATATAATATAATATGATGAAACTTAAATTAATTTTTTAATAATCGAATAACAATGATAACAAAAGATAACGAAAAAACAACTAAACGTATGACAAAACATACAAACAGAACAAACTCAAACTCCTAACAACAGCTGCTAACAAATAACAGGAATAATTGCAAATCACATCCTATATTTATACACTGAAAAGAAAAGAGAACTGAACAATAGCTTTTAGTTTAAGGATAGAAGAAAACTCAGAAAACAAGAAAATCACAAACATAATAGCTAAATATTTTTCATCGTTTAAATCAATTTTATCCACGAATAGTGGAGTACTTTTGAATACATCTATGAGTAACCATTTATTTAGTGTGTTACAGAATCAATCCAATCCGTGTCACGTCATTAAACAACTTCCAGGCAGATACAGAACGCGAACTGGCCATAGTTATTTTACAGTACCATGAAATTCATCAAACAAACCAGCATTCAATCATTGACATTCAAACGGGGACGGAACAGCAAACCAAAAATCCAGTTTCAAGAGAAGTGGTTGTCTCGGTTCTGGAGCGATACAGAGCAAAGTATTTAACGAGCTTGAATGGCAGTGTAATAAAACTTTCGTACTAAAGTTATTATTTGTTTGTCAGGGAGAAAGGCATAAATGGAGAAATATTTGAGGAAACGAAAATGGAAACTAAACTATAGTATTTGTGGAAAAAATTACTTCTAATATATCGAAATGCGATGATTTGAAAACATATTCCGAAGACAGAAAGGAAAACTAACTATAAAAAAACCGGAAGTCACGAGAGAAATATATGAGGAAAAGAGTGCAGAAAGACGAAGAAAGGGTTAAAAATAATCTATTTGGCTAAACTTAAGAAATCATACAAAAACATTATACTTTAACTACCACTAAAATATGAAAAAAATCTCAAATATGTGTAGTGCGTTTTAGCAATAAAACAGTTTAGGCTCTCTGCAAAACCCGTAAATGGAAACAAAATATAATAAACTGATACAGCTAGGCAACAACTGGACTATGCTTATCAATTCAAATCGAGCCTATCACTTTGGCTTTGTTCTACTGTCTTGCCGCGATGCAAACAACACATTCAAGCAGGCAAGAATTTGTTTTCAAACTCGAACTCGAAACGACTCAACCTGACGATCGTCAATGTGAATTGAGGAGGTACCGCCGAGGCCGGTCTTGAGACACGGACCATGAAGTATATCTTGCAGGCGAGTGCTATAGGCAACGCTCAGAAACCCAAAGTCCCAATAGAAGACAAGCGTATGCAGTAATTGAATCAAACGGAACGAAATTTTGGGTAAAATGCTGACAGGCCAGTTTAGAGATTTATAAATTATAAAAATAATCTAAAAAGCGATTCGCACACACATCTTCTTATGGTATTTTGTTGATGGAAGAAAGTTCAAATAAAAATACTTTATAGCGTGAATCAAAACCCTAGATTGGTCAATGAATGTCCAACCATGGAGTAACTGATGGAAAACGAACGACGGTGGTCAAATGAATCAACCCCACAATTGTGATCGGATAATCGAAAATTTCGAACTCAAATTCATTGGACATGCACATGCAAACCATTCGGAACGGGACAGTTCTTCCAACTGTAAACGCTGTAGAAGATGTGTGATCAAATATTTAAGGACACACGTTTATGTCTCAGTTAAAACCATTGTGTATTTCATTTATGAAAATAAATATTAGTAAAAAAATAAGTTGTACCTCCCTACATTTAGCATATTTCGGTTGTGTTCTGCAATAATTGGATGTACTGAAAAAAGTTTATTCTAACTTCTTTACGTCAATGTTGGGTGAGTTTAATAAACAAACATCGTGTTGAGCAACTGGGGCGATGGGCAGACTGCCAATAAGTATCAAAAGTATTAAAAGTATTTTGATAACCTTTGGGTTATGAAAATTAAGCCAACATTACGATTATACCGTTATTCAACATTGTTTGGTAAATGATTTGCATGTATGTTCCCTACTTGGTAGCTTGTTGTAACACTTTGTATTTCTTGTTTTTTTATGTCTCACCCTTAAGACAAGTTGTAATTTGGGCAAACGGATTGTCATGGCCACTGCCACGAAGCGGATCGGAGACGGGCCATAGGGTCAGAGAGTTTTTTTTGCGCCATGCTCAGGAATCGCTTGTAATGCAGCCAGGAATCCTGGGAAAGGTAACAACTCGTAGATGTACCGACGGCAATCGAGGCTGCTTTTGGGGCACTTGGCTGCTGCCGGAATCCTAGATGAGGCTTCCAAAAGTGCAAAAAGTTAATTGCGGCCGGCGGTGATTCTTGCAAGAAAATTATGTAGTAGCCGGTGGGGCCGCGCCGCACGCTTTTGCGTACGTCCGTTCCATTTTTCACTCCATTTCCGCCGAATCCGAACGCAACTTCTTCACGGCGCCCGGTGAGTTTAATTACACTTTTTGTTTACGGAAAATTGTTTTCCGTCGGGCCGCCACTTCCGGGCCCTTGGCGAAAGCCGAAAATTACTCGCCATTCGCTTCGCCCGGTGAGCGGCCAAATTGGGATAGTTTTTCTTTTCGCGTTCCGTCCGAGCTGGTTACACTCGCAACCGGCCATTGTTTGTCAACTTGTTAAACTGTTTCAGGGGTTTCGAGCTAAAGCGTTTGCGTCGAATCAGTCTCGAATTGAGGAGAATTTCTCCGTTTTTCTTTTGTTAACATTTATGCCGGGGGATTGTTTACGCCACTGCGCGAATCAACAGCTTGCCAGCCGATGTTGCTTACTGTCAATTGCAAAACTAGAACCTCTGTACGATGCTTTCATTGTTCAACTCGCCCTCGAATGTGAATGGTCCGACAAGCTAACTTTACTGCCGTAAGGTGGAAACTCATCATGATGCCACGCATTTAATGAGAAGCTTATCGTCCCTAGCCGTACTCCACCGGCACTGAATTCAAGCACTGAATGCGCCATTTTTGCACGAAACTATGGCATCAAAAAGGCCTACGCACAACAATTTTCATTACAGACTTGCCACTAGCCTGTCCTGTCTGCTGTCCGACCCCTGCATTAAACGATTCGTTCTGCTCCACTTCCGTGTGTCTCGAGTTCATTAAGTTTAAGACATTTTCAAATGGCCTCGGCCGGCAAGTACAAGTACGGAACTGCCGGGCTGGGGATGTACTGAAAGGAGAACTCTCATGCAAAACATTCGCCAGCTGATTACGCTAATCAGTAGCCAGTCGCAAACTAATTACATGCTGCCAACAAGCGTTCCTCTCAATCAAACGCATGATAAATGAATTCCATTGGGCAGATGCTTCACTTCGTTAGGCGGTGTTGGCAGTTTGGTATCTGGAGGCGGTGGCGAGCTCTCTGCAGGCCACTTTCTGGGCCCCGCCTGGACCAACCGTCCCGGGGGTTTGTGGAACTCAGCAGCAATCAGCTCATCCATCCACCGAACTCCCCACCGGTCCGGACCATACCGAAAAGGGGTTGGCGCTGGAAGTTTTTTCTCGGTTTCGCGTAAAATCTGCCTAACGTAACTGTCTGCCAACGAAATAAACTTCGTCCGTCTGCCAAGTCCGTTCTGATTCGATTCGTCTGTCGCGGCGCTAGTTGGGCCAAGTATCTGGAGCTATCCTTTGCCGCCCTGCACTACAACAACGATCCATTGCGGTCCAATTCGGTTCCGACGGTGCTTACAACTCTCGCCTCTCTCGGACCTCTCTCGCAGCACAGCATTCGGGAGGGGGCAGCGGGGAAAAAATGTGCGAAGAAAACAAAATGAAACAAACTGAAATAAAAAGGACGGGTCCCACGAGGGGCAACTTTTCTTTTCTTCTCGTAAACATAATTCAATTTTCCATACTGTTGCAATTAAGATAATTTGAAAGATAGAAAGCAGTCGAGCGGTAACCGAGGGGGCCAAAAGAGACTCTGGTAACCACCGGTGCTGGTAAACAGGATACGTTTGGGGGATTATCGGGGAGGATTGTGAAGTTCCGTTGTTTTCCGGTTTTCTTCGGTGCGTATTTGTTTTGGACTTTTCGCCCGTTGCTGGACCCGCGGTAGCTTCATTAATGCGTTTCGCTTCGGCAGCTCTAGTCGTGGTTGTTTTCCCGTTGGTCGCCGAATGCAGTACAGGGATGTTACAGTTACTAGCGATTGTCATGTTCCCGCTTGCGGTGATTGAAGCGTGGAAAGTTAAAGAACGTACCGAAGCACTAGCGTAATGCCTGTCGGTGCCCTTATACAAATAGGATTTTCATTGAAAGGATATAGGTCTAAAACTTGAGAATCGGCATGTTGAAAACAAATGGCTCTAGCTGTCAATTTGGTACTCCTAGTTTTGCTGTTTTGGCAACATTACTTTGATTTGACATCAGGTAAATGATTTCAGGTCGAAACAACAAATTTCTTTACTTTGCAACCGATTTTTGAAAGGGTTAGACCATGTCAAACTTCTGTGTCTGAAAATTACGTTACTTTTTAGCTACCTGCTGAAGGAAACTTTTGCAGACTCGCATCAAATGCTGGTCGAGGATTGTTTCTTGAAGATCGCTGCACTTTGAGTGGTTTATGAAACTTAAAATGTCGATTTTGGTCTGCAAAGGTCTGTCAGAGGTTTGCAAAAAAGGACTTTCTGATGGCACCAGAAAGATGTGATGCTTCACAAGCTCCTAAAACCTGGCAAAACTGTTCATTCAATCCAGGTGGGACTCAATGACCACTGAACTTGGCGTCTCCATGACCCACAAAGCAGAACTGGTTCAGGATGCTATCAAATCACTCAGATCACTACTGATAACAAATGATCAAATTGAACCATGCAATGATCGGCAAACGGCCAGAATGCCGTGTCTAGTCATGGAGGCGCCAGGTGGGACTCAATGACCACTGAACTTGGCGTCTCCATGACCCACAAAGCAGAACTGGTTCAGGGTGCTATCAAATCACTTGGATGGTAGTTGCTATCCCCCTCGCTGTATTCACCAGACTTGGCTCTTACCGAATATCATTCATTTTCATCGATGGGACACGTATTGGCTGAGCAGCATTTCCGTTCCTACAAGGACGTCGAAATTAGATGACTAATTGATTTTCTTTAAAATACGAAGGATTCTTTCGTCTGGGAATCCACGATCTAGCAGAGAGATAGAAGAAATGTATATCTAGCGATGGCACATACTTTGAATAAAATAAAACTTTTCATTTCAATGTGATCTTCATTTGGTTTCTTCGAAAAATCCGATTCTCAAGTTTTAGACCTTCGAACCAAACTCATCGAATAGATTAGAGATCGGTCGGAGTGTGTGAAGAAAACGACCACTCCATAGTTCAAATAATCATATATGACGCAATTGTAGAGCGATTTGAAGTGTGGCCAATGGTTTACTTGTCATTGCTGAGCAAAGTTAGAACGCGTATGGTTCTGAACTCTGTCGAACATTATGTTTAACATTTAAGATGTTGATCGAATCCGTACGGGATCAGTCGATAGGGAATTGCTCGTCCAAAGTTTAGGTACGTAAACTAGTTCGAACCGAACATTAACGTTAACCAGCTAATCCTGAGCCTCAGCGGGGCACGCTTGGACCCCTCGGTTGTAGTTCTGGCAAATTATCACAAAAACAGCAATACGCTCTCGGGCACTTCCTGAAAAGTATCCATCCACTTTTCAACAAATTTTGTGTCCCAACCGATCCCGGTGTTTGCCGGGGCGCCCCCCGAAGCCCGATCACGGACGGCAAAGTTGGGCGCAAAAAAGTTGTTGTGCAAAGCTGAGAAAACAGCACTGTCGAAGAGATAAACAAAGTCGTCATCGACACACACAGTTGCCAAAATGCGGTACGACACGGTGGCGACCACACGACAGAACCCGGTAAACCTCCGGGGACCAATTTGCCATTATCCTGCGGGCGGCGCTCTCTGCTTCGCGCGCCCTGCCATCTGCCCCGCTTTCT
This sequence comes from Anopheles bellator, assembly GCF_943735745.2. Classification (NCBI taxonomy): domain Eukaryota; kingdom Metazoa; phylum Arthropoda; class Insecta; order Diptera; family Culicidae; genus Anopheles; species Anopheles bellator. Next base: position 50,968,553 of record NC_071286.1, read on the forward strand.
TGGTCCTGCCCGGGCCATGGGTCCTGTGGATGCGGTCGCGACTTTTTTATTTTTAGTTTCAACGGCACCAGAGTTGCTGGCAGGGATCTTCTTCCCCGGCCAATGCGGGGACAGGCAATGAGAAATGTTGTAAATGAACAACCCAAAATCGTGAAATATGAAAAATGGCTTCCAGTTTGCCATGGCCATGGCTCGGCCGAGCGGAAAGTGGACGGCGGGCGATAGTTTTGAATGGTTTTCCACTGGTTGCCAATGGACCGGACCGGCGAGGTCCAAAAGTCCCAAGGAAAACAAACAGATTTCCCACCATTGTCAGCGCGCCGGTACAGGGACCGGCTGCACACAAAATGCATAAAGACGGGCTGCCCGGTTCGGCCCAGCAGCGAAAGGCACCGATCCCTTCGGGTGCGGTGTATGTGGCTACGTGAGAAGAAAAATGGAAGCCACAGCTTTCGTCGTTTGGTGGCCATGCTTTTTGCGTCCTTTATGCATTTCTCCTCGCGGTGGGATTGTAAACTTTGCGGCAGGGCCGGGCGAGCGCGCATGAAGACGCCTGGTGGTCAGGTTGGTTGGCACCACTCAGAAGGCCTCCCGAACGGTGGGTGGAAAATTTTGCGCCAGCATTTAAATTCTGTGAAGGTTTTGGCTTAGCGAGGAGCGAAAAGATAAATTGAATGAAAATGAAACGTACACCCATAAGTCCCATGAGCCCACGGAAGTTTTGGAAAGATGAAAAATGGTTCTTCAAAAAGTGATTCAGGAAGACTGGGCCTGGCTGATCCACGCTGGGCGATGTCCACGAACCCGTCGCTTTCAATGGTGACTTGGGGCTTCGGACAAGGAAATCATTATGTGTCGGACGTACAGGCTACGAAAACCAATATGGATGGAGCTTTTGAAACGCAATTTCGGGAAAAGCCCAAGGTGTTCCGAAATAACACTGTGGTAAGAAGTACTGAATCAAAAAAAAAAATGTAATGAATTTTTATTTTGAACTTGTTCGTGGTTTCGATAGTGACAAATGTTTTTATTTTCATATTGGCGTCACTGTCACCAACATCAGTGACAAATTTTAAGTCAATATACTAATTAATGAATGCAGGTGAATTTGTTTTTCATAATGCCTGAACCTATACTACAACGCAGTTCCATTAAATTTGGCGTGCGGAATGAAATTTCGGCTGCCTAAAAGGTTGTGAATGTTGCAGAAGGCTTTCGGTGAATAAGTTCTATTGAAAACAAGAGTTTAAAGTGGTACAAAATGTTCAAGGAAGGACAGGAAAGCGTTAAAGGTTAAGCACAGCCAGAATGACCATCAACATCAACTGATGAGTTACGTCAATAAAATCGAACAATTGGTGTCCTAAAATCGTCCATTGACAGTCGGAGTGGTCCAGTGGAATCGTTTTGAGTGGAACCATTTGGGTCTCAGAAAAGTAAAATACCGTTTGGTGCCAAAAACGTGATGTTTTGCATCACATTTTCGTGATCATTTCGTGATCATTTCGACGCAAACTTGACGCAAATCTCTTGATTTAAAACCATGTGACTATTCCCTAGACTCAAGAGGCTGCTCCGTGGACAACGTTTTGAATCTATAGAAGAGATGGGAACCAAAACGATGAACGCATTGAAGGTTGTATCCTAAGAACAGTTTGCAGCATTCCTCTAAAAATTGGAAAAAAACTTTATTGCATTATGAGGGGTGACTAATTTGAGGTAGATGAAATTTATTTCCAAGAATAAATAAACAGTTTTTGAGTTATAAAAAAATTATCGTTAGATTTTGGCCAGGTAGTATAAAAAATTATTCAAATGCGATATAAATCGTTTCGGAGAGGCCAAACGGACCAAACGGAGAGTGTGAACAATAATCGAATATTGCCAATAATCGAATCGAATAATCGAGCTAGCAACATTGCACGACACCGTCCTCTTGCGCTAATTAAGTTTTCTTCAGCAAAGAATTGAACTAATCAGAATTAGAAACTTGAGGAACCTATCACACACGTTGCGGTGGCACGGTTTGTGCAAGTTTTATTTTTAAGTGTAAGCTCTTAAGCTTGAAGATTCTGTTGCAGATATATTTCGCAGCTAATAACAATTTTCAAACATGCCGATTCGAGTTGTTCTTCATTTGTTCAGCTCTCCATTTCAATGCTAACAATGCCGATTTAACGACACTCTCTGCGGCATAACATTGTAAACTAACTCTTTGGGCATCCGCCATTAGCTGAACTCTTTCGGTGGAAGATTTGTTTAAATGTTTCCAAAAGTGCGAGGAATAAATAATCATTAACTTTCAATTTGCGATTAAAGCACCGTCCGTCTAGTGGCGCCAAAGTGAAGTAACTCCCGCAAACGGCATTTCGCAGGACATTTATCATCATCAAGGGAAAATTAGAGAAAACGTTTGCTTTCGCATCGATCGCTTCGCTGCAAGCGATAGTCCCGACCGAAGCTCGGTATCTCGGCGTTCTCGGCTGCAGTGCTTCATCTTCAGCTCAGGTCGAACACTGACTTACGGTGAATTAAAGAGGAATGGCCCACGTTGCACGTCTCCCGGCAGTAGTGACGTTGGTAGGTGGTGATGTATGGGCAAACCATGACCTCGGGTCGAATAATTGTATGCCTCCGTTGCACCGGGTGTGACATACAGGTGGCGTTCCCGATCTCTTGGGCACTCGTCCGGGGAATGAAATGTTTTGTGGTGTATCCAAACGTTCGATAGGCGGCTTCCTGTTTGAAGGTCGAACGATGGTGGTAAGAAAAGTGGTGCAGCCGGTGCAAGAAAGTGCTACCTACCCCAACCGTGCTTCTGGGACAGTCGTGCGGATACTGTTGGATGCGTTCGTCCCAACCGGATATTTTAATCCGGATGTCCGCATATTTGCGTATAATATCGTGTTCCATGACTCTTAGGGACACTTTGTTGCTGAGTGGTCTGTCGCACCGGAACCCGAAACACCCGCTGTCCTTTATTGAGTGTCAAAAATTGAAATTATCTTAATTTCTCGATCGACGCTGAAACTGAAAATAAAATTGAATTTAAATTTAAGGCCCCCATCAACCGCACTCCCTCGTCGGGTGAGTATGTTTCATGTTTTTTTATTGTTGCTCTATCCGACGCATGAGGTCTGTAATACTGGCACCGGGGACGGAGAGTGCAATGATATGCGAAAGTAAAATGATCCAGGCAGAAAAAAATGCCGCTGTGGAAACACCATCAGTGGCGGAAACAACCGCGCCAATCACTTATTGCTATTGTTTTCTCATTTGGCACACGCATCGCGATCGTTGCATTTTATCGAAATGAGAATCGGAAATACGGGTTTAACTCTACCATGCCCCCAATTCGCCGCTTTCCTTATCATAAATGAAAAATAAAATTTTTGAATTTCTGCCTGGCGGTACCATTCGTGTTGGTGTTGGTCGGCGGATAATTTTTTATTTATCGGCTGTTTATTATTTATCGTTAATTTTTATTTACGTGCTAAATGGCCAAATTTAAAATATTGAAAAGTAGTGCAAATTACCACATTTCCACTTTCACAGGGCAATTGTTCGTGGAAGTTGAAATATATTCTCGTTCAGACTAACCGAACAATCGGAGAAGTTATTGTTCCATCCCTCACGCAAGGCAAACAATTGTCGAGTCGACTCAATTATCCGAATTTAAGTTGGTGGCCATTTCGGAACCAACGACACTCCGGACGCATTCCATAACGGAGTGCACTCCAACCCTATTTTATGCTACAAATCTTTGCTCGCTGTACCGTTACGCAAAATATTGCGTTTCTGCTCGATCTGCGGGTGTACATTTTAATTTATATCCGCACTGGAAATAGGGCTCCAAATCGGGCTCCCGACTAGTTCAACTGCGGCTGGCTGGCTAGTGGGGTTTATAAACAGAGAGCCCGAAGCCCCTTATCGGCGTTTGCGGTTCGCGTTTGTTACGTACATTGAATGGAAAACACGCAAACTGACAGTCGGAATGCCACGAAACCAACAAAAAAGATAAAGGATCGGTTAAATTGCGCGTAGTCGTAAATTGGACCACAGGAGGAGGAAAAAAAAAGATGCGAAATTACCCCAAAAGAGCAAAACGAATTGGCATATAAATAAAATATGGCAAACCGAGCTCGGGCCACTCAAAGTGCACGTAACGTTTGACGGTTCGAAGCGAGAAGCGAGGCAGCGAAATAAAAACAAAAATCACATGCAATTATTATGCCAATAACTTACCGTATCTTGAGGCACGGCTCGGTCCAGGTCGGTTGTTTCCTGGAGTATAAATTTCAATTTTGAATACTATCGGATTTGTTTAGCGGCCGTTATGGCTGGTAGCTAGTTTCGGCTAGATTTTGCTAAAGGGTGCTATGTCAAACTTAAATAAATTCGCCATGCAAAGGCTACGTAGATTGATGCTCGAAAATGAGAGAGCCATCTCCGTGATGTTGCTCGAAGAGGAGTACCGTTTTGTTAATTATTTATTAATGAAATGTAAATGTTTTGATCGGACTAAATCTCATCAGTGTTCTTCTCGCAAAAAAGAAGGAGAACCCAAGTATCCTTATAGTCAACATGTTTACAAACATGCTCCTGGTGGACGTACCAAACCAAACTCTTTCGATTAGCCCCTTCCCAGAAATGCACTCTAATGATGCCAAAAATGGCGTCCAACATCGCTCTAGCTGGCACTGGTACCAAAGATTGTTAATTAAACCATCACTTTAACTTCTAGTTTGGCGTTTGATAATATCACTGTATGATCATACGAATAAAATAATATCTGTGCTCGTAAATAGATAAATATAATGGGACAGACTTTAAGAGTAGTAAATGCTTAGAACGTTAGATTAGTATACAAAATTGATCAGTAAACATTTTTCCGATTGCATTTCGGACGCCAGTTGCAAAATCCTACTAATATTTTTATGCTACTTGCGGCTCGCTGAATATAAAAAAACTTTTTACCCTACGTTAATTTAACAAATTTTATATTTTAATTATTTTGTAATGCTTAATTTTAGTGTTTTATTGACAACTATACATACTTGAAAGAGTGCTGTACATATCGTTATTTGAAAAGATGCCTTGCTTTTTGCCGAATAATCTACCTGATGGGCTTTTGGCGCTATGCTACCCCATAACCTTCGCCTTTGCCAAGGCCGAAAGTGCATTCGTTTGGAAAATTCGTCAAATTGGTCCCCGTTCTAGGGGGCCCCGAAATGGAAGATACCACAGCTTGTGACCGTTTGCTGCCGACGAGTAATGTAATTTTCTGTTCCTTTAGCTTTCCTCCCAATGGTTCCATTCTTCCTTGGCAGGGACAGTGGGCCACCCGCGGTAATACTTTCCGAGTAATAAATAAGATAATAAGAAGCCAGGCGAGATGTAGCTCAGCAGGAGGCAGGCCAGCCAATGGCGCGTTGGAAAAGTTTATCCGCAGCGTCAAGTACTGCGGGCGATAAGAGGAAAAACACTGAGATTAAGCTTTCATTAGTGGCGAAGCGCGAAGAGCGCAGAAGGCAGCCGGTGCGAGCCGATCGTTGGTCAACGACGTTTTACGTTGAAAAGATGAGCTCCCGGTGGTCGGTGCTCGGGTTGTTTCATTCCCGAAATCGATTACTGATCTTCCTACTATGTGCGGTGCAGCTTAGGAGTAATCCAGCGAAAAAATGGAACGCTTTTTGCCTCGCCAGCAGAGGCGGTCCGGAAGGCAAACAAATACCGACTCCTTAAATCCACCACCGGTGTGATATATTGCTCTTCGATGGTCTCGGAATTCCTCCGCAGACGGTCCTGTCGGTACTGGCCAGTCGTCTGGGAGAGGGTCGTTCAAGAAGTACGTAGAAACCGGTTACTTTTAGTAATTAAAATTGTGTGCTCCTAATGTCCTGTCCTATGTGGATGTCCTAGAAAACACGCTGTCCCAAAAACGAACAGTTCCAACTTTCACTGTGGATGCTTGAGGAGGAATTTCCCATGAAAATTTTAAAAACGTCTACCCATACATCGGATTTCTAGAAACTTTTCGTACCCGATACTTTTGCGAGTGTCAGCCGTGGAGAAGAAGTGTAGGAGGGCGACAGGAAACCACGTCGGACTTCACTTTCCGGCTGTCCCCTGGTTGATTGCTCTCCAAAAAGGATGACAATCTCATTTACTGGTGCTCGTGTACGGGCCGTGATGGATTTGATAATTATGTGGTGGCATTAGACGGATGCCTCATCTGACTGAGCGCTGGACGGCCGCCCTGTGGCCGTGTTCGGTTCCGTTTGCGATGCCATTTCTTACGTGCGCTCGAGTGATTTCACGCTTTCTTTCGTTTCCCCTTAATAGGTGCCTAATCGAAATCAGCGACCCTAAATAATGCAGCTGTCGCATAGTGTTGCGGTGTCCGATGCTAAAACTGGGGCCCGCAAATCAAACAGGCCAACTATCGTGCTGTGTTCCGCGCTGTCGTGGAGAAGAAATATATGTAGAATATTCACGAGTGGAGCGTTTTAACGTGCCAAGTGATTAAATTTAAGAAAACTGAAAGAAGTGAGCACAAAATGGCTGCCAACGGCTTCAATCAACATTAACCTATATAAGTTATATAACAAACAGAAATAGACACCTCAGACCATCTTGGGAGTGACTCCAAGATGCAATGGGTGCGTTGTTGGACAAAAGCAAAATTATTTGTTTTGACACTTTTCCCTGGAACGTCTGCAGGATGGTGTTTTTATACGCTGTAGTTCAAAAATACCCTACAGCAAATGCACAAAATACAAAAGAAACTCACACAAGCGATTGTCAAGGCGTTGCCCGCGACCTCTCGTGAGGACTTGATTCGGTTTCTGAAATGGTGAGTTCACGGAGAAACCTTTTGAGCAGTTTCGGGATCGTTCCCGGCTGTCGCTGGAAGATCCGCAATAAGTTTCCGCAAAGCGTACACACTCGAACGCTGTGCACTTGAGTGTTTCTTTGGCCAAAGGCACTGCACGAAACGTGCCGGGATTTTTTCCCACGTTTGTGCTGCTGTTCGAGGAAAATACTGCTTAATTAGTTCGGCGCTATGCAGACGGTCGGTCGGATCGACTGGGCAGACGAGCCCTATTTGTTTATTCGACGTACGACGACGACGGTGCTGTCGGGTCGGGTCAATGGGGCGAGTCCTGACTCCGGCCCCACTTCCGGACCGCTCCGTGCTTGATGCACCATTTTCCGGCTTTGGCCGTGTCCCTTTTTTCTTTCCACTACCGTACGCTGTTTATTGTTGTTTAATTTAATTATTGTCTTGAAACTGTTGTTATTCCCTTGGCCAGCGGGCTTTTCTTCTGTTCGGCAGCGTACTTGTTGTGGCCGAAAAAATCCCCTTTTGACTGCTCGAGTGCAAGGCGTTTTTTTGTTGGGGAAAGCACTCTTAACGTGACGTTCTCCTCAGCAGCAGTGCAGCATTACCGATAGGTTTGGACATGTTCAATTTACTTGAAATTGTGCATTCTAGAAAGAGTTCCGCATAGGTAAGCTACTAATAAATAAGGGACTCAGACTTAAATGTTTGGTGGTTCTTAATTTTGTATTTCAAACTGTAAGTATACAAAACTAATTGTGGAAAACGAAAAAGTTGTGGTTCGATCGGCTGAATAGCGCGTACTTACTAGGTTTGATGGATGGTTTGAAGCACACTATTGGCCATCCTGAACAGCAATACACTTGTTCCAAGGAGACTTCAATTTATGGATTCCATCCCAAAATTGAAAACCCGGAAAGGCTTCTAAATACGCTTTCACAACTGTTATGACACCATCATTTGATGAAAAACACTATTCAGGTATGACTTTTTTTGGGTATGAAAATAGATGGATGTCGCTAGGGGCCAAATCTGGTGAATACGATGTATACTGCAACAATTCGAACTTTAATTCATGGATTCGTGCTATTTTCAAAATGCTCTTGGACTCTGTGCATTGATAAAAGAGTATGTTTTTTTCTGCAAACCGGTCCTATTTACATGAATTTTCGCTTTCAATTGGCCTAAAAAGTTACAACATTAATCGAAATTTATTGTTTATGATTTCTGAATGCCAACTCGTTTCGGACCCGAAGAAACCGGTTCACATCACCCTTTAGCCTCTTGTTTTGATTCAGGATCATGGTGAGAGACCCAAGCCTCATTCATAGTGATGAGTTGAGGCACAAAATCCACTTTATCCTATCGAAAACACTCTAACTGTTGTCAAGAAGGATGCATTCGAATGCGTTTTCGTTACATTTTTAACGAATGCGGCACTCATTTTGCAAATAGTTTTCTGAAACTTGAAAAAAATCAGTCAAAATATTGGTGTTAATGCTCAATGAGATGGCTAGGCCTTATGCTAAATCTTTTTAAGTCATTCGACGATTTTCCAATACCATAGCATGTATTTTTTAATTTTAAATCTTGTCCAAGCAAAACAGCTGTCGAAAATCGACTGATTAATGGTCGAAAATGGTCGAATGGTCAAAATGGTCGAACTTTTCACCAAAAGTCACTGACATATGCAGCAACCTAACGCCACAAAAAAATCGGATAAACATATTATTTCGTAAATTCAAGATTATCACTATTTTTTGAACACACCTTGTAAATAAATAGACGTATATAAAAGGCACCCCCGTGCTTTATTTGATTTACCTAGTGCGGAATTATTTAAAAAAAATTTAATGTGTATGATAATGAAAAGTATTGCAAACGTCGCTGGAGAATATTTGGTTATCAAAACCTTCCATAACACGAGGTACTGAAGTACGCAAAGCATAATATTGATGGAAAAGCTAGCCGGAGAGCTATGCGAGTTTCTTTTCCTCTTTTCTGCTCCCGAAACTAACGGGCTACAAGCGGAAATGACGAACTGTGGAACTTTTCGCCCGGCCCGGGGGTAACGGTTGCTATGTTGCCATGGCACACGACACATGGCAGCATAACCACTTCCGGTCTGGGAGGTGTTATCAGCCCGCTCCGCCCGGGGGCCCGGGGCACCGGAAGGATGTTGGATTCAATTTGTTAAAAGGTGTGGTAACCACCACGTAATTGGCAGCATTACGAGCACCCAACTGAAACGCCGTGTGCAGGTACAGGTGTGTGTCGGCAAGTAGATTATTTGACCTTCTCTCGGTCTGAATCTGAAGCGTTTCTCATTACCAGGTGATTCAGGGCGACTTTCTGGCGCGTGAAGGTGTTTGGCGCGAGAAGCGAAATTATGTTACAGTTAACTAACGAGCTTCCGTCCCACCACCGTACGCGGATGTGGTCCCGTTTGCGGGACCCGGGCCATGTGAATCGTTTCGAGCGATGCCTTAAGAGGTCCCTTCCGTGATTTGAACAGCGGGCTTCTCTTTTTGAAACCCTTTTGCACCCTCTAAACATAATCGGTTTAAAATTTGCACCGTTATTAAATTGCATCCCCTAACATCAATGATTTTTGGGTAGATATTTGTAGCCGAATCATGAATTGTGATGGAGAACCAAAACAAAAGCTCACCTTTAATAGCCAAAATAAGTAGCTAGTGTACCATTGACGTAGCTCATTTCGGCTCCCATACAGTATAGTCACGGCCAAAGAGGTTCCCCGTTGATGCCATTATTTACTAGCACAATGCTGCCGGGTGTCGAACATGCAGAAGCACAATGAAGACGCTGCAAGTCGGTTTCTAATCTTATGGGCACGACGTGACGGCACGGAGAAGACGCAACAATGGCAGCCCGTTTTTGGCAGCAAACAACGGCTACGTAATTAAGAGCATCTGCTTAAAGTGGATGAGCAGAGGCTGCGTGCTGTAAAAGGCTGGTACGATATGAGTACGAAGACAGCCCTGTCCCGTCATCGTTTCAACGCGTTCTTGGCGCCATTCGCTCTGCTGAAGTTTAATTTTTACTCCATCCCATCGCGTTAATGCTCATCTCATTATCGCCACCGGCGCTGAAGACGTGACGCTGATGGCAACGAATGTGAGCACCATTTTCAGACAGCTGCAAACGGGTGACAAAGTTATGCTTGCTTTTACAACCGATATCGGTTCGAGTTAAATTATATATTTTTGTTTCGCTGATGCCACTTGGACAAGTCTTGTCTTTGCTAATTAAATGCTAATGCGAGTGACTATTTCTTGTGTGCCCGAATCCGAAGTATGTGATCATTGGCGCGTTGCATCATCGAAAATGATCTGCAAGCAGATCTCATTTCGTGCGTTTTGTTCTCGTGCCGTTAGATTAAAATTTCGAACCCGATTCGCGATCCTAGCATAATCATGTCCTAGCCTTTTGCAGTTCCAGCCACCCTCTAGCTGATGGGGGCTCTTCTTGGAATGGAGCGACACGTTTGCGAGGGTTGGAGAAATTACACACGTCTCACTGACTTCATTTTCAATTGCGCCCCATCGCAGCTGGAGTAATTTTTCTTAATTATCTTCCATACGCGGAGAGTTTACGTGAGCCACGCGGGAGAACCAGAAGATCTCGGCCCCGCGAACTGTATGATGAGCAACTGCTGGATGGCCCAGCCTCGCAGGAAACTGTCCCAGCACTGCACTGCATACACACTGCGGTGTACCAATCCTGGGGGAGAACCTTGCTGCCGAAAACGGCATCCTTTTGCGGGTGCGGTTGCAGCTGCAGCAGCGCTCTCGAATGTGCACCAACGGAGAACAATTTAGATTTAGATTAAGATTACTTTTCCATTACTGCGTTTTCGGCGCTCGGCGTGGGAATGGGGGTTGGCCAAGAAGAGTGAAAAACGCTGGCCACCCCATACGACAGTGTAAAATCTTTATTAAACAAAGGCTGCAACAATGTGGCCCCAACGCAAGCAGCATCGGGGAAGAGAGCAAAGCACACGAACCCATAGAGGCCAGGCCAGCAAGTTATGCTCCTTAGGAAAGCGATGCCAATTTCACCGATCGAAGGCATCGATAGCAAGAAACGGGATGGGACCCGCTGTAACGCACGCACGTACACATGGGACCGGCCATTTTGTGGTTCGCTCTAATCAAGAAACCGTTTTCCACCATGAAACGGTTTTCCTTTGTCGACGTTGGGTGCCCGAGGTTGCACTTAAAGTGGCGGCCCCGGACGGATAACATTATAGACGAAAGTGCAATAATATTGATAAATGAAGCGATATTATCTCGGTAATGGGATACAATTAAAACTACGTACAGATCAGTTGCAGGCGCGCTCTCGGGGGTCGGGTCGGATGATAAAACTTATCGAAATAAATTTTTACCACCCTCAGGCCACCCACCGCCTCCGGCTCGGGCCGTAGAAGAAGCTCCTCCAAGGCGCTCATTTGTGGTGCTCGGTTGTCCCTGGACCCGCCGGGTTGTGGTAGAAGGTGCCGGAAAAGCACTTATATAAATTCTTACCACCAACAGTGTTTGAGTTATTTGATTACAGTACTTGGCGCGTAAGGGTGAGTGAAAACGAACCCGCATTACCTGGCTGCCTGCGCGGAATTGTCCTGGCGCTTCTGCCCAGGCCCCCAAGATCGTCGAACGACTCGCCAAGCTTCTGGGAATAATGGGCCGAGGATCTATCATCGACGTTGTTGGTAAAGGCCACTCCACGCGCAGGTCCTGTTGTTTTCGGAAGTGCTATTTTGAACATTTCAGCCTTATCTAGAACCAGCCGGAGTGCCCAACTTATGCTTTGGCATCTGAAACTGGGGACGAAAGATTTCTGCTTTTGAGTGGTATAAGTTAATTCCTTTCTGAGTTGTGGTTGGTAAAATGGTTTATTTCCAAACTCAACCGGAAAGGACTAAAGTGTCAAGATAATCTAAAAAAATATATAAAAGCAAGCAACTTCGAGCGAATTCGACAATGACGATTTGGACAAACATATACGGTAGGATATGGAGGAACTGATTTTATAGACCAGAAAACGGTAATTTTAAACAAACACCACTTCATAAATTTCCTTTGATTTTAAACCTTCCAAAAATTTAAATGCAATAAAGAATTTTTCCATTAAAAAAATACTGCGGCAGGTCGATACTAAATGGCTTGTAAACAAATAATGAAGTGACCGATTGAAATGAAAGTTCACTTCAATTCTTCGATTTTATTGACATGTAACTCATCAGTTTATGTTAATGGTCATCCTGGCCGTGCCTCGTCTTTATCGCTTTCCAGACCTTCCTTGAACATTTTGGACCACTTATAAACTCTTGTTTTCAATAGAGCTTGTCCAACAAATGTTGTTGCTTTCTGCAACATTATTAACCTTTTTGGCAGTAGAACTTTTAGTCCGTCCAGTAATTAGTATTTTGATTAGTGACAGTGACGCAAACTTAAAAATAAAAGCTTTTGTCCCTGTTAAAATCATCAACAAGTTCAAAATGAAAATTTTCGCCACGTTGTTATTCAACATTTTTGGTCACGTTGTAATTCAAATTAAAAAAAAATCACTGTTCAGTGTATTAGAGCTGAACCAAGAAACTGTTCAAAATATTCTTTAAACTCATTTGACGTAGTACATTCTACGACGGACATAGTGTTGCATTTCATAGCCTTACCGGTTGGATGATTTTAAGGTTCCTAACCTAACATTATCGCATTTTACTCCAAAATTGTAAGAAATATTGATGATGAGTTCATCAAAAAGATTTCTCCGCATCGTATCGAATCATGGAACTGGCCCAAAAACTGTCACACGCGGTCAAGCGTGGAATGATCCTGTCTCCCATTTCACCGGCCGGACTAGGTTGTTTTCTGGCGCCCGTTCCTTCCACGTCGAAAAACAGCATCCACAGCCAACGGCCCGTGCATCGAGGCGTGTCACGGGCTGGGCGAACGTAAAAGCATACAGAAACCGCCGGGGGCCGAAAAACGCGGGACATCTGATACAAAGTACACATTCGAGCACGCAAGTGTCAGCAGTTTCAACCTATTTATTTATTTTGCCATCTATAAGTATATTTTTTATCGTCGCTTCTTCGATCTGGAGGTTAGTTTTTGCTGCGCCGCACGTTAGACGAACCATAAAGTATGAGATAGCTGTTTTCCCGATGCCTGCGCCCGGGGAGCAGAATATTAAATCCATACATCATCTTGAAGCAGTTTAACTTATTTCTTTTTTCTCCCCATGGTGCGCCCATGGTGTGTACAATCTGGTTGGGAAAGCTTTTGAACTGTCCCATTTCTTGGCCTTGTTTTGCCGTTCGTCACGCGGTCCGTATCGTAGCCGGTTGGGTCCATTTTTATTCGGCTGACCGTCGACTGCCACAGCCACATCTACTGACAATCCGGTGAGCGGTGCTTCCGGAAGCCCCCTCTCCTGCCGAGGCGACGTTCATCTTCTTGTCCGGTTTCCGGTGTCGAGTTCCATTGGACATGACTGTCGAAGCGAAAGTATACACACTATACTGCTGACCGCAAGGATAGGAAGACCGTCCTACGGATCTGCCCGTCGCTTGGTGGTGGGATAAAAATTATCTTCTGTCCCCGTACCATTCGTCATCCTGTGGCGGGCATTTTCTGTTTCTTTTCAAAGGATTTAAAAAGATAATGATTGATTTCGGGCTTGCGGCAGCGGCCATTTTGAGGGAAGAGATGTTGACAGCTCAATATGATCCGTTAGTAGTGGGTTAGTGCTGGTTGGGCAAAAAAGTGACCCAGAACCGAACCGAGGAGAGGACGTTTCCTCTCGTGCCCATCGTGGTAGCGAAGCGAAGTATTGACAATGAAAATGTCGAAGAATGTTGGTTCTTTGCTCCCCACAAAAAGTAACGCATTTTAGTATAAGGCTTCACACTTTACAAGCGGGCTGTACAATGTCCGGAATTATCATGAAAAACACCTTGAACATAGCTGCAGTTACACGGCCACACGCTGGCTACCATCCCAACAGCAGCAGCAGCAGCAGCAGCAGCACGAAATTTGAATAAAATTCCCATATCGTAAATAACTGACGCTACAAGGCTGGTCTGCGTCCGGATGGCCGCCGAAGGAATGACCGGAATGTCCGGACAATCCTGCCGAGCGGGTTACAAACAAAAACTATGTTTTTGTTGGCTTCGACTCCGAGATGTCGTCTTGGTCCGGTGGTTGTTGCGTCGGAGATGTGCTTGCTGTTTCCATGTTATGTCGTTGAGATTTTCTGCCCTGGTTTGAGTGTTTTTGCGATCCGATAGAGAGAGCAAGAGAGCGCGAGAGAGAAAGCGAGAGAGAGAGAGAATTTTCCGACAACATCAATCATCGTCGGCAGCATGCATTTGTGGAACAAAAAAGCATCAACCAGCAGGAACAACCAGCATGAACGGTTGGTTGCAGAATGTTAGCCCAAGTAAAAGCAGACGCCATCCTATGTATGGTGGTCACAATTAATACGCGAAAGTGGCGTCAATCGTTGACGAAGAATGCAATTGAAAATGTTGCTCCCACGCGCACACCTACATAATTTAGTTTAAATTGGGTTTCTCATTCGTATAACATTCTCGAAAACTGAGACTTTAACAATCATCGATCGGATGAGTTTGATAATCGTGCGAAAGAATAATTTAAGACAATCTATTAAATTTTTCGTTCCCGTATGTTTGCCTTCCATTAATCATTTATTCACTCACGAGCCTCTCTCATGAATGAAGTTCCGGGCAAAAAAAACCAGACCAAAACCATTTTGGCCACCTAATTAAAACCGTACCCAGCGAGTACCCGACGACAAACATATTCATATGCGAAGAAAACGGTCTCACTATTCCAAGGAGGGGAATGGGCGTTCAGAGACCTTCAGGAGCACATGTTTTCACCGTTCGCAAAGTGGTTCCACTCTACTCTGCCCACAAAAAAAGAGGGACCAGAAGGTAACCATCCCAAGTTGGCCCACATAAGGCCCAAAGTGGTGGGTTTTCCGTTCTAATGACACTTATCATGCGCAGCATTCCCTGCGGCTGATTGAGATCTTAGTTTGCTGAAGCTGAAAGGTCAGGACCAGTGCTCGGGAGGACCAACACCGGCGGCACTGCTAACTGCCGGCTTATTTGTATCATTTGGGTCCACCAGCTTACGGATGGGCCACATGTCCGATTCATCTCGGCGCAACAGCAGCAGCTGGCTCGTTGGTCGTCGTCGAGACCCCAAGAGGAGTCGTCAGCTCACGAAGTCCCCACCGGGCTCGTTGGAAATATATTTCATTTAATTTAAAATATTTATAACTTTGTTTGGGAGAGAGAGAGTGCGCCGGAGAGTGAGATTTAGTGCGAGATGCCACATTTCGCCAAGGTCCGTCCGGAATTTCCCGAGCAAGACTCCGGGGCCCGAGGTGCAAGGACCGGGGCCGGGTCTTCGTGTATCGGTTGTCCTGTGGTTTGTTCGAAAGAACGTGGCTCGTCGCGCAGACAACACTCTGTCATTCCCGATGGCCGCTCGGTATCATCACCGGCCGGCCATCCTCTGGGGAAATGTTGCGGTTGAGAGGCCGCCGGCCTCCTTTGTATGGAAATGTGTTGAGTTCCCGGTGGATCTTCACTCCTTCCCTCTCGCTCGCTTTCTCGCTTTCTCCGTTTCTGGCAGGACATTGCGAGAAGACGAACGCACAAACATTGGGCAGCCACATCGTGGGGCGGCCAAAAGGCCACGGCTGAGGCCAGAACCCGATCGGCCGGGAGCCGGGTGATGCGATGCGTGCGTATGGGCAGGGCATTAGTAAACAACATAAATATTTCAGCAGAGAAATTTATGTTTTTATCCATTTAAAATGTATGCTCTCCGTAATTCATTCCTCCATGGCATGATGAATTGTACTTCATGGCCTCAGCGTCGGACACAAGGAAGATCCAAACGCGCGTGTCTTGCACGGCGACAACTAGGCTGATGAGAGCCGTGCGCATCCTAACGCCAGGGAACGCGGCAGTCCTTCTCGGTAGAGGGTCTTTCGCAATCTGTAAAGAATCAATAAAGAACCCCTGCACGAAGGATGCACATTTGTGCACTTGCGATAGATTGCGCCTTTGAGTTCCGATGGTTTACTTGAGGTTGTGTGCTTGTGAAGAAAGGACACGCTCGGTACTTCACCTCCGGGCTCTGGAGTTCCGGCACAAGCTCCACAGGAAGCTCCGTTGCGAGTGCTGCCCGGCGGCCGGCCACAGGATTATTTTCACCCACCGTATGCCGTAATGGGTGCGATGAAAGTGTTGAATCAACACAAAATGGGGTTTGCATGTGTGCGTGGATGTTTGGACCATGCGTCCACCCGAAACCATCTGTACCGTAATTAGGATGATTTATTTTTCGATTCCACCTAAAACGCTGCACGAGGCGGGATTATGTATTTGCTCGTCATTAATAATAATTAGAGCGAATTAGAGCGCATTCCAAAAGCTGTGTGATGTGTCAATTGGTACCCCAGCTCGGTGAGGCTGGAATCGAAGCCACAATAATGGAATTTGCCTTTTCATAAATTATAAATTGTAGAAAAAGGCACCAATTTGTGTGGTAACTTTATCCACCCGGCTACACAATTCTAATAAGCGATTAGCAATTGAAGCTTTTTTTCTCAATACACAGCTCCAGGATCTAGAGTGAAAGTGAAAGTTTAATAACAATAGCTCTAACACGACACAATTTCCACATACACCACGGTATATCAATATCTTTTACCTACTAACCTTTAGCGTTCGCGCTAAAAGTTATGGCTGATAAAGCAGTATTGCGAGGGGCCCAAAATGAAAATAAAACCAAGAGGCCCATCAAATCTGGGGAAGAGGGAAAACAAAAGCAGGACCAGGCACGGGCACGGGGCTCACAGGACCCACCAGGAAACGAATCACGACCCCCGCGGGAGCGGTGTTTTATTTTTATGGTGCGCAATTTATCTGA
The DNA here is from genome assembly GCF_943735745.2 of Anopheles bellator. NCBI lineage: Eukaryota > Metazoa > Arthropoda > Insecta > Diptera > Culicidae > Anopheles > Anopheles bellator. Next base: position 50,985,398 of record NC_071286.1, read on the forward strand.
GCCAATGATGTTTAAATCAAAATTATTGTTAATCAAACCGCACCGGAAACGTTCGGAGGATCGGCGGTGAAAAGTGGGTCTAAATGGTGTTTGCTTTATGCTTGCCGTCGCCCCGGTCCAGCTCCGGAAAGTGCTTATGGGAAAGGAACCGCAACCGGCTGCTGTGGGCCACACGTCCAGCAGGAAAAGCAACGGTCGTAACGTGTGGGCCCACGATCCTACGAGAAGGGGCCCCTCACGGAAAGGTAGAATAGGTTCCTAGTTCTCGGCCGAAGTGTGTGCGTTTCAGTGTGTGTTTTGGGCCCCTTTTTTATGCTAATGTTCCAAGGTGGGACCAAGTTTACGAGGGGACCTGTGCGAATCTCTCAAGACGGCAATCAAAATGCAAAATCCTTCAGACGAGATTTATCCGTGCGTGTCCGGGCTTCAGTGTTGTTTCGTCTTGATTTGGGGCTCAGCAAGTGCATCGGGGCATAATCGTGGTGGTTCGCTATTACGCTCATTACAATACTAAATGCTCGTAACTTTAAGGGTAAGCTTTTCAATTAACGGTTCGAAAAAAGATTTGGGAAAACAGTTAACGCAAGTGTACGACGAGTTCTTGATGATCGAAATTTTCACGAATTTATTTCAGACGTCCCAATCGCCGTATCTATACTAGATTGTTCAATAAGTTCGTAGCCTCGATAAGAAAAATACATTTGAAATGGTTTGAAATGGATGGATGTCGCTAGGGGCCAAATCTGTTAAATACGGTGGATACCCCAATAATTCGAACTTAAATTGATGAATTTTTGCCAATTGCAAAATGCTCTTGTGACAGGGACCTGATGAAAGAGAATGTTTTTCTTCTGCAGACCGGGTCTTTTCTCACGAATTTTCACTTTCAGTTCGCCTGAAAAAGTTTATTGTCGAAATTTATCGAAATTTATTGTTTTACCAGTTTGCAAATGATCCGCTAACAAAGTTCCTTTTGCATCCCAAAAAAATGGATGTTTATACCTCTTTGGGCGATTTCTGGACACGAACTCGTTTTGAAGACGAAGAACAAACAGCAAACAGCTTTCTGAAACCCAATACTTCAGTCAAAATATTAGTTGTACTGCTCAACGAGATTTTTGCGCCTTATACTAAATCTCTTTCATTGATTCGACAATTTTCCAATACGATAATCTGTATTGTTTTACGACTTCAGGTGTTGTGTTTGTTTTTTGCCGTTTTTGACGTGGATCTCCTTGAAGGCTAGTACGACCAAATTTAAACTCAGAAACCCTCCTTTCAACCCCCTAATTAAAGGCGAAGAATCTTTATACACTTTCAACATTTTTCTATAAATTTTCTTTGCTTTTAAACCTCTCAAAAATAAAAAATCAATCGCTGGACGATACTTGATTTTTTGCATTGTAAAAAATGTTGTGATACGTCGATGCTAAATGATTTGTAGAAAAAAAAAGTTGCGACTGAAACTGAAATGAAACTTCACATCAGTGAAGAGTGTACCAATATAACCCTCTAACCGTAACAGCATTCTCTGGTATCGAGGCTACGAACTTATTGAACACACTAGTACAATGTAAACCGTTGATGGATTTTGTTGATGGAATTTATTTATAAACCATTTTGTAGCCCAACGGTCCAGGTAAATCAATCAATAAGAAGCAATAGGTTGGTCTTGTAACACGATGTTAACATCAGTTTTAGAAAGAGAGCCGCATATCCGTCACAATCCCCCACAGCAGTACTGTTACAAGCATCATAAATGCACAATATCAGCCTTATTGGCCCCGGCGATTGGTGATTACGATGGTTTGCTTCCCCTTCGCTGCCAATCTAGCGAGCCGGGCTGGAGCATAGGAAATCTTCAAATGATACACAAATAATCCAGTTTGTCCAAAAGGGGTTTTATCCTCGATTGATCCTATTTGTCCTGTGGTCCCCGGGTTTCGTCCGTTGAGGTTTTAGTGAATAAGGTTGAATAATTTATCAATCCGATAAAAGAAAGGCGAACGGACAAATCCCAGAGCACTGTTTGCTGCGCAATGTGTCCAGCTGGCCAGCTGGTTAGCTGGGGCATCCTGTCCTCTAACAGAGCGCCGGCCGCACTGGACACGTCGTCGAAGTTTTTTTTCGGAGTGAAGAAAAGTTGTGAATAGTTTTCTTTCTATTATTTACAGCTGATTACGCTCCTGCGAGATGCAGTTGTGGTACGGCTCACGGAACGGCTCACGGGCACTGAGGCCGGGGGGACGAACTGATCTAGTGCGCCCCGGAGAGGATGAAGATGATTAGATTGTCGCTGGATAGCAGGTAAGAGGTTTTGGGACATCCAGTAAATTGAGAAGGGATCTCTCAATTGGAAAACAATTTCATCGTTCATCGTTTGGGATGTCGCTGGCTGTCGCCTGGTTCCCCGTTGCGCGCGCCCGGGTTGGTTGGTAAATCCTTTCGTTATCCTCTCGTACATTCTCGACGGGACGCGCCAGTTCTCGGCCACCGGTGGAGTGGCTGCGACAACATCAAGCCGACGGAACCAACCACGGGTATCGAACCTTTTAAACCATCCTTGGCCCGTACCTTGGGTGTCCGTGGTGGGGGACTTTAGAAAACCGTTTTCAGGTTGATCCATCTATGGACGGTAAACAATTTGTGCCGCTTCGCATCGTCTCACTTCGAAATCTTTGGGGCCATTTTCTCAAACTCTGCGCTTTAAGCTGACGGTAACCCAAATTTTCCTTTGGTGACTTTGGTCAATGCGATCTCCCGACTGCTCTATAAGCCCACGGAATACAGGGGGCCGAAATGGGGGCCCAAGTTTAGGATCCAAGGCCAGTAGTCTAGGGAAGGATAAAATAAACCCCCCGGGCTCGTTTCGGCGGGTTCGGGGGGACCGCAGCAAAAGGATATCTGGCCCTGGCTCAGGCCAAAGAACTAGGGATTTAAATGTGAACCAGGAGGCCCAGAAAGTCAGGCAACTTGTATTTTTATCTTCCCAGCAAAAGTAGTTCACCTTCAATCCAGAGAAAGGATCTTCGCCGAACTGAGAAAGGAAAACCGTAGTAAAACTTGGATAAAGATTACAGGGTGGATTAACCTTTTTTACAGATGGACTCTGACTGCGCCGAGAATACGCCATTCGTTCGTTCGATCGGGAAACGGGTTGAATTGAGCCGGAGCATACATTCGTTCGTATGCATGATATCACTTTAGAAGTGGATGCTATATCGAGTAATGGGCAAGTATCTCCAGACAACATTTCGAACGATCTCTACGAACGCGGATTGTTTGGCCATACATATCGATTCATCAATTTTAGTTTATTATTTTTTATTTATTAAATCGGCAATGGCATGTTCTGTTCATAAACTAAAGGTAGTTCAACATTATTTCCTTTTCACTAATCCATTTTTCTGTTCATTATTTTTTCATTAATTCTTCTACCACGAAGCTATCGCTTTCGTTTCGCTCGTTCGTTTCTTACGATTAATGTTTTTCTGTTAGTCAATTTGCACTATTTGTCGAGCCCAATTACCGTGTGAAAGTTTGAGTTCAAAGTCCGACGGACAGACAGTAACATCGTTACAGTTTACACTCATAACATTTTTGGGACAGATTTTGTGTAAAAGGGAATTGCGGAAAACGTTAAACGAATGTTTCTACGTTCGAGCGAGCGTCTTGTAGTTTGAAACGGGAGTTGCGTTTACTGCCAAAGTAATGTGCCTGTTGGGTCCTTCCTCCCGAAAACCTGGGGCGCAGCTGGAAATGAGCAGCTCTGTAATTTAGCTCGGGTGTTCTTTTTATGGCAAACGGAGTCCGGAAACAATGGTTCGGTGCTTACGAAACTATTGCACATCCTGTCGGGCGGGTCGGGCAGCTATCAACATCAAATCTCGTCCGACACCCCGGGAGTTCCGAATGGGGGCAGTCTATAAAATGCATTCACTGCACTTCCTAATTGACAATCGTATTGGTACCGTAACGACTTCGGAAGCTGCCTGCATACCGTTCCGCTGGTCGCTGGCCGGGCGGGTAGACTGTAGAAAGTTGGCTCAAGGATCTGCTCCACTTTCGCCGCCGGCCACCAAGGAGCGTGTTGTAAAAGTGGCGGCGGTGGCCATTCGAAATCCCGACCCGGAAACCCTATACGTGCAGAAGAGCTTCCCGGTGGGAATCGTCTTGTGTGTTTCGTTTGGTTTGGATGGCTCAGTGCCTTTTTTTCTTGCCCCTGCCCAAGAAGAAGGTGGCCCTCGACTAATGATTATTATAATAGAAATAATCCAATTGGGAAATCTTGCCGAGGAGATCGGGACCGAAATCATGCTGTTTACGGTTTTATGTTTTACGATTCCGGCACCCCCAGTAAGGGAGACCGTCAGCCCGAGACGGCGTTGGTCTAACGTGATTATAAAAGCGTGGTTCTGGTTCTATTTACATTCAGAGGAAGGTCAGTCTCGGGTGGCAACTGCGGGATAGCAGCACCCGAACGCTGGCGTCTCTCGTGGGTCGAATTTTCATAATCGAAAAAGGATTGCCATCAAGTGTAAGTCGGCCAAGTTTTAACGACCCGTAACCGACTGGTCATAGGAACGATTGTTTCTGGCTTATACAACAATTAGCAAAGGAATTGTGCTAACTGCGATGATCGTGACTAAGTACATAATTAAGATGTTTCTAAGAAATCAGTCTTTAGCTAAACAAGACTATAGCCATGTTTCTTTTATCTAGTACCTTACCTTACGATTGAAATGCAGTCAACATTTACTAGTGAAAAGTCAAACTGGGTGGACCTGAAACATTCTTTAAATTGCAACTTGAAATAAATTGACCCGAAACCGAATAAGTTGTGATCGTTAGCAATGCTCAACGGCAAGTCGCAAGCGTCAGGCACTGAAATCGGTACCGGCAACGACACGAACGCCAATTCAAAGATACCAATTTGCATGAGAGTGTATCGTAATGATCATAATTAGATCGTTGCCGAATGGTTCTGCCGCAGTTCACTTAGGGCGAGTAAAGGATTTTACCATGGTACACGGAACGGAACCTCTGCAAGCGAACGTGATGATCCATCATTTCCGACACATCCACCGCTCCCCACACATACACGTACGTGGTCAGCAGAGTGCCGAACAGGGGCTGTGGTCCTTGATCACGTTTAGTTTATTAACCGAACTCCTGCTACGAGAGGGCGAAACGTGGTTATGTTCGCGCTAAGGAGCAGCATATCCTTTGAATGGAAAGCGCAACTTCAAAGCGTATGCATTTCCCACGGCCTGGCGGGGTCTGGAGTCCAATTTTCGGTAGACCCTTTCGATCCATCACGGGGAACTGCAACCGCTACGTGGCCCGCAGTCGCCACTTTCTGCCCATTACCGGGCATGACGGGATGCAAAATCAACGCACCGCTCCGGGGATGCTATCAACTGGACGTGGTTGGTTGCGGAGTTCTAAGAAAGTGGAGTACCGCGAAGAAAACAGAAAGAAAAAAAATGGTGGAGCACATTCTGACGTTGAAAATGCTTTTAAAAGTGCCCTGCAACGGCCCTCCGTGGTCTCATGTGCAGTTCCGGGGCCGTTGGGTTGTTTCACTGAGTGCTGAACTGAACCCCGACCGGATATGCAGATTCGTTACCGGGATGTTGATGCATCTTTATTACATTTCCAGTTTTATCGGTTTTGTGAATTCAATTTTTACAAATGTGAAACTTTTTTAGATTTGTTTTTCCTGCACATATGCTGCACCGGGACCGGGATCCCGCCGGTTCCGGAAAGTTGCCAGTCTTGTGCACCGGTTACCGCCGCACTGGATGCTTATCCATTTATTCTGGTTTGCTCGTTTTTGCTGGCCCGGGTAAAGGAGTGGCACCATAGTTGTAGGCCGTCGGTGCACACAACTTTTCGCCGGGATTATGAAGCAATCGGCGGAATGGTGTAGGAACTCATTTCCCAAATGGTTCATTTTTTCGTTTGGCTGTGATGAAATGGAATTCGCCTGATTGGCACACAGCACCCATGTTTTTTTTTATTTTTAAGCACCGTAATCGAAAAAACCTAAGCCATGCGGAGGTTTCGAAGAGATCAGTTTCATAGTTTTGCTGCTCCGGGTTTTACTTTTTGGAAAAGATACAGCGACTGGCGCTAGTGCAAACATGGAGATTAGATTGATTTTCTATCATATCAATTTGACAATCTGTTACAATCTGCACTTCTATAGGGACTTTTGATACGTTTGTGTAGTCTTTTGATACACTCTCGAGTAGAATACAGCACCAATCACAGTGTTGACTTCTACTCATTGGTCATTGATTTTAAGCATGGAAATAATTTGTCTCCATTACGGTTGCTTTTTGAAGACTTTCTTTTTGTTTCATGTCAGTGTTGATCATGTTGATGAGCTGAGCTCTATTTGGTTGAGTTATTGAATTAAATTCGAATTAACAGACGGCACTAATGTATTTTGTTATGTTGATATGAACGTAACGAAGTTTCATTTCAATCTGTCATTTTATTCTTTGTTTACAAGCCATTTACTATCGAGCTGTTACAGTACTTTTTATAAGGGAAAATTTTGTTTAGTTTTAGGCGTAAGGATTGTTTATTTTTGGAAAGTGAAATTTATGAACGAATGTTGATAAGTCTGAGTTACTAAAAGAGATTTAGTAGAAGCCTTAGGCATCTTACTGGGCAGCAATATATTGACCCATTGTGTCCCATTTTGGAGTAAACAATGGAGTCCCTAACAATGGAGTAAAAACGTATTCGAATGCAACTTTTTCGGCAACATTTAAAGTGTTTTCGAAGGGATATAGTGGATTTTGTGCGTCGACTTATCGCTATGAACGAGACTTGGGACAATCATCGTTTTCCTGAAGCAAAACCAAAGGTTAAAAAGTGTTGTGGATCTGGTTCTTCGGCCCCGAGCTCCATAAATTGGAATCTTGTTGGAACAAGTATATTGATATCGCAAGACTTATCTTATCGAATCGCAAAATCTATTGAACAGCCTGGTATCTGTCCTTCTGAAAGTTCGTATATCACAATATTACACTTGTCAGCTCTTTCTTTAAAACAAATTTGCTCCAGATTTGGATTGGCAAAATGCAGTTACACTCCTTGATTTTGTTTCTGTGAGCGTAAGCGAAATTTGTAGCACAATGGAGCTATTGGTAGAATAATAGCAGCATTGTGTAATGTAACGCAATCGAATAATGTTTTACTATCACTGTAAAAAAGTAAGTAGATTATGGACGGTATAATAAACGACAGGTGACATTGACTAATAGCCTTTTTTATTCCTGAAACAGGAGCTCAATGTTTCAAAAGATCACGCCACTGGCACCCCACTGTGAATGGAGCCACTGAAACCCTTCCGTGACGTGTTCATTACTGGAGGAATAGGAAATGCCTTGCTACCCGAGATTCGGATAATTCCATATCACCCTCCACGTGCTACCGGAAAAGGTGGGTACCCTACCAGCCCAAAGAGTGTCGTTCGCCCCCCCGCAGGAAAGTCATTTTCAAATCCGCCCCTGTCGGGGGGAGTGACGAATATTCTGAGCATCGCGTTGGCAGCGTGGAAAGACGAATGGCAAACGAGTCCGATGCATTCTGCGAAAATAAAGTTACACCTTTGCCCGGGCGACTTTGGCTGGGTGCATGGATAGAGATGACAAGGGTTGTGGGATTTATTATCTGTGATTTGTTAGAAAAGTTGTGCGTCATTTTGCTTTGATGCTCCTTATCCTTCCTGGCGGGAACGCGGGAACGCGTTGGTGTTCGTGATTAAAGTTCTGGTGCACTCGACTGCCGCTTATCGTTTTTATGTAGAAACAGTTAGGTGAGGTGAATGATAAAATGCCACTTCAGGATCGTAATTTTATTGTAAGCCTGACAAGGTGGCACCTTTGTACGTCGGTTCATAACTTTCGACCGTGAAACGAGAATCCGAAATTTTAGTAGCTCTCCAATTCTGACTCCACAAAAGGCCGAAAATGGATAAATTCGATAATTTCTTCTTTTCACAGTTTTGTTTGATTTTTGTGCACAACTATTTTCCGTTTGTCGTTATTTTTACATTCAAAAGTGTATGTGTCACATGAGTATTGCAAAACCAAACTCCGTTTCATCGTAACTCCACACCACCTGCGGAATTTTGAAAATCTTCACGTGCCGAGAAAAGCAGACGTACCGTGAAAAAAGTGATTGATATTTCCCAACCTTTTTGGCAGCTGTTTCGGTATGCTCGCCGCTAAAAGGTAGGAAAAACTTATGACAGAGGATTAAAATTTATGAAATAACATCGCCCACCAGATAGATATCTCGTTCGGTGCAGGTTTGAAAAACAAATCGACAGATTTATTACGTCCGTCGATGCGAAAGTTATTTTTGCTTCGCCTTTCCGCCTTTCGTTGATGGAACAAGAAATTCGTTGCATCCGCGCAACGGCGACGACGCCAGCGCGAAGATGGAATCGAACGTCAGAATCAATTTTTTACACATTCTTACCCCGGTGCGATGGTTAGCAGATGTGGCAGAAGGATCCAAGTGTTGGGACGTGTTGAAAATCATGCAAAATTAGCGAACAGGATCTTGGCTGGTTCGGCGGCTTCGTTGCGGTAAAGAGTAATTTGAATTTTATTGCTTCCAGTCGAGCTAAAAGATTCTTCTGGCGTGGATTGGTTTTCTTAGGGAAACACTCCCAAACCACACTCGACGAAGTATTTTTGCAAGAAAGCTCGAACAGAACGGAATGCTTATTAGAAAACTTGTTGAAGAATATTAAATCTTTGTCAGAAACCAACGGAACAGTTAAGCGATGATCGTTTTACGCTTTTCGATAATGTGTGACTGCTTTATCGCCAAAAATATTGAAACAATCCGCATTAACGGCATATCGAGCCATTTATTCAATTGAAGCAAATTGTAGTAATTCGTTTTCTGTTTTACAAAGCATAAATAATGGAGCAAAGGGAGAGCACTACAATCCCGTCTTTCATTCACCGATCTGAAACAATCTTGGAAAGGACACTTTTTGCACGAGCGCCATTCTCGAACTTGGCTTCTGGACTTGAGCGAAAAGAAGAAATCCCGGAACCCGGAACGGGAGACGGGCGCGGGCTCTAGTGACTGCGAACGCCGACAGTCTGGAGGCGCCAACTCATGTCATACTCACGCGGAGTATATATCATAGATGAAGTGGAACCTGCCGCGACAAGGAACATGCCGAGGGACGGACGGAAAAGTTATCGACGTGCGCCCGTGATCGTCCTCGGGAGGAGTGTTCCCAAAAATTGGCAGTGTTTAGAGGCTGGGCTGGAGAAATGAGTGGGGAGAGAAAAAACAGCTTTCGTTTGCAGAAAAAAAACGCCGCAAAAAGCACAAACACATGTACACGATACACACAAACCCTCAAATGCTGGCCCGAGTATTGATCTATAACCGTGGCATAAATAAAAGCAATAAAAGCCATAAACCTTTATCAAAACCATTCTTCCTGAACAATGGCGGTCTAAGAATCGGTCGGCGAGTACACGCAGACCACAGACCAACGGAGTTGCACGCAAAAAAAAACACGACAAGGTGCTGGCTTGCGAGGGAAAGTGAGATAAAAAATCTGTTTAAGGACACCGGGGAGAGACGGCCATAAGGGCCGTAGGCAAGCGAGCTTGGGCAAGGGAGTTGGTTGGTTGCAAATGGGGCAAAAAGCATAATCCACCGAAAGATGGAAAAGCAGTTGGCAGAAGCGAGGTGTGGCAACCATAGTTGGGCCAACAACAACAAGCCCATAATTCAAAAGCACTAACAACGAAGCAACAAATTACTTTAAACTAGCAACTTTTCATGCTCACCGGGCCAGCAAGTTCCAACAATCCGAGAGCGCGCGGACGAAAGGCGCCGGAACAGGAACCGGAACCCACCACGCTTTGCTGGCGCGCGGAGAGCGGGGTTGTTGTGCTGATCTCGAGATTGCCAAAGGGGTCCCAGTTTTAATGGTATTAGGTCGGAAGCGGGTGGTGCGATTGCACTGGGGAACTGTACTGTTTGTGGTTAAGCTATCGCCTTTTTTTACTCGTTTTTATGATTTGTTTCCCCCCTTTCGGAGGTATCGTAAACTAAGATATATAAAGACAGCGAGAATAAAGACGTACTACATTTCACTTTTGCGTTCGATTGGAGTTTCATATGTACCTATCGTGGAGTTCCGTTACGGACGAAACGTTTACTGGGAAATTGCAGTAAAGTTATTATTTCTTTTGCTCGCACTAGCAGCATGTAAAACAGTACCCGCAGGGTGAATAAATTTGGTGGAAAAACTGTACAGAACGCGAGCAATTATTCTTCAAATGAAATGGAATAATTTAAACATTGAAAACTAAATACAATTCAGAAATGCAGCTACAGGAACACATTGGAAACACACCGCGTACCTGGTAAACGTTTGGCGAAGAAACGAATAAAAACCATAATGTGTTAAAACAGAGAAACGTGCCCACAGAGTTTCTGGTGCTGGTTTGCGCCCATGTGACCCACCCCGGATCGACGGATCCCCGCTCCCGACTTCGGTTCGGCACCGGAAATGGTAAAGTTTTCCGCTGTAAACATAAATATTTTGAATTCTTTCGGAAATTCGCGGACACGTAACACGCTTCTGAGGTGCGGCTTCTGTTGGCAGAATGTAAGCGGTCTTGGCACTTGGCAGCGATACAACTTTTGGTCCCGATCCACCACCGAATGTTTCCGAGGAGGAGCCAGCCAGTTGAGACGGCGCCAAAAGAGAAGACCCCGTGAAAAAGGAGAAATCTATATGCTTTCAGCTCTCTCCCCCCCTTTCCGTGGCCGGGTGTTTTTTTTTGTTAGTCCTTTGGAATGGTTTCTGCAAATGTGGGTGGACAGAATTGCATTAAATGCACGAAAAGTTTCCAATCGATGACATATTGCCACGAACGCGAGTAAGAAGAGTATTTTGTTTATGGCCCAACTTATGCCCGCTATCTGACTGACCTGACGCGACATGAAGCACGAACAAACGAAAGAAAACCCCTGTTACGCAATTCTGCTTTCGTTCCAGGAATATGCTTTGTAATATAAAAGATTTTGAAAATGTGCAACAAAACTGCATAAATGATACCATTCGTTCGAGATTTTTTGGGGATACTTTTCAAATAATTTTCTCAAGTCTCTAACAAAATAACTGTAAATTTTAGATTCGGGCCTCGACTCGAAGGCAAACGGTGGAACGAACGGTGCAGATACGGATGCCCCACGGAGCAGGGAGCGGATGCTCCAGGGACAACTGTTGGGACGGGTGAGCCGTTGGACATTCCACAAAAACCCATTTATAAATGTCAAAAACACAGTAAAATGTGTTTACTTGAGTTCGAAAAACTTTGTCATTTGCATGCTGCCTGAAACTGCACCGACGCGCTGCATCGTTTTTGGCTTTGTTCGTTCTTGAGATTCTTGATCACGCGAAGCAGGACTCAGGGACTCACGGTACGGTACGGGTGCCCCAGAAGGATCAGTAGTAGTAAAAATGCGGCTATAAAGGGAGAAACTGACAAAAGTCAACCGTGTTAACCCACTACAGCAGCAGCCACAGGGATGGTGAACACGAACCCACGAGGACCACATCCTGCCCTACTGTGGGTTCTGTGCTAGAAGAAAATTAAAGCACAGCGTTTGCTAGATTTTGGCACTGGTTGCTCGGTAGACTTTGGACGACTCATGGATGCCAAACCGACCCAGGGCTTAGCAGGGGCACAAATGTAAAACAGAGAGAACGAGTGTAAGAGAGAGAGAGAGATACGAGGAAGATTGTGACACAAACCGGGTTTAGAATCGGTGTTCAAGATCGCTTTGAGATTTAGCAGAAAATGTCCGAAAAAAGGATTCACTTATCTGGGTGACCAAACTCAGAAGAGTAAATCGAAGAGCAGCGAAATGAAACGTTCTGGCACAGTACTGATCACCGGAGGATCTTGCTTGTTTTTACGAAAAGTAAATGTTCCTAGTAACGTGACGGAGGTTTGGCAAACATGATCTCTAATGGGTTAGTAACTTACCGAACCGTTTATTTTTTCTACGCTGAACCGTGAATAAGTCCGAAGAGGATGGCACGTCCCGTGGCCCACCAATGTCTAGTCATAAATCGCGCAAGATGAATGTTATCTGAAATAAATCTATCGTTTGTGGTTCTTTGTAATCACATTAGGAATGTTTTTTTTCTCCTTTGAACGGAGGTTTTCCCGGTCGGTCGGGAACACCTTGGGCAGCATCTCAAACTTAGCTTTCGCTTTGTCAGTTTAGTCTCAGTTTCACGAGACGAACGCACCGACCACAGGACAATGGCTCCCACAATGGGGCTGTGTTGTAGTCGCGGCGGCGGCGGCAGCGGCGGGTCTATGGTAAAAAGTAAAATTCGTTAAATCGCTGTGGATGTACCGAATGTACCGGAAATAAGCTGCACGTTACGAACCGTGAAACCGCTTTGGGAACCGCCTTGCAGAAGATTAAGCTTAATAAGCGATTGGGTGGGCAGCAGCAGCAGCAGCGGCGAAAGCGAACTGGGAAAACGTCTAAAAGCTGCGATGAATTTTTGAGAGATTTTACAACCGGAAAGTTTTTGCCGTCCGTTAATCATCCCTTCTTATCCGGTTCCGGAAGGCTACGCGCGAAAAGAGAGGAGCCACGATTTGCCCGACGCTTCCTTTCGTGATTGCAGTGGCTTTGATCTTCGGGCCGTTAAGTCGGTAGTTTCCGCCCTCGGCGAACGACGAGGACGGCCGGCGAGGGCTATCATATCATGGCCTGGTGCAGCAAAAAACGTTCTTTACTCTGTTGATGCGCTCATTAATGGTGAAGCTGTAGAGCACTAGAACCGGCCAGCTAGCGTCACATTTTGGTACAGTTTTGGCAAAGCATTTGTCTTCAAAATCGTTCTTCAATTCTCAGCAACTTAATCTCTACCTCGTATCAATAACACAAGCATGTTAAATGTAGCTTTTAGAGCTCTTTCGTGACGGTGTTCGAATGATTTGTTTGAAATGAAGCGTACGTCCTCCGATGTTTCGCAGTACATAGAAGACCGCTGGTCACCCGCCCTGTCAGGCGAATCCGATCGCTCCGTGGGTGATCCGAAAATCCCATCCCACCGTGCGCTGGAACCGCAGCCCAGCTGCAACAAGGGGCAGGAATTTTGACGCATTAACCAGGCGAGGCTAATGAATCAGTTTATCAATTTATGTAATCTGCGGTTTTCGTGGTGACCGTTTATCAGAGGACACGGTCCAGAGTGTTGCCGATCGGATATTGTAAACGGCCACCGGGAACGGCCATCGGAAGCTGGTAAGCGCAGGTCGTAGGTACCATAAAAATGCCATTTGGTTTCATAATTCTACATACAATCCTACACGCGAGGTACGGTCCGAGCATTACGGAGTTGAGTTCAGTTTTGGTTTTTGTTCGCTCGCTGAACATGCAATATTGTATTTGCGTGGCTTGACGGTGGTGGACTTTTATTAAAAATCGCTTAACCACCATCATTGGAAGCTAAGCAATCGATTTAATTGTGTGTTTGTTTTTGGGAGAGAAATGTGATAACCAGCACCGCATAATATTGCTGATCCATGAACCATGGTCCAATGAACCAACAACATTTGTACCAAAAATCAATACTTCTTGGTTGTAATTTACATTGTAATGCATTTGGCACTGCATCATCACGGAAACAAAATATACACAAAATGGCAATAATATTTCGGCATAAGGTGGTAATAAATCAGGATGAAATAAAAGGCCCATGGCAATATTGAAGTCGGTCTTAACGTTTCCATCGTGCCGAGCCACCAGCTGTCGATGCCCATAAACACCTATTCATCTCACTCGAGGCCATAGGTGGCCGCTTTAAGCTGTCCATAAAAAACAACAAGCCATAAGCGTATCATCTTCGTGCAAATAGGACGGGCTACCGATAAATAATAATAATACGCTGGCTGGTGTTTAAATATGAGTTTATTAAGCACAGCGAACATGGGCGCTCCCCTGTTATGCTGGGCTAAGCAAAACTAGAGGCTGGAGTTTATGAGGTGCGATGGGAAGATGAGCGAATTTGTTTTCGTTGGAAAAATCTCTGGCATCGTTCAGGATGTTTTACTTTCGACATAGAGTTTGCAATCGACAGAATATGTGAAGGATGATGGGTCGAAGCAGCTTTACAATATCGATGTTGTTCGGGAACCCGTTTGAGTAAGCATACTTTTCAATGAATCACAATGCCTATCAGAATCTGCTATCTACACAATTTTTCACATAGAATTGATAAAACGTATGTACATATATTTTATTTGATTTGAATTGGTGTCTACATAATTTGATTCTTCTTAACAAAAGATGAAACATAGTTTAGTTTTCCGCATTATCAACATTCTTTTCTACAATTTTGTATAATTCCTATAATAATACGTAATTCCACGTTCAAAGAATAACCATTTCGATGTAAGATAGGAATTTTCAGTCTCACTCGATGAGTTTAGCGATCTCACAAGCTGGTGATGAAAGATGTGGAAATATGAGATATCGTATCATGAACATCTGCCTTGAATGTTTTCTACACGCATTTTAAAGCCTGAACTTTGTCACTTCCAACCAGCTCGTACCCGAGGGCCGAGGAGCACGTGCACTTAAGAGATGCAATATGGCCGATCGCAAACCTAAAATAATAAAATAACAGTATCAAAAATCAATTCAAAGACACGACGGAATTCTTCGTCAATATATAAAAAATAGGACACATAGATTAACAAATAGAACATATAAAATTGCACATCTAAATTGGATCTAACTTTGTTTAAGCTTTAAAACCAATATCCAAAAGAACTGATGGAATGCTTAAACACTTTTAAGATAGACATTACACACCCAAGCACACCTTACGATGCATTAAACGTGTGTAATTTCTGATATTTTTACAACCCTCCATAAAATGGGCCCCTAACACCTTTACGGTGTCTAGACCTCTATTCCGTGCACTCGTTGGGAGGACCAAGGACATTAAAATTTAACGCAAACCTTAGCCGAGGCTTCCAGCAGACGCCGGAAATTAATGGGAGGATATTTTATCTCACCAACCTCTTGTCACTGGCTTTAAAGAAACCCGCACATGAGCAAATAACCTGATCCCCGGTCGAGACGGTAGAAGGCTTCGTGAAAAAATCGTACATCGCCGGTGCAGTTAAACGCCGTCATGAACGTCGCCAACGGCGCGGCAGGATCGTGATTGATATGCATGTGTTTCGACTTCGACACTGCTTCCGTCGGGGAACGACGTGTAACAATCGGCTGACAGAAGAAAGGACGTTCGAGGCGTTCCTTCGCGAAACTGCGGCGCGTTTGTATTATTAACGAAGCTTATTTCGGAGGGCAAAAGCCACACGGCGCCCGGTACGGCGGACAATGGATGCGGAAAATTCCCTTTCGTAGCTTCGGGCGGAAGCTGTAGAAATGGTTCCGGCAAAGCATCTTGGAGCGATACATTCAATCGAATCAGCATGGCTCATGCATGATGTTTAATTAACTCGTTTCATAGACTCGCGCATTTGGCGGCGCATAGAAAATTATGTTGATGTAAAGGTGCGATGTGTTCAATGTACCGGAAAGGGAAGCAAATGCAACACGTGGAAACGAAACAAGAAAACATCAAAACGCTGCCCTGGAAAAGGAACATCTGTTATTCAATCCATGCTCGGGGTTCGAAGGAAGCATTACGAAGAAAGGCAAATTTTAAACAACTAGGAGAAAGGGAGACATCAAAACATATAAAACATTCAGCGCTCACTCACGAACCTCGGTCCAACCCTGACGTGTCACGTTCACGAACCTTTCCCCAGTGCATGGTGCACGTGGCACATTTTTTGTTGATTTGTTGAAGGATTTAGCACCCGAACCGTTCATTAGTGAAAATTCAATCTGTGACGAATCTCGCCTCAGTTTGTTTATGACAAACACCGATTGCACCTTGCGGCGTCCTCGTTAAAGGTGAGGCCGTTATCGAATTAAGTCGTTGGTTAGCCAAAGGATATGTGCGGTTGGTTATGCTGGATGATTTGATTTTACGCGAAACAAGATCTCTGACGCAGTACGAGCGGTCAGGGAAAGCTTCGTCCGTGTTTACTTTTTTTGGACGATCACCGTTACATTCTGGTACGATCGTCGATGGAAAGCAACATGTATGCTAATGATTAAATTATGTATTTAAAAGTAGATAGTATGATTAAAAGAAGTGATGTTTACTGTTCTGGGGCCATTGATTAGCACCGCACCAAGGATCACAGCTTTTTGGTTAAAATTATTATAACTTTTTTGAAAATAGTTTTTATTACGTTGCCTTCACATTGTTAGTTGCTCATAAAACAATCGGATCTTTTAAGAAAACCATCTTGACCACTTTACATCGCAATAACTTTAATATGAATACAACCGTGATAATTTAAAATCTTTCTGTACGACTTTAGGTAAAACATATTTCACTTTGATTGGAGCATTTGAGATTTTTGACATTGTCCATTTTTGATGCAACTTTTTCTAAAGATTCGAAAAGATTCATCCATTTTGATGGTAAAGACTTGGGTTGAGGTTGGCAGTTATGGTGAAAATATATTTGTAACTGTACAGAAGATAGTATTTTCACAGTCCAAATATTCTTTGACATTATAAAACAATCTTGAATTCCTCGAAAATGTAATAACCCAGTTAAGATAGAAAAATTGCAAGAAACAAAAATTACTGCAAATATAAACTCAACATACAACAATTCAAACTGATAACGTACTGCATATTTATTGAGTTTACTTTTATTTAAAAGCAACGAATGTACTGAGCCTTTTAAAGAAAATTGAATCCTATTTACACTTAAAAAAAACATTTTTAATCAGATATCAGATAGTACCAGTTTTGGCTGGCGAACGGCTGGATAATGCGTAACATTGGTGCCAAGTGCACCTACAGGAATAAAATAGATCCCACACGTGATCCTTAGCCTCTTATTCAGCCACTCCTATCCCGACCTCCACGCGGTGCCAGCCGGGATACGAGTAACTAAGGGAAGATCGGGTAACCAACCCCGGTGGGAACTTGGTCGTATGCTAACAGGGAAGGAGGGCTCTTTTTTGAGTTTCCGAGCGTCTGTTCTCCATGTTAGGGGCGGCTCAAAACGGCGTCTGTACTCCAGGTTAGGGGCGGCCGACCAACGTCCCCGTGCCAACGTGGGACTCTAAACAGTGTTGTGCACGATGGTCCTCCGGCGAGACAGGGGGTTGGTGCGCAGGCCTTACAAGCCGCCACCGCAAAACGCTGTAATGTAATGAACGACGAACAAAGAAACTCGAACTGGAACAATCGATACAGACCTACGCAACGAAAAAGGACTAGAGATTGGAAACTCGGGACGTGGAATTGCCGATCGCTCAATTTCCCAGGGAGCACACGAGTGCTCTCCGAAGTATTGAAAACCCGCAGATTCGACGTCGTAGCGCTGCAGGAGGTGTGCTGGAAAGGCTCAATGGTACGTACGTTCCGGGATGGTCATACCATCTATCAGAGCTGCGGCAAAACGCATGAGCTGGGGACAGCTTTCATAGTGATGGGCGAGATGCGGAAGCGGGTGATTGGGTGGTGGCCAATCAGCCCTCGAATGTGCAGGTTGAGAATCAAAGGCCGGTTCTTCAACATCAGTATCATAAACGTGCACAGCCCTCACCTCGGAAGTACCGAAGACGACAAGGATGAATTCTACGCGCAGTTGGAGCGTGAGTACGACCACTGCCCAAAACATGATATCAAGATCGCCATCGGGGATTTCAACGCCCAGGTCGGCCAGGAGGAGGAATACAAACCGGTGATTGGAGGGTTCAGCGCCCACCAGCGTACCAATGAAATGGGCCTGAGACTTATCGACTTTGCCACCTCCAAGAACATGGCCGTACGTAGCACATGCTTCCAGCACAGCCTCCTACACAAGTACACCTGGAGGTCACCAAATCAAACAGAGACTCAGATCGACCACGTTCTGATTGATTGCCGACACTTCTCAGACATCACCGACGTCCGATCCTACAGGAGCGCTAACGTCGACTCGGACCACTACCTAGTGATGGTTAAGATGCGCCCAAAACTATCCGGAGTTAATAATTTTCGGTACCAACGCCCGCCCCGGTTAGACCTCGAGCGATTGAAACAGTCTGACGTCGCCGAAGACTACGCGCATTCGCTCGAAGCTGCGCTGCCGGATGAGGACGAGCTGGAGGAAACGCCTCTCGAGAACTGTTGGAACTCCATCAAAACAGCCATCAACAGCGTAGCCGGGAACGTCATCGGGCACGTGAGACAAACCCAACGGAACGAGTGGTTCGACGACGAATGTAGGAGGGTGATGGATGAGGAGAACGCTGCGAGGGCGGTTAAGTTGCACAGTGGCACCCGTCAGAACGTGGAAAGACATAGACAGAAGAAGATGCAGCGAACCAGAATCTTCCGGGAGAAGAAGCGCCACCTGGAGGAGGAGGGGTATGCAGAGCTGGAAAACCTGCATCATTCTCAGGAAACGCGAAAGTTCTACCAGAAACTCAACGCATCCCGCAGAGGCTTTGTGCCGCGAGCCGAAATGTGCCGGGATAAAGACGGTAGTATTCTGACGGGCGATCGTGAGGTGACCGAAAGGTGGAAGCAGCACTACGACGAACACCTGAATGGCGCGCAGGCAGAGGACCATGGCGGCGGAGAGAGCGATCCCGTCGGTGTGACAAACGTGGAAGACGTACCAGCCCCAACGATAAGCGAAGTTAAGGACGCCATCAAGCAGCTGAAGAATAATAAATCGGCTGGGAAGGATGGTCTCGGAGCGGAGCTTATAAAGATGGGCCCGGAAAAGCTGGCCAGCTGTTTACACCGGCTGATTGCAAGAATATGGGACACAGAACAGCTACCGGAGGAGTGGAAAGATGGGGTTATCTGCCCTATATATAAAAAAGGCGACAAATTGGACTGTGCGAACTACCGTGCGATCACTATCTTGAATACCGCCTACAAAGTGCTTTCCCGAATAATCTTCTGCCGACTCTCACCGCTAGCCAACAGATTCGTGGGAAGTTACCAGGCCGGCTTCGTAGAAGGCAGGTCGACAACGGACCAAATCTTCACAATACGGCAGATCCTCCAAAAATGCCGTGAACACAGAACCCCCACGCACCACCTATTCATTGATTTAAAAGCCGCTTATGACACCATCGACAGGGAAGAGCTATGGAAGGTAATGGACGAAAACGGCTTTCCCGGGAAGCTCATCAGACTGATAAAGGCCACGGTGGATGGGACGCAGTGCTGTGTGCGGATTTCGGGTGGATTGTCGAGCCCATTCGAAACCCGCAGGGGGCTTCGACAAGGTGATGGCCTCTCCTGCCTGCTGTTCAATATCGCGCTACAGGGTGTGATGAACCGGGCGGATACTAACACGCGGGGCACGATCTACAACAAATCCAGCCAGTTCGTCTGCTTTGCCGATGACATGGATATTGTCGGCAGAACAACTGCGGCGGTGGCAGAGCAGTTCGCCAGACTAAAACGCGAAGCAGCGAAGGTTGGATTGCTGATAAATGCGTCCAAAACCAAGTACATGCTAGCCAGCAGAACCGAAGCCGACCGGCAACGCCTAGGCAGCAGTATTGTGATCGACGGCGATGAGTTCGAGGTAGTCGACGAGTTTGTCTACCTCGGCTCACTGGTAACTTCGGACAACGATACCAGCCGTGAGATCCGGAGGCGCATTATCAGCGGTAGTCGTGCCTACTATGGGCTCCACAGGCAACTGCGGTCACGCAGACTTAGCCTCCGTACGAAGTGTAACCTGTACAAGACCCTCATAAGGCCGGTTGTTCTCTATGGGCATGAGACGTGGACCATGCTAGAGGAGGACCGGCGAGTACTCGGAGTCTTCGAGCGACGAGTACTGAGGACGATCTTTGGCGGCGTACAGGAGAACGGAGTATGGAGGCGAAGGATGAACTACGAGCTCGCGCAACTCTACGGCGAACCCAGTATCCAGAAGGTGGTCATAGCCGGACGGATACGCTGGGCAGGGCATGTTGTAAGAATGCCGGACAACTGCCCTGCGAAGATGGTGTTCGCCTCAGATCCGGTAGGGCGGAGACGACCAGGAGCGCAGCGAGCGAGATGGTTGGACCAGGTGGAGCGAGATTTGGCGGAGAGTACTCGGTGTCCCAGGGACTGGAGGGCGGCAGCCAGGAACCGAGCTGACTGGAGGGAAATTGTTCGTCAGGCCATGTCGTAAGACGGAAGGCCAAGTATTATTATTATAGTACCAGTTTTAAGTTTTAAGCCGAAGGTTAGTGAAGAAGAATTTCAATGGCCAAAAAGGCTCCCTAACGCCCGATGCATTACTTGCATTAAAATGCTCAAAACAACATTCTTGTTTTCTTACATAACAAGCACAGGTTTCAAAATGTTTAATGAAATTCCTGAAAGTGTTTTCGGAAACTTTGGCTTGGCCCAACTTGTGTTTGCCTCAAGACATGAAACAGTTTCCAGTCGACACCTTTAAGCAGTATCCGAGCACCAGCGAAGGCACATAATTTAATTTTACATAGTAAATGCCCACATTACATATCTATTGCTAGGCCATCCCTTCGTGCCGGGGAGCCGAACACTGTTTGCATAACAAATTTGCCTACCGTAGCGTAGCCATTTTCCAATCCGTCCCCACTGATTAGTCCCATCCGGTTTTCGTCAAACTTGTTTCTTTCCGATTCGCACTCTGCACCGCTGCGATTTATCTGGTCCCGGTCCCTGACGGTCCCGTGTCCTGTCCTGCCATGTCCGGCCAGCCGGTGGTGGGTGGAAGCTAATTTTTGCCTATTTTGCCATCTCATTGTTTTTACAACTTTCACGACGGAGGCCGCTGGGTGGTTGGCCGTGGCCGTGGAGCGAGGACCAGAAGGACGACACCCAGCAGATAAACAACGGCGAACCCGCTTGGTTGCCGGCTTCAACGGCGAACGGCGGCCGTTGTTGCGAGTGCCGTAACGTGTGCCTGGCGGTGGGGCAAAAGTTTAACACCATCGCCAACCTGCTGCTCCTTCGAGCCCGGATCCGGAGCACCGTCCTCGCTGGGCGCCCGGTGCCTATCTGCGGATAGAGGCACGATAGGCGTGATAGGACAGGAAAAAATTAACGTCAAGCTAATCTGAAACGGAGTTGGAGTCAACTTTGCCCCCCGAGTGGACCGAGGATGGCTCAGGGCTCGAAGTCAGTCAGCCCGTCAAGTCGGTGGTGGGCTCAGAAAGGTCGCCGCGCCGCGCGAATCCCTCGGCTTTGGTTTGTATTGGCGTTCCCCAAAGTTCTGCGGCGTTACGTGGCGGGTGCCGTGGGGCGTACCCGGGGATGACGGCCTAAAGCCGGTGGCAGAATTCCGATCACATAGCCGTACATAAATATTTGCGTGTGTGTGTGGGTGTGTGTTTGCTTTCTTTTAGTTTTTTTCCTTTGTTCGCTTCCGTTGGCTTCCTGCTCGGCGGCCATCACGGCAATCCGGAAACTGCCAATCGGATCGGTAATTTCATGACATTAAAGGGATCACAAAAGAAAAGCCAGAAACCAATAAGTATGCTAATCGTGCTTAAAACAGACCACCGATGCCACCGGCATACCGATGGTCTTGCCGACATCGCGGCAAACGTCAGCCATCGTCAGGTCGGTCGAACCAACGGGAAGGATCGCACCACGATGATCCACGGGATGACGGGGAGCTGTTAGCCCTTTGGAAGGCCAATAAACATGGTAAAGCCATTACTGGCCGGTTTCGACGATGGTGCGGTTTCTTTGCGGTCACTTTTTTTTTGGTTTTCTGGCCTTGGTCGGGAGAGCCGGACTTTGAAATGACTCGATATTTTGACGGGATGTGCATGGGGAGGGAGACATATTGATGGAATTGCGGTAAGGATCGAAATGCGAATGTGAATAGGAAAATGATTAAAACTGGTCAGGGAAATACTGGAGGAATCAATACAAATGCCCCAGGACGTAGCTAGGTCCAGCGAACGAGTGAAGAGTGCTGAATAATGCTTGTGGTTACATGACTGTCCTATATTCAAATTGATGTAGATCCTAAGCCAACGCACAAAGGGCCAATGGTTGCCAAAAGTTTGGCTCAAATTTAAACATGGAGTTTTGAATTTTTTTCCAAGGTTCATCGATTTGTGGCGAACCAACGATTGTCGTATTGGTATGAGATAGTAAAAAAATTAAATGAAATTTTTTAAATTAACTAAATAAAAGCCACTAAGCAAGGTTCTCAATCTTTGTCTAACAATAATCTCTATCAACAGTCAGCAGCAAGTTCATAAATACTCCAATATCCAGTATCCAACCGATTTTGCATCAAAATTTGTCCACCACTGCTGGATTCAACACCGTATGAGAGCGAGTGAAATGAAAATTTCACCAACTTCTTACTCAATAAAATGTTTCGGTTACTTCGAATTCAGCAAGACCGTGCGGGAGCGACGGTTATCGACCACCGCCGTCACGCTTGCGGTCAGATTAGATGAAACGAAGTCGAAGGTAACGTATAGATTTCAAATTAGTTGATTGACTTTTTATTTGATAGACAGCTCGGGTGGCAGGGGCAGATGCAGGGTCTGGCAAGGGCAAGGCGTCCTGGTAAAGTGGCCGAAGATTCAACACTCAAAACCAAAGTCGTACCGCAATCGCTCACGATGTTCTTTTCTACTATTACAGCTTGTTGAGGATTGAGCCAACGATTTGTACTTCAGGGGGTACCTTTCAAAATGCGGCGAACGAACACGAGCTCAGTCCCTCGTTTAGAGGAATCCGGTTCCTTTACTATGAAGATTTATGAACCGTCTTTTAACTCCTATCCGTACTAGGTAATCATCTTCCATCATTCTTCGGTGGGTTGTAAGAGGTTCTACGATGTAACGAAGAGTGGATTTGTTTTCCGATCAACTATTTGTTTGTCCATATTTCCTGAACTGAAGACCATGAAAGTTCTGCCGTCCCAAACCAGTGTTTGAGCGAGCGAACAGCGGGAATCATTAGAATGCACCGGAACATTACCAAAGACGATAATCTTAACAGATATGGCTTGTTCTGTCAAATACGCTGGGAGCACTTTTGGCTCACCCGTGCGGGCAGCATTTTCTTTTCCTCTCTGACACAGTCACGACTTGGCGCCAAACAAGCACGGTTACGGGGCAGCTGACAGTTGCAAGATAGAAGGTCGACAGGCATGCAAGGATTTCGGACCGAACGAGCTTCCCGAAAAGCAGAACACCAGCGCTGGAGAGCTAAGAAAATATAAAAAGTGGAATGTAAGAGTTTGCACATACACTACAATTTTGCTCCGTGCTTGTTCGTGTGTGTTTGTGTGTGTCCACCGCCCACCCATCCTCCGCCCTCCGTCCGGGTTCAGCGTCTTGTGAAGGAGCAAAGACAATCACGAAGAAAATTTAAAATTTATCTTCTCGGTAAAAGTTTCGTTTCTAGTTCATTTACTTAGAGCCTGGGTTTGCCCAATGATGTCGTACGTGTCTGGGGGTCCTGGGTCCTTCGCCTGAATGGAAAGCATTCTCCCGATGCCAGCAGACAGGCGTGTCATGGTTTGAGAGACACAGAGCAGGATAGCAGGATGTTGCTGCCAAAGCCGGGGCCCAAGCCGAGCGATGGCCGTCTGAAGTTTTCGTAAGACGCCGTCGGACTTTCGAGGACCGCTGAGGATGAAGATTTAGGGTTCGGTGAGGTCGGTGAAAGATTCGTCCGTAGAGACTGGGTGTTTTGCGGGGCGGGTGGCTTTCTCGTGCAGTTGAGCTTTATACAGGCCGCGTATCTCAAGGACATACGGGCTACGGAAACTCCCCCAGAAGAACGATATGCTCAATTACTTTGGTCTCAGACAATGAATGATAACAAATTTGTACCATTTTATTTGCCGCACCGCGCACACACAAAGAGACGGAGATGCATCAGTGAAGGGAACAGGATTGTTCCTCAAATTCCTCAATCCACCAACTTAATTGAAAAATTTAAAATCGATTTAAAATACCCGAAAGGAATTGATTGCAATGGCCACACGTCGTCGTTAGTGAAAATAGTGAATTAATGAAATGCAACGACATTATAGCGTAAATGCAGGGTGTTTCATCAACACAACATGTTTTCGTTTGGTTGTAAAGCAAAACTGGCTGACTATTATTTCAATGCTTGAACTTTTATTTGAAAAGTTGATTATTAACATTTTTTTTATGGAAAACAATTTTGGTCAAATGTCCACTACGATTAGCTTGACAGTAGCTCATTCGCTTACCCTGTGGTCCTGTTGAAACCAAATGCCGGTCCAAGTTCTCAGCTTCAATTTCGCTGAAGAACCAGTCAGCCAAAATCCAAACCAAACAGTCAATCGTTGTGGATGCATTGGCTTCTCTTTCACGATATGTGGGTTTTCCGAACCACAATATTGCTTATTAACATGGCCACCGAGGTGGAAATGAGCTTCAATAAAATGTGCTTTTGACAGATGATTTGGCGACCTACCACTTTGGAAATGAATTTTTCATATTTGAAAATTCTCTGCAACCAAAATTATATTTTATACATAAATTTCATGAATGAATCTTTCAAACAAATGTTTAACCATTGAAAAATATTCTGTATGACTTATTGTGTAAGCCTGTCCATCCGGCGAGTTCAACATTTTTTGAACATTGGGCAGATAAACGGATCCATAACTTGGATGGAGCGGCTCCTTATAGAACGATTTTCACTCCACTCCAGTTCTCTTCTCCACCGGTTCGATCCACTTTTTCCTTTTCTTCTCCTGAGGCAGAACCATCAGATCCTGTTCGGAATTTTCCTGCAGGACAAAAGGCGAAAAAATAACAAGAAGATAGTAACCGATTCCGGTAACTTTTGCCGATGTCCGGAAATAGTTGTCGGATGAACATACGTTTCCTATGTTTGTTTTATTACGACTCCCATTCACCGTGCACGCACCACACCGCCTGCGTCAGCTGGGTAATGAATGCCCCTGGTGTCAGAGAGTGTCAGGGTGATATGGCTTAATTTGGCCGGTTACTCAATTTAAGTTCTAGCACCGCAGTTTGCAACTCTCTTCCGGGTCGCTCACACTATTTTGGCCAGACTCGGAGATTCGCAGGAGCACTTCCCTTTGCGTAGAAAATGTAGCGTGGTACGCGTAGGCTCGTGTAGTAGCTAGTGTTTACGCTTCCTGCAAACGGGGTAAACAAACAATAAAGTACAACACAAAATGTTTATTCTAGTAGAAAAAGCGAAACCCCCGGACCGCGTGGGCTCCACTCCGTTCGCTGGGTAGTTACGCGCTTCTTCTTAATGAACAAAGTTTACGCTTTCAATTATAGCTGATTCTGCTGAGGCCACAAAAATCTCGGAACGAGAAAAGAGAGTACCACCGTTTGGTCTGGGTGGCTGGAAGAAACCGAAAAAGTGTCCACAAGTCATGGAGAGCCGTTGGTTTACACGATTTTGAGTGACAACCAATTCCACGGACGCGGCACACGTGGTGACGGTTTCCAAGATTTGCGATTGCGTCAGGACCTTAGCACGTGGCTTGTTGCTATACGCCTTCCGAGCGCTAATCGCTCATGAAGGTTATATGATGAACAAAGTTCCTGGAAAAGTGATGATACGGCGTATATGATGATTGTGGCTCTGGGATTCCTACTTCAAGTGAAGAATATGTTTCAGATCCAGACACATGTTAAAAGCAGCCAGACCCTTTAAATTTCAATTTTATATTAATAGTATGATGAGTAGTATTATGATAGTTTACTTCATACGAAGGAATTCCACACTTTCCCTAAGAGGTGCCCGTTTAATTTGGATGTTCCTGTTTCTCGGAGCTACTAAATAAATAAATGCCCCGTTGGCAAGCTTATCGCGCATGACACGCGCCAGGTTCACCATGACGATGCTGGGACTCTTAGCAACGTATTTACAGCCCCTGGCTGCCTCAAGGGTTAAATTCCTACAAACGGCTCGACTCGGATTCGGAAAATCCTCACCATCCTTGCACACTCAGTCACCAGGGATTCGCCAGCATGTCGACTAGGAAAAGTGCCTCCTCGCTGCTTCCGGGAAGTAACTTGAGCAAATCAAGTCACCGCTCCGTGATTCAGGTATCTAGTTTCGGTACAGCTCGGTGCCTTGCGGGTAGATTAACGATGGTTACCATGCCGGTGATTTGTTGTCCGTCAGGGGACGAAAAACTTTGTCTGGAACCGCGAGGAGACGTCGTCCAACTTGCCGTACTACAACCACAACTATGACACTCCGTTCAATCGGCCCCCGAACGAGGTCAACTTCATGGGCGGCCTCGGGAGCAAGAAGCCGCACTTTCGCTCGAAGCTGCACCCGCAGCGGTTCTCCACCGTCCAGAAGCTGATGCGCATGCGAACCTCCAACCGGATCCTGGAGACGCTGACGGAAGACCTGCGGAAGGTGAACCTGTGCCGGCACCGGGGCACGCAGCAGAAGAAGGCCAAGAATGTGACGGAGTTCATCAAGAAGATGACGGACGAGCTGCAGACGGCCGGGAACATCGAGCAGTCGACCCCGTCGGACCAGTCGGACATGTTACGCAACCCGGCGCGCCGTAAAATGACCAACGAGGACTACCGGGAGATGATCAAAAAGCTGGACAAGATTCTGCTCGAAGACGAGCGGCCCGCGGTCGGGCAGAACGTGTCGTTCCGGGACTGGGCCCTGCGCGAGCGGTACAACTTCAAGAACCGCAACAACATCGAGATGATGAAGCGGGAGCGCGAGACGCTCGAGTCGGAAATGTGCTCCTCGGTCGACACCCGATCGTACGAGTTTATCTCGACCGAGGGCCGCCGGGTGACGAAGGTCCGGAAGGCGACCAAGATACCGCACGTCGAGGGGCACATGTACGGGCCGTTTACGCGGCTCCCGATCGAGGACCCGCTGCTGGCGAACGAGACCAAGTACGGTATACCGCTGGGGCTGCTGGTGCGGTCGTACCGCGAGATGGACACCAAGAAGGAAGGTGAGCGAAACCTAGTTGATACCCGATTGTCTCACATGAGGATTCCCCTGTGCCCCAAAAGCAGCGACTCGTCCGAGGACGAGGACCAGATGGAGGAGGTCAAGATCCTGTCCTTCATTCGAACGCCTTACTTCCCCATACCGACGATAAAGCGACAGAAGAAGCGGCGCAAGGACCGGCTGCGTAGCCGGTGGCTCCAGAAGAATCGCCTCAAGCGCATCACGATGCTCCTGTACGATCGCTCACTGGAGAACATGAAGGCTGGCCGGCGGCGCAAGAGCAAGCGGTACACCGAACCGGGAGCATCGTCGCGAGGATCCAGTGCGAGCCTGCCTCGTGTGGCCGAGCACAGCCCTGACGTGCCTGACGGCGGTGAAGAGCCGGCGAAGGGCCCGTTGCTGAGTGAGAAACGCACCCGGTACTATCAGTTTATCGAGAAAAAATCGCAACAGTACCGCAAGATGTACGACGATAGTTTGCAGCAGCGGATGACCAGTTTTCAGGACTTCAAAGCGAGCGAGACGGCCTCGGATGGTAATTTGTCCGAATCGAGCCGCAAGAAGGCAAAGCTGCAGGGGCTCAAACCGGTGGAGGAGAAAGCCCCGGTCGAGAAGCTGGAGCTCCGGTTTCCTCCGAATCGGTTCAAAAGTCTCTCGAAAAGCGACTCCCAGAAGGGAGCGTTCTACATCGATCCAGAGTTTTACGACAAGATGCGGGACTTCAAGCGATGTGAGTACGATGTCAACCAGTTTCTTTCGGGGCCGGGGCCATTTCAGAACTTTGGTCACTTTGTGTGCTTTGGAAACAGATAAGCAGCGCTCGAAATACTACACCAGCCTGATGCGAGGCCGACCGGACGTGAGGCAGCGACTGCAGGTGAATGCGCCCGAGTTCGAGGAAGAGCAGCTGGGCCACCGGCACAAGTACTTTAGCAGATTGGCCACCGAGTGGGACAACTACTACGTCCATGAGCTACGGTACCGGCCCCGAATACGCAAGTTCTGCCCGAAAACGGACATTCTCAATATGCGCGAGCAGCGGCGCAAGGTGTTTTTGCAGTACTTCATCGAGGAAAATTTGCTGCAGCGCCGGGCACGCCAAAGCCTGGAGCGTCGGTATGTGAATTGGATTAAAAACTTTTGCAAGGTAAGTGCCGAAGTGCCGGACACGTTCCACTAATAGCGCGGAATAGGTGGCGGAATGTTTATTACTTTGCAATTCTGTTTGCTCTCCGCTCTGGTCCGAAGCGCATACGGCCCCAGTTTAAAGTTTGGAAAGAAGAGGCGTACTCAAAGTTGGTGGCCGCCACTGACCAGGAGAAGGAAGCCACCCAGAAATCGGCACAACTTAAGGCTACTTTGCAGTCCCGTCAAAACAAGATGGACTCGGTGACCGAGCGCATCCTGCTGCTGGAGGAACGCTGGACCAGGGTTATGCAAATAAGGGTGAGCAAAGGAAGACCGGGGATTGGCCCATGCGGGCGGGGGGCGGGTGCGCAAACTGTTTATGGATGGGATGCTTGAAGAAAGTTGCCAGAGCCGATTCTTCGTTGAACGCCCGAGACCGAGTTATGCATTTGTTGTAAACATCTTTTCACAGAATTACTACTACATGCTAATGGATCCTCAGTGGCGTCTTCAGAACGACTTTTTCCACCGAGCCTCAGACGGGTCACTGTACACGGTAGGCAGCCCAACACCAGGGTCTTGATGACCAGAGGCAGTAGCTAAAATTAGTACGATTCTTATAATTAGGTTTCAGAAACCATACAGAACTGCAAGTCGTTGTTCATCCGCACCGAGGGGAATAATATCGCCACCGAAATAACGGACTTCTATCTGGAGAAAATATTCCCCGAACTGGACCGCTTGCCCAGCTGCGAACCCGACGGGGAGCTGCTGCGTCGCGGTTTGACTCAGATCAACCACCGTACGATTGATTTGATAAGCAAATACAATCAGAAGTTGATGGTGTTCAGCAAGATCGATTACCACTACAAGGACGTGCTGGAGCAGTTCCCGAAGTACTTTACCGATCACTACGACCTGCTGAACTTGTACACGGCCAAAATGGAGTCTATCCAGGGCAGGAACGAGCGATTGAAAACACAATTCAACGGTCTTCTGGGGAAGCCTCTGAAGGATTGCGTATACAAGTGCGTATTCTGCTCCAGGTCGAATGGTCCTTACACTTTTCATGGCCTCAACCTATTTTCACAGCAAAGTGATGCGAATCACTACGTCGGCCGTGGGTCAGTTGTATCAGTTCGTACGTAAACTGCAGCACCGTCAGATTGAAATAGTCGAAATCGATGCAAAGGACAAGCTGGCGGCCATTCATCAGCATGTGATGGTTAGTCCGTTCGACGGTCCAACTGATCACCTCATTGGTGCGACCTCATTGTGAACTATCTATTTGTCATTCAAGGACCTGCTGTTCGAGTTGGACCAGCTACCACTGGACGTGCTGAAAGAATCGGAGAAGGAAGCTCGCAAGAACCGTAAAGCGCTGTTCCGGGAAGCCAACGTGGCGTACAAAAAGAAAATGGTGCTCGATTTGTTGAGAAAGCAACTTCGCTTCCATGTCAAAAAGTAGCACCGCAATGCGTTGCTCTTGTGAGTAAGGTCTCCGTGGCTGTTTCAAAGTGGCACTAACGGTCATTGTAATTGCTTACAAAATGCTTGATGTCTTAATAGTTTGTTGGTGCAGCTTGGTGGATTTTACTCTTCGAAATTTTAAACAGATAGCTCCACCTGTCAATTTCGTTCTCCTCATTCAGGTTTTTTGGCCAAGGATTTGAGGTAGAAAAAAATTAAATCAGTTTTCAACCGATCTTTTAAAAGGTTGGACCATGTACACTTTTGTGCCTGAAGGTGACGGCTTGCGGCGATTACTATTGCTGCTACCTCTTGAAGAAAACTGCTTCAGAATCGCATCAAATGCTTGCCGAAGCTTGTTTTTCGAAGATCGCAATGCTTTGAGTGGTTTAAAAAAATGTAAAAATGGCTGTTTTGACTTAACATGGAAAGAGCGTCCAAGGACTCCAAAAAAGACTTTGTGATGGGACCAGACAAGTGTGGTATACCATAAGCTCTTAAAACCTGGTGAAACCGTAATGACTGACAACAAATGATAAATTTGAACCATGCATTGATCGAAAAACGACCAGAATGCCGTATCTACACTGGTCAGTTAGGGAGGCGCCAGGTGGGGCTTAATGACGATTGCACTTGGCGTCTCCATGACTTACAAAGTAAAACTGGTTCAGGATACTAACAAATGAGTTGGATGGAAGCTGATATTCCCCCCGCTGTATTCATCAGACTTGGTTCTTTTCGAATATCATTCACTTTTATCGATGGAACTCGGTTTTGGCAAAGCAGCACTTCGATTCCTACGAGGAAGTCGAAATTGGAGGACTAATTCTTCTTCTTCTTTGGAGCTACAACCGCTGTGCGGTCTTGGCCTGCACCAGAGACATTGTTAATATCCCTATCCGTGGTGCTATCCGTAACAGCAAGTTTTTTACAGGCGTGGTTGTTAGCCCCGCACCAACCCCCCTCTGTCAACGCCGGTATCGGGAATCGAAACCATGGCCGGTTGAGTCGCAACCGGTCCCGGGATTCGAACCCTGGCCAGCTGCGTTGACAGCGATGAGCGTTAACGACTGGTCTATCAGTGGGGATTCGAGGAGGACTGTGTCGAGGACTAATTGGTTCGCTTTAAAATACGAAGAATTCTTTCGTCTGGGAATCTACGATTTAGCAAAGAGATAGAAGAAATGTATATCTAGCGATGGCACATACTTCGAATAAAATAGAGTTTTTCATTTAAAAATAATAAACGTTTGATTTCATTTGAAAAAGTCTGTTTTACAATTGTTTAATGATAATGTTTGTTCTTTAAACACTGTTTAATGATTACTCTTGATTAATGATTTACAAGGGAGCAAACATTCTTACATACAAGAGAAAAGTGTTATGAAATAATTATACTACCTAAAAGGTTTGGGTTTGGTGTGAAGAGTGCCGGCATGTTAGAGTCACGTAGTGCTTAGACTTCGGCACAGTATCATTGCACTATTTCCCGCATTTGATTGGACGCTATTGGTCTCCTTATCGTTGTATCGTAAACTAGTATCAAGCTACTGTGCGGTTCGAACAAGGGCTTGATAGGCCTCTGATTAGGGTAAGCCCATCCGGTTCACCCGAAAGCCGATAACAACCGAACAGGCCCGTTAGGAGCATGTCACGTGTTTTCATAAACTTGCGGTGCCATGCGCGGTGAAGGTGGTAAGCATGGAGTGCCAACATAAATTTGATGCGTGATAACTGCCCGTGCACCCAAGTTGGGCACGGTGCTTGCCGTTATCTTCAAGGAGGGCACAAAGTGTCGTAGGTAAAGCCGTTAAGGTGTACGGCGGAAGATGTGGCCCGATACTACCGGACGAGAGTCGCTTTCGGCTTTCGGCTGCAATTTCTTAATCAAGACTGAAATAACCGAAGGTGCCGGAAAAAGATTTTTACACAGACCATAACGTACGGGACGGCGGGAATGTGCCAATTGGGGTTGGGTCGTTCCTTCCGGTCACACAATTCTACGGAACAGCCTGAGCCTTGCTTGGCCAGCGTAGAAAGCGTAGCGGATTGTGGAATCTTTACAGCCATTTATCCCAAAATGGAAGACGATTCCGGGGAACAAACTAGGCGCTTCCGGGTTTCGTAAGTGATGCTTTACCCGGCGATTGCGAATTGCAATAATGGCCAAGTGTGGAGGTCCTGTTTGCACAGCCCGACACCGTTCGGGCGGAGTTCGCTTTCCATTTCCGTTCGAAACCGATCCACACAACACGTTCGGTAATTTCGGCCGCTTTGAAATGACAATCGGGCCAAGACAATTTATGGAATTTTCTTGCCTTTATCTTTAGCCTTTTCGTTTGTTCGTTCCGTTCCTTGGCGATGCGATAACATTGCAAGACGGCGGACCACTTGACAGACGATATTGTCACCGAACAATGCTCCTTCAGGAATCCTTCTGGAGGTGCCGGGTTCCGGTCGAAAATAGTGGTGGTGGCGTGACTGGCTGCAGTTCGGTGCAGTTGGAGTTTAAGAAAGTACGAAAAAAATCCAAAATGAATTAAACATTGCGAAGAAACACAGTGTGTTCGGACTTAGCTACTGTCCAATATCTATTGAAAGTCTTAGACAGTAATCTATACTATACGATAGCATTGTTGATAGAGCATTGATACCTTTTAATTAAACGAAAGGATTTTTTTTTCGTCGTCCTAATGAAGGAAGATTTTCTAGTGATCTGAGTTTAATCGAATAATATTATTTACGATTTTCCAAACTATCTTAATTCTTTACTATAATTTTTGGTTGATCTTAGTTATAAATTATTTAGTGATCAGTTTTTTGCCACCTCAATGTGTTCCTTACAAAGCTCTGCGTGACCCATAGTGAGGGAAAGCCAAATGGCAGTACAAGGGCGGAGAAGCCTTTGTAATTTTGGCGCAACGTCGCCCCCAAATATCAAACTTCAGTGGCCATGGCCGTACTTCCTCTCTAATCATCATCATCAGATAAATTTTCGGTGCCATTTCCGTTCCCCGGTTCCCCGTACTTGTTTTCCGATTTTCTTTCGCATTGTCAGATCGATACGCTGCAGTTACGATTCGGGTTGACTTTTGATTTTCTTCGAGGGCAACCATTTGCGCTCGGGAATTCGTACACGGGCGGCGCACCAGCGAAGGTCCTTACGCTTCGCTTGACTGCAATTTTCTCATTTCTATTGCATTTCATTTATCTCTTGGCGCGCTGTTCAATGTATTTCGTTTCGATTGAGTTTACACTGTCAAGGTGCAATTCGACGGTTCTTATCGAACGGTGTCGGGCTCAGCCGGAAGTGTTCCGGTGCTGACGAAGTGTGCTTTTGTATAATTCATCGTGCAGCGAGTATTTCGACCGGAGGGTGAAATATGTCCGAAGGTCTGAGACATATTTTGATGATCCGGACGATCGGGAATGGTCGACGCAGTCGTCGTTTTTGTTGGTCTGTATTTGAATGGCCTGTACGGAAACGACTGTTTGTAAAGACGAAATTACGAATAACGAAAGTACTTATGTTTTCGCACCATTTTTGTGTAATTCTAGTCATTACTAGTCAAGAAAGCAAATGTTTCAATCGACTATATTTTTGTTTATTGTTTTTCTTCATGCTTGGCATTTTTGAGTACATTTTGGATTGTCTGTGGTCCTATTTCGGCAATGGCAATTTAAAAATATATTTCATATTTCCTAGTTATTTGCAGCCAAAATTGTATTTTACACATAAATCTCATGAATGAACCTTTCAAATAAAAGTTCAAGCAGCGAACAATATTCATGTTGTTTTTATAATAACCAAATGGAAATTTGTGCGATTATTTGAACAGCTTACATTGTCTCGTATAGACACTCTTAAGGATACGCGATACGAAACAACTTTTCTAGTAAGCTCGGTTCTACTGGACATTAGCAATCGATTGATAATTGTGCAGACTGCGGAAGATTTTATAAAGCCGACTCCACATATGCTGCCATTCGGTAGTAATGCGGTTGCTCGCGAACCCATCTCCCGACGTTTTTCCGCAACACTTTCTAGTGTCCCCGGAGGCGATAATCTCGTTCGGCCCTTATCCCCGCTTATGCCCAACTGCCAATGTTTGGGCCAGCCCTGCTGGCAGCGTGGAGTTCCGTAGCCAAACGAAGGCTCACATGGCCCGTCGTCTGATGCCTGATGACAGCAATATACAGTTACTAAATAACCACTTACTCAATATCCGGCTGTCTGGAGGGCCGGACTAACACACACCCCGGCACCGGTAGAAGCGGCAGCGTGGCCGTTTAGCAAATCTGTTGTGCAATGTTTGCAAAATAATTGAACGCTCCAATCTCGCGCCCTCGCCCATCGCACCGGCGCCCTTTGACGGTGTGGTCCGACCCGGTTCTGCAAGGACACTTGGCGTTCGCCTCTCGAGAGGTTTTACCGGGCTTAGATGATTCAGTGCAGTGTTTGCCGAGTTACCGAGCGCACCCAGCTCGCCATCTGCGCGAGGTGATGCAGGATGCCGTTGTCGGAGGATGCGCCAGACCAAGAGAGTGTACGTTTGGCCAGGATCGGCTTGAGAAACAATCACACCGACGTGCCCGCTGCGCTGGGCGTGGCCGGACGAGCGCTACTTGTGGTGCAGGAACGTCGGTTTCGAACGCACTACGGTTGACAATTTATTTCGCAGATCACCTGCAAGTCACCTGCAGCCACAACCGTTTACGTTGGGCGCATCACCGCCGTCTTACATGGCGGCGGTGTGCAATTTCGTCCATGTAAGGACCATCGTCTCATCGTCGCGGCCAGACGGCTGTGGCGCCGCTCGTGGCCCGCAATATGTTTGCTTACGGGGTTTTCGTCCGATTCGAACGTGTCCGCCGAAGAATCTGTCTAATAAAGTCGGGCCCTGATAGCTCGGCAGCGGTGCTTGATTGCGGACGGTAGGCCACGCCAGCACAACCGTGACACTTGCCACCGTGCCTGGGTCGTGCTGGTTGCGAGTTGTAACCAGTGCCGTGGTAATGGAGTACCTGCACATGTCGAAGTCTGGGCGGCATGCATAGCACATTGTGGAAGATGTGTCCCAATGCTGACAAAAATTACCTGCAGATGACAATCAATAGCGTTCGAGCATACTGCATAGAAGAGAATACACACGTTTTAATTCGACTGAGGTTTTGGCCCTCTGCTCGTAGAGTTTTCAGTTTGGCAACTGCTCACTGTGCAAATGGGAAAGAAAACATCAAAATTAGAATCTTGTCCAGCACGAAGGTCGAATATGCGAATGCACTACTGTCCATCGTCGTTAAAGCCAAAGGTTTTAGCGGATCGTGAGCCGGCGGCTTACGAGCATGGCGGGGACGTATGCGTCAGACACGGAAACGACACCCAGGGGCCTATTCGCATATCGGAGCAGAATCGGTGTGGAACCGGCCCCCGAAGGTAGAATTTCGATCAGCATTGGCGAAGCTACGGCTGGGTGTGTTGGTTTGTCACAGAAGTCACCCATTCGCCTGGGGACTTTGTTAACCCGCGGACGTAGCACGTGCTTCTGGGGGCTCCCTGCCAATCGTATGACGTATCACTAGTTTTGTGGTTCTTGAATTGCCTCGTTTTTTAGTTGAGAATTGAGTATTTTCTGAACTTTACAGGAGGTACTGTACAATGTGTGATGTGTAACGTCCCAATTTTGAGGTAATAATGATGAATTTCACCGTTTTACTTACGCGAATTATACTAGCTATGTGAACCGATAGAAATATGTTAAACTACTTTATTTAAAATCAATCTCCTTAATTTTGAACAAGTCGTTCAATTTATAAATTAAATTTTGTGCAATTTTTTTAAATCTTAGAAGAACGGGCCGAGCCATATTCATAAATTTTGTGTAATTGTTTTAGAAATAGAAATAGAAAAAGAAAATACGAAATAAGAAATAAGAAAGGGTCTAGTACATCTGTGGCATCTAGCGTTTGGATTTTAAATTAGCTATTACTTCTCTGTTGAAACGTCATTATTAACTTTGGGGTTCGTAAACATTTAGTAAAAACGAAATGGGGTGTTACACATTTGCAGAAAGTTGAGTCTTCAACTAAAACCGTACGAAATTTGAAAAGCTAATTTCATCGTGCGTTTAATAATTTTTTTTAGCGTCGTGCAAAAGAAGCCAATGCACCCACATCGACTGACTGTTTGGTGCGCACTTTAGTATGGCGGGATCATCGTTCCGTTTTCTTCGAAAATGAAAAAGGAGCCGTCGTAACCATCGACGGCGTACGGTACCGAGAAATGTTGGCTGATTGGTTCTTCGGCGAAATTGAAGCTCCAATCTTGGATGATATCAGATTTGGTTTCAACAGGACGATACAGCGACAGCCACAATCGATATTTTGCACCCCCTTTTTCGGAAATTTGGATTGATCAGCAGAAATTGTGTTGTGAATTGGCCTCCAAGAAGTTGCGATTTAACACCATTCGACTATTATCTTTAGGGAACGGCGAAAGATAAATGTTACGCGAGCAAACCAGCAACCATTGACGACCTCAAGACCGAAATTCAAATTGCCATTGCCGAGATGTTATAAAATACCCTTTCAATTACATTAGTTCCTCAGTTCAATTATCGAAAAATATTTAACCATTTTCTTTTCATAACCAAATGAAATTCCAATCGTTAAATGTCAGTGCGATACGATGCGGTTCGCAGAGCTGATAATTCATTTGAGGAACGCATTCATGTAAGTCTGATTTGAGGACTAATTAGGTCCGATTCGAGGCAGCCAAATCGTCCCCTTTTGAGAGTGCTCTTCATCAATTTTGCCAAATGGTGGTGGTGTCTGAAAGTTGATCATCGCCGACACGGTTATTAGTGTGGCGGGTTGGGACTTTTTTGTGGTGCTGCATTTTAAAATAGGTTACAAAAGGACCAGATGAACTCTAAATTGTTTGGGGTAGCATTTGGTTCTGACAATTTCTGGTTGACCCTGTTCGGAAAACTTTATCCCGGGAGCGTCATTACTGGCAATAGCTGAACCGCCATGATCATTATGAGCAGATCAGTATTTCGCCCACTGGAGACACGGTGCGTGAAAGAGAAAGTGCGTGAGAGACAGCGATAGATAAAAAGAGAAG